>NC_142038.1:32713129-33053129 GCF_982192425.1 Myodes glareolus | reverse complement strand
GTAAAATAAGACCTGTTTAAATGCAGAGAAATAAACACTTCTTGATTACAGAGATTGAAAATAGCACATAAAAAGGATGGTGAAAAAAATCATTCAACATGGGGCTTTATGATTATACGACAATGACCTTGAAAAGACAATAGGCACATCCACTTACATGTGAAAGTGTTACTTAGAAACTGAGCACCATGATCAACATAACCACTGTTATCATCAATAAAACCCTTCACACCTCTTCAAAGCCCAGCACTGCTGTTGGTATCAATCTGCCAAGATGCTTGAGACACAACTCTCCTATAAAATGTGCCAGTAAATTCCACTGTTTACATCCTTTAACGTGAAGAGCACCACCTCTCCGCCAATGCTAAGCCACAGGTCCACTGTCCTGTGTGCGAAAACTCCAGAACAGTATTTGAGAAAGCAGTTCCCGAGGGATGTAATGAAATAACATTCTCAACGTTTCTTTCTTGGCCAAGACTTAACACTTCCAGAAGTCACACAAATCAGGTTGATCAAACAACTTTATGAAAATTCATTGAAATGGAGGCAACAGAGTAATGAACATTGTTGCGTAAACATTGCTCCTACAGTAGAATCAACCTGAAACCCAGAGCCCAGCCCTTCTCATAGTTTGTGCACTGCTGCATGGGAGGGGCTTAAGTCATGAGACTCCATGGATGGTAACACAAGGGCACCAACAGCCCCAAGAGGTTGTGCTCCAAGGACACAATTTTGGGTACTTGCTAGTGTCTACAATGACATGATTAATGCAATCCCAATAATCAAACCAAGTGATGACCCAATTCCTTTATCTGGGGTTACAGTTTGGGCCATAAAATAAAAGAATTTTAAAATATAGCATGTAACTGTCTCTGGGTCAAATATAGCTGTGCTATATTTAGAAGTAAATTTGTTTTTGTGTTCTATTAAAACACTCCATGGGGGCCCCTCCTTAGCCAGATATCCTGTTTTGTTTATTTTAGAAAATCTACAAAATGCTTTTTTGCAAGACTTAAACATATGCAATACATTCTGGGAAATCTTGAAAGATGGCTGCAGGGGGAGGGACCCTAGCCAAAGGGCTTCTCTTGTTCTAATACGGTCCACATAGGAGAGGGGAGAAGGGGAAGCTGTGGTCCCTGGAAGCCGGTCCTAATAGTCGGGAACTCTTCCTCTACGAGTAAATCCAAGGTCTCAATAAATAAATAATAAATATTGAAGGGCATTAATTTGTTTCTAGATGTGTGCATGTAAGTAAAACAGCAGTCATAATGTGGAAATTTCAGTCACATTTTACAACTAATTGGAAGCAGATTAGAATTCCGCCTCAGGGGAACGTTGTCAGACGAGAAGCTGGAGCAAATGAAGAAAGAGGTGATGGCGTCCTGAAGAGCTGACAGATTTACTGCGCTCAGGGCCATAAACGGGTCCCAGGCTGCAAGGAGGGCTCGTCCCCGCAGTCCAGGAGCGCGCGTCGCGGCCCCGGGAGCCCAGTCCACGCCCCAAGGGAACCAGGTCAGTCGGTATCTGGTCCCCTCATACAAATGAAATAAATAAATAAATAATAGGATCTGCACAGTGACACACGGGTGGATGCCCAAGTCCAAGGGAGAGGGCCTTTCTTTGCAGGTGGGGGAGGGGAAGGAAAGGGGAAGCAGCTTGTGAGGGCTCATAGAGCCATGAAGTAATGGAAACAGCTGCTGGCTTTCGACTTCAGTGTCTGGCATCTGCTGCGCCAGCACGGGAAAGGCTGGGGAAGGATTTGGGCAAGGAATGTAAATGGAGACAACTGCCCGAATGGAGCTAGATGCAAGGGTTGACGGGAGACCAATTGCTCCCTTCTGACATCATGTTGCTCCCTTTGGGCAGAAGCCGCACACATGAGGGACTTAACTGAGATTGCGCCTTCCAGCAGTTGGCAGATCTGGGAAGGCTCAGCGCTTCTCCATCAGTTTCCAAGATGTCAGACAACGCAGTCAGCCTAGTTGACCGGGTGTCCACCATTCATCAGCGTTCTGCACAACTTCCACACAGCTTCATACAGACTTAAAATGGACGACTCTCTATTTCACTCACTTGAATTTTTTTTTTAATCATCACTTGCCTTGCTTTCGAACTAGGTCAAAGGTCAGGTCCTTTTTGTTGTTGCCTATTTTTCTCCCTTGCTTCTTAGATTCGGTCCTAATTTCATTTCCATCACAAAAGAATTGGAACCTGGGCACACAGAACCAACCGCCACTCTGCTAATCATGAACCCATAATAAAACCCAGATTTGATAGCATTATCCATGTACTGTGGTGAGCCACATGCAAATAAACAGTCCTCCATGAAGAATGAAAACCCAAGGCTTTGGTCCTTCCAAGTCAAACATTATTGTTTTTAATATGAGCTATCCATAAAGTCAGTGAAGGAGATGACAGGAAATTCAAAAGTAAGTTGGTCTGGCTGAGAACAGTTTGGAAAAGGAAAGGAGGGGCTAAGAGGAGGGTAGGAGGAGAAGTGTTCTCCAGATCCCCCTCTTATTTTAAGTGAAGAATGAACTAAACTGTCAAATCCACACGGGAACATAAACAGTGATTTTCTGCTAGCGGAATTCAAGAGTGCGGTGAGGCTAGTACCTCACCAGAGCGCAGCCTTCCGACATAGACTACCAAGCTCACAAGGAGCGACTTGGACCTGACCTTTGAACCTTCAGTGCCTAATGTGAAAGACACAGAGGTGTAAGGAAGGCAGCCAGCCAGAGGGACAGGCAAGCTTTCTTACCGAACTAGGGGTTTTCTTTCATCAAAAGGGCGAACAGTAACTTCCAGGACTTTATGAAAGTGTAACCAACTGGAACTTGGTCGTCTGATGCTAAGGGAAGCATATAAAAGAGTCCATTTCTTAAAACATATTGCAAACACTTCACACACACACACACACGACAAAAACCAGAACCAAGCTCACTGGTACAAGATCAACGCAACCAAAGACCAAGCTATTATTTCAAACTGTCAGGGGAAGGCAGTAAAATTGCTACCAGGTCTCCTTAAGTTACCCTTCAATAAAAAAGAAGCCATCGGGGAAATAAGAGGAAAAGAAAACACATCAAAACCTTCAAAGTCCCTTTAAGTAAAATTATCCGTCTGTGGCACCATGCCATCTGCTCTCTGGTTAACATAATGAACCCATTCTCAACCCTAAATACGGACTTTCTAAAATCATTATGAACAGCACAAAATACAACCAATATATTTTTATTTACTCTTAAACCATGAAGCCTACAGTCATAAGGGCATTATTTGAATATGCCTAAATGCTCCCCCCTGTACATTTTTCTTAAGGTGCTCGCTGACAATGAATAGTCCCAGGAGGAAGAAAGCTAGGAAAATGAGAGTCCTAGTGAACAAGAATCAGAACGGTGTAGGGGTGATGGGAAAGAAGAGGGAGTGGCTTTGAAGAAGTTCAAAAAAGTTCACAGTGATGTCTGTTCATCACTTTTAACCCACATGTCTTAACAGAACACCCTCACGGTCTTTGTTACAGCTACAAGGTAGACTTTAAATTTTCATTTAACTTCCCTGGGGGTAAATATCAGATGAGATCCTTATAGTTTAAGGCCCCCTGGTCTACCAAGCACATGTATTTGCTTTGCGATCACTTCAGTTCTTGAAGCAAAACCCATAATCTCGTCGACTGCATTCCCAAAGGTGTTTCTAAGCAAAACTTAGCAGGCATGTAGCATTCAGTTGTCAGAAGCAAGTGCCAGTCTCATGATCTTGAATTCCCCGGCAGCTCTCAAAATGACCCTACAAATAGCCCAGCTGTTGGTCAACCAGCTAAGGGTGGTTGACAACTTTTCATTCAGTTGCAATGGCTTTGTTCCAGTTGCTAAAACCTTTGGCTTGAATTAGGAAGCACTTGTAACAGGAAGCAAGTAGGCCCTCAGAGAAATTTCAGTGGAAGAGACAGAACTGGAACAGAGGGAGGGGCCTCCTTTCTCTGGAGAAGAGTGATATGTAAAATTAGTGGTACTTCTTTAAAATTACATTTTATTTATTTGGTTGGTTGCTCATTTGCTTATGGGTGCAACTGCCCTCAGGTGTGGGGGTGTGCCCCTGCCACAGGGCACATAAAGAGGGTCAGAAAAGCAATCCCAAGGAATAAACTCAGGTTATTAGGCTTTGTGGCTTTATCCTTTGAGCCTTCCCAGAACTTTTGGGGTTTTTGTTGTTGTTATTGTTGTTTGGTTTTGGTTTGAGAATAAAGTTCATACCACCTAAAACTACCAAACCAACATCTATATATGCAATTACATCATTTAGACTCACAGACCTCTATGACAGATCCCTTACAGGGCTTTAATACGATCTTTACTTGGTGACCACCTAAACCATTACTGAAGCAAAAGTTTCACCTGTTTCCTGGTCCTACCATATTCAAAAGCCAAGACGTCAGACATGTATTATTTGCTGGTGACAATCTTAATAATGAAGTAATACTCTTTCTCACTGTGGTGTTGCTGCCAAGGGCAATCCAATGTTTCCTTAGTTCTGGCTTCTTCATGACAGGAGAATGCTATCCAGGTAACTTAGAAATAAACTGTTTAGTATTCAGACAAAACCCTTGATGTTCACATTGCTGGCAAGGAGAGCGCCGGCGATCAAAACTATGTTGTGCTACAGTAATTACTACAACAAACTTCCCAATGCTTAATATTAAAGAAGAGAAGAGCATGATCCCTCCACCTCTGCTGCACCTCTAGAGTGTGTTCAACGTGGCAATTATCCTCGTTCAAGCAGCAGAGTTTAAATTGCATTGAAACTCAATTATACCCATGACTTTTTTAAACATACACTTCAAAAGGCAGGTTTCATCACACTCAAATCGCTGAGCAAAATCTCTTTCCCAGCTTATAAAAAAAGAGATTTTTATCCCCTTTCCCCCCCACAAGACATCTTCAAATACAAAACTGACATCCCTAAAGCTTTGGAGCTACCTTTTCTGTGAATTTCCACCTGTGAATGCAGAAGGAAGGCTGAGCAAGGCTGAAGGACGAAGAGGGTGCCCACCTGATTTTAAAAACAAATGGTTCAACCTGCAATTCTTCCAAATGTCACTCATTACCAAGAGCATGGCTGCTGCCACCTTCCAAGAGCAGAACAGATACTTCTTAACAAAAACACTTTACTTTGCTACTCTTGCAAAAGGCAAAGCAACTAATAGTAGTAAATTTATGATTTAAGTGCTTGTGGCTAAAATAGCTTTCCAATTATCAAGGGCCTCTTAGACTGAGCAAGAATGCATTATGTGCTAATGACCACAACCAGGGGTCCCTTCTCCACTCCTTTGTCAGAACCCAAGCAGATACTCCCCTGCAGCTTCACCATTAACATGTCTGTTTCCTGTCAGCCCACTCAGAGATAATGTCATTTATCTCAGGAAGGCACAAACTCAGTCATTAGCTTCAATAAAAGACCTCAAACAAAGGCCGGATAATGTTTTACCCAGGGTTCCCACTAAGCCCAGAACCAAGAATCCTGGCGACTAAGAGTCAAGGGCTGGCAAGCTATCCTTAAAGGAGTATGATGTTGTTGCTTATCAGGGATTTCAGAGTACTGCCTATGGATAGTAAACACCAAGGGTCCCCAGCACTATCACACAAAATTAAATTAATGAAGAGGGGTTAACCCTGGGGAGCCTTTCCCCTCAGTAGCCTCCAGAAGGAAAACTGACAAAATCATTTAGATCTCTGAAGAACTGACCACCTCATTGAGAAGGCCTGTAGAAACGGCCCATAGGCAGTGGTCAATGACTGAACTTCTGGAAACCCTTCAAACAAAAGTGGAACTAGTGAAAAGAAATGTGGGGACATGTGTTTTCACAGTGGAGCTCACATTACTGCAATTCCAATTTTCTATGAAGTACCACCAGGTGAACTTTTTAAAATTAAAACAAAACAAAAAAAAGCACAGACATTGTCAGAATTGGGGCAAATCTCAGCCATTCATTCAATCCCTGTGTTTCATGCTGGAAACGAAGACCAGATGGTACTTTCCATGTCGTTTGAATCTGGTTATTGAACACCTCTGTGGCTAGGGAGATTCCTGCCTAGCACTTTCTGCATTCATTTCGTTCACTAACTATAAAATGCTGCTTAGGAAAAAAATAAGTCTTTATAATACTCTAATTAAAACCATCTTGCACCCAAACAATTTCATTTGAAGAGCATATTCTTAACCCTAGGACATTTGAACATCCAGCCCCTCCACCTGCCTCCTCCCCCCACACCTTGCATTGCAGGCTATTTGAGAAGCCATTAAAGTAGCTAAGCAGTACCCTCTTTAAGCTCAGTCTGGAACGATTGTCCATACTTTTCCTGTTTTCTTCCTTTAGCAAACCTAATAGATTTCAAATGCTAAACTCAGAATTCATTGATGGACCTGGTCACACAAATACTCCAAGATCCATCCAGGTGTTCTCACAGATACAGCTGAACAGCTTCCCCTAGCCACTTCCACTCCCACCCCCACCCCCCCCCTTCATCCTCCTAGGATGTCTATTGGAAAAGGAGGAGGGGCAATGCTGACAGGAAAGCCACCTTTGGCTAAATCCACATGTAACTTTGCACACTGTGCACCGTCCAACTACAATGGACTCAGTGGTTTCATTAAAGCAAGTGACCTTCCTGCCCTTTCATTCCGCCTTAGATCAAATGCACTCCCTAATTCACAGGACACACTATATTATGGAGGGTGTTGGGGGGGAGCATATCCCCAAAAGCCATTAATCAAAGTATGTTCTTAAACTGCTCACACTCACTTAGAGAATGTGTCAGGATTCCCTAGTGAAGTGTAAAAAGGCTTCTACAGGAGAATAAAACAAAATGAATGATGTCCTCTTACAGACAGGCCCATTTATAGACACCGTCTTTAGAAAGACAAGGCCCATGGAAATGAAAAGGGTTTATGATATTACAGAAATAACTCTCCTTACAACACACACTGCACAGACTCCTAAGACACAACTATAAATATGACCTCTGCCTTTCATTTATTTCTGTTTAAGTATCAGCTGTTTTTAGGACTTTTTTCCTACGTGTTTCCTATTAGCCTAGTGATTAAATAACCTCACTGAATTTAATTGTATTCAACATTACTGCTTAATCCAGCCCGATGGCTCCTTCTCTGGTAAGTCTAAACTGTAAAACGATGAAGGGAAATAGGGAAACAGCTTCAATGAAGGACCATTATGCTTTGAAAGGAAGGCGGAGGCAGGTGGAGAGGCAGGTTTTAACAACCAAAAGCCAACCCACCAAATCTACTTACTCAGACATGTCACTGATGGCTTAACCACAAAATGGGTTATAGAAATATAGCTCAAACATCTTGGAATTATGGCGTGTTTTGATTTTTTTTTCACGTATTAAGGGAGTGGCGACTTTAACAACATACTTGTGGTTTCCACATAAAGGAGCCAGAACACTCATTGATTTAATTAGGTTTCATAAGGTTCAATTTATCATGTTTTACATGACTCTATGCAGTGAAAAGACAGAATAAACAGACCAAAAATAGACATGTAGGCATGCTGTGAAAGTTAGCCAGTGACAGCGAGACTTACAAATCTTGTCTAACCTTCTAGCCAGGAAAAAAAAAAAAAAACATACTAACAACACACACATTGCCCGTAGATTTTTAATGTGTTCCCCCTATACACGTAAGAGCCACATGTAAGTGCTGCAGGTTAATCACTTTTACTTGGGAGGCACTTGTTCTTCAAGCAATGTTGAACTAACATAGATTTTTTTTAAAAAAAAACTTTAAATATGAAATTTTTTTTCAAGTCAAGTGGGCCTACTAAGTTTTTGCTTCCCAAATAGGCATCTTTCAAAGTGTTTTCTAAAGCAAAGTAATTTGACATAACCAGTGGAATTAGATTTGCTTCCCTGCGTGGTACTGATGCCATCTCTGGGAGCCAAAGATGGATGTGTTACTAAGTCTTTCGGGGGGGTTGGGGAGGACAGGGTTTAAGGAATAATGTTTGAGATCTCAAGCCAACACCTCAGCTTGACAAGAATGGCCAACACTGTGGGTTCCAGCACCCTGGAAACCATCCTAAGAGGATGTCTGGGCCAAGTCAAGTGGCTGAGGTTGGTACACAGCTTCCCCTCTGCAGGCCAGTGTTCTCTCTCCTCCCTCCCCCACCTCGGCGCCCACCATGACTTGTTTGCTCCTCGTTTATGGAATTCATACGATTCCATTTATACTGCTCTGCCTGAAGATGCATTGCATGTGTGTGAAGAATTAGCCTTTCCATTTCTCACCCACTTCCTTCTGTGACTGGGAAGCGAAAAGAACACAAAAACTGGAGAACCGACACCACGCACTAATCTCAGTTGCCATGACAGCAGCCTTTGAGATCCTGAAATGTTCCGATCGCCAGCTAAACAAAATTGTTGAATGTGAACATTTGGCTGGAAGATTAAAAGGCTAAGGGGAATGCAAAAGGGCAGAACCTCCCACATTCCCAGCAGCCAGGGGATCCAATCAAACAGCTCTGACTCCTTAACCACAGCATTGTGAGCACTGGATTAGGGCAATTCATCCAGATAGTTAAAGCAGATTAGAGCTGCAATTTGAAGACTATTGGCAACAAAAGTAAATGCCCCACTGTACTAAGTAATAAGAAGATTTCAAAACGTCTTTTGGTAGAAAACTATGTGAAACCACACATTTAACCTAAGAAGCAAAACCTGAGGATATTTTTTAAGTTCATTTAAATTCACCAACGTAAAAGGCTATCTAAGAGGATTTGGATTCAAAAGGAAGGCAGTGGCCTTTTGCACGTTTGACATTGTTGTCCACACCTTTCTCTACCTCCATCAGTGCCTAAGTCAGAGCTTTAGTCCTATGTTCTAATTTAAATCTTAAGCATGAAGTCGAAAATAAAAAGGATCAGAGAACTGTGAATCATTTCATGCAGAAATAATTCCCAGGAGATTTCTCAGCATCATTTACAATTCTGATCATGACAGAAAGGGGGGAAAATTACACCGTATATAAGAAGCATATTTAGATATCACATTGTTACAACAAGAAATACTACATCTGCATGCTACAACTTGTGGAATGAATCTAAACACTAATTTCATAGAAACACCGCTCTCACCTCCCAACCAGTGTTCCTGGTAGACACAAGCCCATCAATTGCCAGACATTATCCCAAAGCAACTGCATCCCAGACAAACAAAACCCAGGCCTCCATGCCTAAGCAAGGTAACACTGGGGGCAGTTTTTCCAGTACACTGTCTAACCACAGACTTTAAGACAATGACCAAGAGGGGTGCAAGGGTCCAAGTGGCCTAAGTCAAGCACTGTTAAGTGCAGCACGCATGTTCAGTATCCCCCTTCGCTGCTGCCACCATGCCCCCTTCGGTTACAGCGTCACATTTCAGGCACACGAGCCAAGTGTGCTTTCCAATTCTTACTTAACTGAGCTTCCGGCTGCCCAGGCAAGCTAAATACCCAAGTGAGAGCATTCTCACAGCTCTAGCTGCAAATAGGTGAGAGAGTCAAAGGAGAGTTCTCACAGCCACCAAAACCATCACACTTTGGCTGCAGAGTTACGAAATCAGTGACCAACACTGCAAGACTGGAGTACATCCTTTGGCAGAACTCTTTTGCGGGAAAGTAACAGAAGAGTGAGTGCAAATAACCCTTCACACTCCTTCCCACAGAGGGAACTAGAACCCTGTTCCTCAGGACACGGTGTTAACAATAACACAGCCGCCAATCTCCTGAGGGAAGAAACCAGGACGAAAGTCAAGCTAGTGCTGCAGCAGGCTTTCTATTCAAAGCACGCGGACAATTTGCTGGCTGGCCAGGAGCCCTTACAAGGCAAAAGGCACTTAGGACACTCAGGACCTCCCAACCCATGACCTTTCAAACCTGGCACCACAAGCAGCAGAAAGCAGCAGCAGCAGAAGCAAGAGCCAAACACTGCACTCAGGATAACACCCATAAAGGATGAGCGTCATAGAAATCACAGAGAACCCGAAAGCACTAGGAAGTGTAAGGCACCCGGAGGCACATCCCACATCCCCAAACAGATGCGTACAGAGTGGGACACACACAAGAAGGCGACCTTATCCTACCTTCTCGGTTTTCAGTTTCTTGATTCGCCTGTGGTTCTCCTCCTCCTCCTCTTCCTTTTTGACCAACATAGAGTTTCCCATGAGCGCCGAATCCGGAGCACTTTTGCTAACTTCCCCTGCAGCCGCAACGCTGCCACTCCCAGCGCCCCCGCAGTGGAAGGGGCTCGCACCACTTCCATTGCTCTTGGCCCCGAAGCTATAGAGGTGACCACCGGAGGGGGCCTGGCCTCCGCTGCCATTCTGGTGGACCTGCAGCAGGTCGTGCTTGTCTTTCCGGGATCTCGCAGCATCCTTATCCCGTTTGGCGCCTCGGCTGCTGTGGCTTTTCCCTGGCTTCTCTTCCTTGCTTTTCCCACAGGAGCTTGCCCCTGCGGCGGCAGCCGAGGTCCCGGTGCTGGTACCGTTGTTATTTGGGTTGCCGCCGCCGCCGCCGCCGCCGCTCACACTTTGACCCAGCGCTGAATTCATGCCAGTAGCCTCTCCAGGGCGCCCTTGGACTTCCTGCCTCTTGCCAGTGCTGCTGATCTCGGGAATTCCATACAAGGCAGCAGAAGGCAGAGATTTATTAGCATCCTTAGAAGTTTTAGCCCTTTTCACTTTTGATTTGCTGGTCTCTTTGTGTGAATTCCCCTGGGGAGCGGAGGGCTGAACAGAAGCAAATTTTAGGCCATCAGCTAAGGCTGAGGTAGCACCGGTCCCATTGGAGGCCGGACCTCCACAATCCTTAGTGTTGCTGTTGGTAGTGCTGTTGGTGGGATTATTCATCTCAAATTTCTGTCTGTCCTTCTCCAAATCGGCGTCCAAATCAATGATTAAATTTCCAACCCCGATTTCCCAATCATCGCCACTGTCATAAGTATCAACTGTATTTGGATCCACACCTTTTCCTGCAGTCGAAACGTTCACGGACATCCTGAAGATGAGTTCTCTAGATTAAAAATCCGATGAACTTTCCTTGGGAGATGAGGGGACATTCGTTTAGCTCCGCTGGGCTTTCTCTTAAAGAAAAAAAAAAAAATCCTTCCAATCTTCTGCTTTTTCCTGCCCCAAGAATGTGTCCAGGGATCTCACACCCTCAGTCCAGGTCCACCATCTCCTGTGGAGGAGGAAAAAGTCGAATATTTCTTGTCTGGATGTTACTGGAATAGAAAACGATTAATACCAGGGAGTTGGTAAGGGGTACAAGGAAGAATAGAGAGGGGCTCATTATTGTCTGCACAGTCCAATACCAGGTTTAAAGGCAAACAGGCAGACTTGAACAGCACCCCGACAATAAGCATCTTACAGAAGCTGAACACCCCTCTAAACAACAGGGGGATAGCCAGTTCTTTAAAAGCGTTAAAATATCTCCAAGGATCTAATTCAAGCCCAGAAAAATTTTTGTGGCTTTTTTTTTTTTTAAGTTGAACATTTTGCCTGGCACATGGGCTATTTCAACCCCAGGAAAAGATCGTGGACATTTAGACAAGTAAAGCACGTTGTTAAACATCCCTAAACATATCTTGGCTCTTGCAGTGTAAATAACCAGGCCCTGAAAGTTCTCTGGGACCCATGTTCAAAATGATGTCACTAAATTTTTTTTCTTTCTAATTTTACTACTACTTACAAATTGCCTGAGTAATATAGCTTTGTTCCCCATAAGAAACGGGAGGGGGGCAACAGTAGTCCCCCTCACACACACAAATAAAATACCACTCCCTTTTCCCCCATCCCCAGCCAAGCAATTCTTTCTGAAATATATACAGACCTCTCTAAGAGTATTTCTCTCCGTAAAAAGACAGCGTGAGCAGAAAGGTTAAATATCTGCCTTTTGAGAAAAAAGGGAAATTCATCTAAACAATTTTTGCCATAACCCTGGGTCACAGACCTGCTCAGTCTGTTAAATATGGTGCTACTGACTATAGGGAAACTGATTAAGACATACACTTTAGGTGATCTGCACCACGGTGGCCTCGGTGACCACAAATGAGTATGTGTTTGACAAAGAGCAGTTAAAACAGTTTTTAAAGGGATCAGCCCCCTTTTAACAGTTGTCAAGAAAATAAATAAATACACACCACACACATACACACACACACACACACACACACACACACACACAATGCTTACCTTTTAATCCTTTACCATTTTTTAAAATTAGGCCCGAAAATCAAAAGGTATTTCTCACGCCACTCGGCACACAAGCCTGTGTGTGCCTCATTTTACTTAAACACCAAATGATCAAAAAGGGAAAAAAAAAAAAAACCAAGTAACACACCTCAGCCGAAATAATCACTCAGTAACATTATTCCACTTCCCCATCCCCCTTTTGGCAAAAAGGTCTGGAGTCCTTTTCTCCTTAAAAAAAATGTGTCACTGTGCAGCTGGGAGAGGCTTCCCATTCACAACCCAAGCACCGAAGGGTGTTTTTCCTCTTAACAAGCATTCAGAATAATAGGGTGTTGAGAGAGGGGGAGGGGAGGGAAGGGAGGGAGGGAAAGAGGAAGAGAGAGAGAGAGAGAGAGAGAGAGAGAGAGAGAGAGAGAGAGAGAGAGAGAGAGAGAGAGAGAGAGAGAGAGAGAGATTAGAGAAAAAACTTTTCCGAACTTCGGATTCCGCCTTCAGTTGCAGACTTCAGAGTCACCGTGATCAGTAAGTAATGATCTCATGTAGCAAACCTACAGGCGTCCTCTAGTAACGAGACAGAATGTGCTAACATCGGGATAAATTAGTGAAAGGGAAGAAAGAATAAGAAGAAAGGACTGAAAATCTGGGCTGGATTCCGCCTGTTAGTCGGGAAGTGGCATTTTTTCCGCTCGTCCTGACATTTGATTTCTCCAACTAACTTACGCAGGGGGTGAAAGGATGGGGGGGAGGAGGAGGAAGGAGAAGGAGGAAGAAAGGGAGGGATGAGGAGCTGGGCTGGTGGAGAAAAGAAAGGTGTGGAGGAGGGAGCAGACGATGCAGGGAGCTGATAAACCAGTTAGAGCAGCCTTCGCCTGGGGCGGGGGGCGGTGGAGCGGGGAAAATAACGGCGTCTGAAAGGGGCTGTCTTGGAAACCCGAAGGATGTGATGTTTTCCTGTTTTATGTTGTTTTTGAGAAAAAAAGAACCGAGTTCTTAGAATAGTCCCCGAGGAGGGGTTAAAATCCTCCGCCGCGCAAGCCGATCTGTCATGTGGTAATTCGATAATTAGAGTCAAAAAGATTTTTTTTTAAGGCGACCTTTTTCCAGGACAATTTTTCCCTCTCTACACGCAGCGAACAGCGCGTCTCTATTTTTTCCTCCTCTCTCCACCTCTCGCCCACCCCCTCCTGTGTTTAGTCAGATGGCCTCAGAGCTTGGCTTAGTATTTTTAATTAGCTGGCGTTTGGAAGCTAAAAGCAGTAATGAATTGTTGATGGATTGGAAGCGGAGAGTCGCTTTGCTGGAAATGTCGGGGCTGGGAGAGGGGGATGGGCGCGTTAGCAACACCAACCATCTAAAAGGAGCGATTTTGTTACAGTGCAAGCCTTTCACATCACGTGAGGATCAAGGGCTCAATTGGTTGTCGTGAGAACAAAAATGGTGACAAGCGTATCAAGAAAATACTGATCTGGTCTTTAGAAAAAAAAAAAAAGCTGAAGGTCTCTCCCTTCCCCCTACCGCCCGCCCCCCCCCCCACACGCCCTGCAGTGGGCGAAGCTACAAGTTATGAATGTGAAACATTTCTCAGCCATCTAGGATCTCGGAAGTAAATGTAATGGCCACAAGAGCAAAGCAGATGTTTTAAAGAAACACCTTATAAACCTATCCTCAACTGATCTCCAATTTGTCTGCTTTCTCAAAGGGGTCAGGGGGCGGACGACTGGGGGAGGGGGCAGGGTACCTCGGAGTTCCTGCGATTTTTGTGACCCCCCCACCCGACTTCATGTATTAAACAAAGAAAAACATTTTGCTAGCTCCCAAACCCAGCCTTGTAATAAACACACCATTGTTACTATTTGTGGGTTTGTTTGTGTTGGGTGGGGCTCCCCCCTTTCTCTTAATGGTGTTTTTTTTTTCTTCCTGCTCTTTTTTTTTTTAAGATGGAAAATGGTAGTTATAACCATTACATGTAATGGATGAATATTCCCTAGTTTACTATTAAATTACTGAGCAGGACGATGTGACAGGAGAGAAATCGGCTTGTTCTACCCGGGTTCCGATTTGCCTGCCTCGGTCTGGGCGGGGGTCTGCTCAGCTCCGGTAGAAAAAGGGAGGAGGGGGAAGGTGCGCTAGAGAACTCACACGGCGGACCAGGGTGTGTAACTGAATCACTCTTAGTTTCCTTTGGGTTAGAGCCCAAAAAGGTAATTTACTCTAAGTTAGCCCAAGTGCCCAGTCAAGCTTAATTTGTCTAAAGAAGTTACAAATGCTTCACCCTCCACTGAATAAAATTCACCCTTCTTGGGTTGTTATAAATGCAAAGCCAAACCCTGTAACTAGTTCCTCATTTCAATGCATAAAACTCGCACATTCCCCTGCATGAACACCCCACTAAAGTGCTATATAGCGACACACCACGCAACCGTACTTACGGTCTGTATGGGAGCGAGTTGACCTTTTCCTTCTAACTGCATTGAGTGTTTTTGGTGGCAGCCGCTTTATTTTGGAAATTATAATTTCTTCAATTTTTTTTTATTATTAAAGATGAACCAGCAAATGTCACAGACCGTCCCGTGTATTTTTTATAAAAAAAATAAAAAACAACAAAATAAAGCAAAATCCAGAACACAGAAATCCCCCGGTGCACACACACACACACCAAGCTTGTTCTGGAAGAGTGGAATCAGAACTGAAACACAACACACGCACAGGGGGAGTGGAGCCAAAGGAGCTCTCAGCCTGTATACCTGAAAGGGACTTTTCTTTGTTCCCAATGCCCTTTCGCATCGGGCCAATCAGAGAGCAGCTTTTATGAAACTGGGCTCTCCCATTGGCTAGCTGCTTTCTCTTGGCTACTGTAGGGGGTTGAGATACACACACGTATAAAACACACACTGAGCGCGGGTGGGGGTGCGATGGGGGGTGGCGGTGGAGACAAAGCGTTTTATTTTCCAAGCAGATTGGGGTTGCGGAACCTCCCGCAGGACGAAGGGAGGGGGAAAATGAGGCGCCTGTTTCAATTACTACATCATTCACATAAAACACTTATTTATTAAAACACATCTCAAGCAGGCTACGAAGAGAGGATGTCGGTAAATGCAAGTTTGATTGTGTTATCTTGGGGGAAATAATGTCTGTGATCGCTCGGTGGCAGAGGGAAGCCAGCTGAGCCACAGGCGCAGAGCGGGGACGCCGCTCCGTGGAAACCCACGCGAGCGGTTTGCTGTTGTCCCTTCCATGTCCCAAGGACTCGGTAGCCCATCTCTGCAGCTTCTGCCTCGCAGCTCTCCCCCACCACCTTAGCCTTCCTGCAAGAAAAATACCCCCCCACCGTTTCTCTCTCTCTCTCTCTCTCTCTCTCTCTCTCTCTCTCTCTCTCTCTCTCTCTCTCTCTCTCTCTCTCTCTCTCTCAAAAACCGACGGTAGGCGTTCGGTGATGGGTGAACAAGTAACCCTTTTGTTTCCAGGCTTTGCGTCTAGAAGCACTAGCGTGTGGACCCCAGCGACCATTAAGCCAGCCAAGTGAATGGCTCTCTTAAATTAGCAACAAATCTCTTCACCTGATCTTCTGCGACTCGAACAAATAAATATAAATCAAGGCCTCAGCCTTATTAAAAAATAAATCGATTTGTAGAAGATAAAATATACTAGGCATATTCACCCCTTAAACAGTGCCTGTCCTTAATTTTTAACCATCTGGAGGATCTGTCAGAATTCTTTTCTCAAATCTTTAACTCTGGAGTGGACAGAGATTCTAAATTCTCGGAACGCTGTGTCCACAACCCACAAACACACAAAATGTTCTCACTTTTATGGTAAGACAAACGCAGCCAAGTTAATGGGACTCATTTTCCAGGACAAGAGGCTAATGTAAAATAACAACTCGTTAATATATTTAAGCTAATGTAGTCTTACATAGTAAGCCTTTAGAACACGGTTTATTTTTAACTTTGTGTTGCCATTTTCGATTATTTAAGGAGCTAGAAAGTGGAGATTTTAAAATCATGTAGCCTGTGGATTTTAATTCATCCTATTATAGCCCCAAGTTTGAGGGAATGGGTAGCCCTGGAGCTTTTCACTAGACAGGAAGAGTCTGAGATGGGCCTTCGCTTAGGCAAATGGGCACACAGGAAATTACCCTTGGCAGAAGACAGCTATGATGTAAATGTTTGGTGGCGACTTTGTGGATCAATAAAAACATTTATGCCACATGTTATAAATAATGGCTATTGACTAATGTTTGTGTTTTTAATATATTTAGTCCATTAAAAAATGCCAATCTGTTGTTTCACTGACCTAGATGAACTAAACTAGATGTTGCAAACATTAACAAACAGTGATTTCTGACCTTTATCGGAGTAAGGCAGAGAATGCGATCTATAGGCGTACTTGGCTCGTCCGAAGTCCTTTTCACTCAAATTGAAGCTGTACATTAACAAATAATCTGGGGCAGACTGGATGCCTAAGGTCCACTCATCTACCATTTTAGCACTGATGTCTGAATAGTATTTTTGACTATACAAGTTTTGCATTGTGTATTGGTAACAGGGTAATACATATAGAGAGTCTTAACTTTTCTAAGAATTGTGGTTCCTCAAAGACCATCTCAGGCTTGTGCACTTCCTGTGTCCTGTGTGTGTGTGTGTGTGTGTGTGTGTGTGTGTGTGTGTGTGTGTATGTGTGTGTCTCCATTTTGGGTTATGG
Organism: Myodes glareolus; assembly: GCF_982192425.1. Lineage (NCBI taxonomy): Eukaryota > Metazoa > Chordata > Mammalia > Rodentia > Cricetidae > Myodes > Myodes glareolus. Next base: position 33,036,183 of record NC_142038.1, on the reverse strand, counting down.
TAATCCCATACGTTGTTATTAGTTTAGAAAAAAATCAATCCTTAGCTCTTAAAACAAAATTACTTCACAGGGTATTTAAACATTATCTAGCGACACTTTCAAAACATACCCTTCCTGAAGAAATCACAGAGTTGGACCACAGGTTTAGTATAACCGAATCCAAAATTTAACCATCGAGATGTGTACTTGAATCTAGCCCTGATTTCAACACCAAAACCTAAAAATTAAACACCACTGGCCAAAGATGAAGGTTTATGTCCAACTTGATTACAGATTTAATTCAAGTTATTCTGGCAAATTAAAGCCTTTTTCTTTCCATTTTAAGATTCCCTCAGTCCTTTATTCTCCACCCCATCTCTTCCACTCCCCAGATTCTTCCAGGCAACTTCTGAGCAGACTACTATTGTCACACTGGCTTTTGCTTTGTTTGACAAGGGGTGGGGGGGACAATCAAGAGGCATCAGAAGACACACAGTTAATAGAAAACTGAAAGAAAGATAATTAGCTACCAGCTACTCTCCACCCTCACGAAACTGAAAAGTTTGGTTCTGTTTACAGAGCTGAAATGTTTCGTCTCGATTATTTTTAATTTAATGCTTTCGAGAACTTCACACACGAGTATTGTTGTATTTACATAATATCCATCCTTACGTTCCACCCCTCCAACTCCTCCTGTGCCCTCTAGTCCCTTTCAAATTCCTGACCTATATTTCTTATCAAGGTAATGTGTCCATAGTGTCCCTGTTTTCCTAACAGTGTCTACTACTTTTCCGTGATTAGACCAGTGAACTCTTTCAGTGCACACTTGTAATTTTACGTTTCATTGGGTGTCTACCCAGAGACATGAGAGACGGAGCAGATGTCTGAGTAAAAGGGCAGAATTGAGGGGTGGGCTAAACATGAGGTTAGTGTAAAGAAGGTAATTAAAGCGTGTCATCCTACCTGCAATAGTAACCGCCACCACCCCTCCATGGGCGCCCAAATCAGCTCAGCACTACACGTAACACATCATTAGCAAGGAGGTAGAAAGATCCTGCCAGGAGACTTGGTTTTTTTTTTTTTTTATTTTGTATCTGCAAAGAGCGTAAGAGGAGGTACCACAGAAAATCAAGGTGGTCTTTATTTGTGACTCTTCTGATTTAGGGGTGTATTACTAAGGGCCAGAAATCAGTTTTGCCTCCTTTCCTTTTTTTTTTTTTTTTTTTTTTTCATGATCATTTCACCAGGTAGCTCCGGCTCTGCTTTCCGAATGGTATGATGATAACGTGTCATCATGCCCCTTAGACAGAGTTTCTTGAGTTTTAATTTACTTTGGGACAAGTCAAAGCTTTTCTGAATCTACACAAGACCACAGACTTGGGCGTCCTTGGAAGTTCCCGAGACCATGAGAAGAAATAGGAAGGGAAATCTTAAAATAGGAATTCTATGTAAAAATTAGCTTAACTTATGGGGAAGGGAACTTAATTTAGATGTAATGAGAAACATATTAGCTACAGAACAAGACAATAGGGAAACATTTGTATCTGCCTGGAGCCCTTAAGCAGTGGTCCTCCCCAAGGCAGTGGGCAGGGGACCCACTCCCTTCTAGAGAATGCGGCTTGATTAATGAAACACTGACACAAACATTAGAAGATTGTCACTCCTTCCACCTACAGATAAGTGTTCCTAGTTGTTAAAGGAACACTAAGGAAAAAAAGCAAACAAACAAAATAACGAGAAAAAGCCCAAAACAAAACAAACAAACAACAACAACAAAAAAAAAACCTGCTACCCTTTTCCCCTGCGTACAAAGTCCAACTCAGGTTTCCTTGGAGTCCTTCTAGCACTATCTAGCTCTGGATGACTGTCATCAAAAAGAGCCGCGCAGTGTTCTTTTGGTCAGACATTTGATGTTTTACATTGTTCTGAAGTAACCTTGAACCAAAATAAAGTGTCAAGGGGAAAAATGATTTTGTATACATTTCAAGTCCTTGGTAGAGGGAAGCATGGGGTAGAGAGAGTGAGGGAGGAAAAACCTGATGATATTCCCTGCGGGATAAACACATTTCTGGTAGACATTCCACAAATACAGATACTCTTCCACGTCTTTCAACATTGCTACATTAGCGGTTCAGGTGGGGTTTCTCTCCTGCTCACTAAGAATCAAGTCACAAAGATAGAGAGAGTCATGCCTTCTGGATAACGCTTTGCAGTATATCTTAACTTATACAGCTGGGGATGATGATAGAAGGCGAATTTATCAACTGATTTAACATTGTAATGCATTTTAATAGTCAAGAAATAAAAAGCTAGGGGTACAGTTTCATGGCAGGGTGCTTGCCTAGCCTGCTCGAGGGCATGGGTTCAATACCAAGACAGAAAGAAAAAGACGGGTAGCTTCTCCCTGTATGCGTGAATAACTCCTGTTTTCTTGTGCAGTTCCAATGCCTTAGCAGAGAAGAAGAGGCAGAAGCCTGAGCCTGCTGTGTTTCACTTCGAGAGAACCCAGCAAAACAGCATTTTTTTTAAAAAAAAAAAAGGCAAACACTCTTATGCTGATTGCCTTGAGAGAGGAGCAATGTAGGTCAATGCGAGGTGGCTGAAATCATACCTCAGCTTGGCCCTAGGCACTGTCAGGGCGGTGCGGGCTGTGGTGCCCTAGCAGGGTACGGGATCAGCTAGCAAAGTTAGACAATTTACATCACATGCAGTGAAACCATTTCTAGGAAAGGATTCGCTTTTATTCCTCTGAAGACCGGTGCATAAAGAAGATCAAAACACAGGCTGCGTTTTTCAGAACTGTTCATTGGAGACTGCTGTTGCCGGTTTTATCACAATATGTATTTTACAGATTTAGGTAATAGCCCTGATTTTTCAAATCGACCTCTGTTTAGACACGTTTCACTTTGGGCTGTTTCTTGTCTGCAAAATTACAGTCATTTGCACGTTATTACAGCGAGTAGGAGACAGATTGTATTTAGCGCTGGGTGGGGGAAGGGTTATTATGGGAAGTGATCTGCTCCGGTCAGCACATAATTTCAGCCTGAAGAAAATTGCTTCTGAATGGCTGGTCTGTTAGCCAGCCAAGGAATGGTCACTGGGAAAGTCTGCAAAATACTTCTGCTTAATGTGCACTGCGGCGCTAGTTCCACTGGCGGAAAGAGAGTCTATGGGGGAAAATATTGCAAACCGGAATTTAAAAACTTGTAGGTGCAATGTTCTCACTGCTCTATGTGAATCAGAGTAGAAGGCCACCAAGCTGGGGAGGACAAAAGGCTGCTGGATGCAGCCATTACATTCCCTGTCCCCTTCCCTTTTTTGTGTCCTACTGTTGGGAGAATCTCTCCATGATTCACTGAGAGCAGGTACTTACAGGCATGAATATTCGGGAGAGCATTATGAAACACACTGATAAATACATGACTATTGTACATATATGACCACGGGAGGAAATAAAAAAAAAGAAACAAGACAGCTTTGTTTCTGGGGATGGCGGAACACCCTTAACTACAAAAGTGCTCAGTCTACTGAAAAGGATTTTTACACTTTGTGAAAGCTACTCTGGTCAGATGTCATGAAGCTGGCACACTTGGAATAAAGCAGCGGGGCTCATCAACACCAGCCACGCGCCTAATTATTGATGCATGATCCTTGTTGTATGCTTCTCCTAGACAGTCCTCACATATTTGGTTAGAAGAAATCTGGAACCTAATGCTCCTTTTAAAGAGGAATTCCATTCTGCTCAGCTTCTTGGCCCTTGAATACCTCTGGTCGCTGAGAACAGGGCGCCTCTTCGGTTTTGTAAATGAGCCTTCCTAAAGGATGAATCGCTACAATCATTTGGAGAATATGCATAAACAACAGAGAGTTGTTCTGGTGTCTTCTCAGGAGAGCTTTTCTTTCCCATCCTCTTGCAGCTCAGCCAGCCTCCAGACTACTAGCCAATCGTCAACATGGAAATGTAGCTCTTGGCCTCCTGATTGGCTGGTTCCTGGGCCTGGGTTGTGCAGCTTTCTATAGCTCAACAGGCACTGGCAAGCTAGCCTGTTGGATGTGTCCTGTTCTTCCTCATCCCTCACTCTCTACCCACATTTGCACACACATGCGCACACACATACATACACACACACGTGTAAGGCATAAAACACAACAATCTTATTGGGAGGCTGTTAAACATTCAGCCTTATTTATGTGCATGTTTCTGTGTGAATGTATGCCACGCGTGTGCAGGTACCAGAAAGGACTTCAGATTCCTTAGAGCTGATGTCACAGGCAGTTGGGAGCTACACTACATGGGTCAAGGGAGGAATTAGACTTGGGTCCTCTAGAAGAGCATCAGGTACTCTTAACCACTAAGACACTCCTCTGACCCCTAAAAATAGATTTTAATGTACCCTTCATCTAATGCTTTCTGTTTGTTTAGGTTCTCATTGTGAGGCCCTGCTTCTTAGAGGACTCCCATAAAGAGTAATAGAACAAATGAACATTTACTTTAATTTTAAATATTATTTACTCTGTTCTGAAATGTTTTAACCCAAAAATCTTGTATTTAGCCAGGCGATGGTGGCACATTCCTTTAATTCCAGACATCAGGAGGCAGAGGCAGGCTGGTCTCTGAGTTTAAGGCCAACCTGGTCTGGAGAGTAAGTTCCAGCACAGCCAGAGGTACACAAAGAAACCCTGTCTTGAAAAAAATCCAGTAACAACAAACAAATAAACAAACAAAAACAGATGGTAAGAAAAACAGCAACTGAAAACATGGCTGACTGACATGCTCCAAAAATTCTTCTTCATTCTTCATGCACATTAATGTATTTAATCTTTAAAGCAGACCAGCAAGCTAAATACAATTCTCATTAAACAAAGAAATTCGAGATTTTCCCCAGGAGCGTTGTATGCTTCGCTGCTGTTTTAGCCTGCCACAAAAGTATGCACTGGCATTATAACCCTTTTAGGTTACCCATAGGAGCATTAGAGGGGGTGAGTTCTGTTCCTTCGAAATTAAATTCGAAGGAATTTAAACATTTTCATATCAAAGAAAAATAAAGTGGTGAAGCTTCCACTCAAGATCCACACTATGTCAGGTAGAAAGCATGACACTGATCGGTGACAGGGTTTTTTTTTTTTTGTGACAAAATGTATTTTCTCAGGAGCTAAGACTCGGAAACACCGTGTGTGTGTGTGTGTGTGTGTGTGTGTGTGTGTGTGTGTGTGTGTGTGTGTGTAGTTACCCAAGCGCACATTTAAGCCCATAGATGGTGAAACTCTGAAATGTTCCATATGAAGTTCCAGCATACATCTTTGAGAGTGGGTTGGACACTTTACATCTTCCCACCATGAAATACATTTCAATCAAGAAGTGAAACTATCAGTTCCGTAGGGAAAATAGAGTCAGCAGAAATTAAGAAATAAAGATTCAGTATTTCATTACAGATATATTATACTTCAGGATAAAGGGAAAATGGTAATTTACATTTCCTCAGTGTGTACCTCCTTATTCCCTCAAAACATAGAAGTAGAAACGAGATCTGCACAGTTCAAATGAAGAATTAAATTCTTCAAATAAAATAGCAACATGCAGTGAAAGACACTTATATATGCAACATTGAACAGAATTTGACTAAAGGAAGAGAAGAAAAATGTTTAATCTTTTCACAAAGAGGGCTAAGACGTAGACACTGAAAAGAGCATTGAAGATAAAATCATGGTAACAGTTACTGTTCTTAACAAATAGGATATAATTTTGTGAAATAATGAGATTATAATACAAGGAGTCGCTGATAAAACTGTTACAGCAGAAAATGGATAAATCATTAAATATAATGAGATTTAACTATCACTGTGAGAGAAATGATATGTAATTAGAAAAAGGAACAGAATATAAAAAGAAAGCTGTGTTTCCATCCATGGTTCCACATTCGGAGGAGTGTGGTAATAAAGAGGAAATTATCTGAGTCTGTTAATAAATTATAGACACCATTTTCAGTAATTACAATAACAATAGTCCTTCTAAATCCAAGCTTATGTCCTATCAACCTTTCACTTTAGTTAACAAACACCTGTGCAACAGTCTGTGCACAGAATCACACTAAACATTCAATAAATATTAACTCATTTTCCATGATTAAGTTTGAGGCATTTATAGCGTAATTCAGCAAAGCTCTATGGCAATTTACGAGGTTCACAGGAGACGTGAAAAGACAGAGGACCTTGCCTCTGCCTTGCAATGATTCAAGCTTCCTATGTAAGATAAGGTGCTTGCCAAATGGAAAAGGAATTGATTTATGGTAATAAGTACAGAAAGTATGACTTGGGGGAAGAAGAAAGGCTAGTTTTATCTAAGGAATCAGTCTAGGCTCTGGGGAAGAAGCAGGTTAAACTGATTGCCATACTCAAGCAGAGATGGAGGAAAGGTCTGCCGAGCAGATGGACACCATGCAGGGGAGGGAAGATCAGAGCTTCAGTGTCAGCCCAGGTTGGCTTGAAGTCTTGAAGGAGAACAACAGGGTACAGAGTGAAGTCGTGTGGCAGATATGTCTATTAGGAACTGATACCAAAGTCCCCTTTGGGAACAAAGGAAGCTGGCATCTGGCTACCCTGTGCTTGCTAGTGAGCCCTTGGCTTTGTGCTGTGTCAACCAAAGACATGGCCGCCTCATGTCACAAGTCCTGCAAAGAGGAGTTTGAGTTAGTCATAGGGTGGTGGCCTACCCTTAATAGTAACTATGGGAAACACCTCAATATCTTCTAATTTACAGGCTTTTATTGACATATATAAAAAGTATTCTGAAAAGGTCTAAGAGTTCGCAAATGCATCATAAAATACATGTCTGGATATGTCTTTTTAGAAATCAAGCTATTAAAAGTGTTTGGTATTAATTTATAGATTTTCCAGAAGTGTAGGGACAAGAAATGAATAGCAAGCCATCAGAACGCACTGAGATATTTTTTAAGCTAATGAGTACATTCAATGAACAGAAGATAACCAGACTGGGGATGGACCTCAGCGGGGAGAGGACTTATCTAGCATGCTGGGTTTGATCCCCAGACCTGAAGAAACTCAGCGTGTTGGCACAAGTCTATGACTCCAGCACTTAGGAGGTGGAAGCAGCAGGGTCAGAAACTTAAGGTCATCCTCAGCGAGGCAGCAACTTTGAGGCCAACTTGACCTATACCATCCCTGTCCGAAGACAAACAGAAAATCAGCTAACTCTTCTTCTGGACTAAGGAAATCCTGAATTTAGAAACTCTCAAAGCAGAAGATGCAAAGTCTATATGACTATTCTCCAACCTAACTAAACTAGCCAGAGTGAGAAAGGGTTTTACTGAATGAAAACTGAGTGGGGGCTCCCTGTAAATGAAACACATGCCCACTAAAGTCAAAATTGAAGTCATTAAACAGAGCATGAGATCAGAACTGGGCCATCGAAGAATACCAACATATAAGTATGGGGTAGAAAATATGAATCTTTAAGAAACCCAGTATAGTGGTATATACCAATAACCACAGTACTCAGGAGGCAGAGGCAGGAGCATCACTAAGGTTTCAAGGCCAACCTCATCTATGTAGTATCTGCTCAGAGTTCCAGTCTAGCCAGGGTTGCATATGAGATCTGACTAAAAAGAAAAAAGAAAAAAAGGAAGGAAAAATAAGAACTTGAACAAATAAAAAGAAAGGTAAATTTAGTCAAAACAAAAAACAAGCAAGGAGTTGGGAGTATGTCTAAGGAGCAAACAATCGAGTGTTACACATAATGCAGAATAATCAAGCGATTTGCAGCCTGAAAAGCCTCCATTCGTTTTATTTCAGGGAAGTGTAAAATTAAATGAATTTTAACATTCAGCTTTGCAACCGTCACCACAATGTAATTTTAGAACAGTATGATTACCCCAAAAAGAAACTGCATGTCTATTTATAGTGACATATGGGTTTGAAATAGCAAAATGAGAAACCACATTTACACGGTATTACATAGTAGTCACATAGCAGCTATGATTAGACAATAATGGGGCTGGCAAGATTGCTGAGCAAGCCTGACGACCTGAGGTCAACCTCTAGACCCCACAGAAAGGTGGGAGAAGAGAAGCAACTCCACAGAGCTGTCCTTTGACCTCCATGGGAGAGCTATGGCATGCACATACTCACATACACACAATATTCATAATCCTTTTTTTTAAGAAGAAAAGAATAAATTTGATCATAACATGTGACCATCACTAGCAAAACATTCACCTCTGGAAAATATCTAAGTAATCCTTCATAGAAGTTGAAATGAGAAGTTCAAGCTTTCTATCCTAAGGTGAAATCCTGGCACACAGCAGACCGTAATTCCAGTATTCTTTTCTTGGTTTCTCTGAACTCAATCGACCTATTCAATCAGGTAGGCGAGGTGGGGCTGAGTCCTTAAGATGCTTTTCCTTGCTGGCAGCCACAATGCTAAGCATTATTAGCTGAAGGTGTTGAAGAATTGCAGACATAAAGGGCTGTGTGTTTTGGTTCCTGTGTGTTCAGCTGGTGGGTTCCTGAAGCACAGGATGTCTCTCCAGAACCAAGACTCGCCATTGAAAGCTCCTCAAGTGGACCGGAAGCAACAACATTCAATCGCTTACTCTCACACGCTAGTGTCTACCTCAGGCCCAGCGGCTGTGTGAAGCCAAGGCTTCTGATGAACATAGCCTAAGACAAAATCGTAAACTTAAAATATTTTAAAATATTATGAGGTGGTGTGTGTGTGTGTGTTTGGTTGCTTGGTTTGTGTTAACTTTGCAGATGACTGTACTATATTACAATGTCAAAAGGTTGGCTCTAGTTGGGCCTTCCAGTTTTCCTTAGTATTCTTCTAGGCAATATGGTAGCTAAATACCTCTTCAGATATACACAGGAGAGGATTTTCCAGAGGAGACATTCCTTGCACGTTCTTCTTGTGTGACTCCACTGGGCTTGAACATTCCCTTCTTTAAAGGTATTATTCTGACTGAGAGAGAGAGTTCAGTATGGACCCCAAGAACCTAGGTAAAAACTTAGTGATAAACACCTGTAACCCCAGCTCTGGAACTAGATGGGAGGAGATGAATGTATCCTTGCAGTTCATTGGCCAACCTGCTTAGTCAAATGGACTAAGTGAGGGACCTTGTCTCTAGGAGATAAAGGTGCAGAGTGATTGAGGAAGATGTCAGACACTGAGCTCTGGCCTCCATATGAATGGGCGCACATGTACGTATGCGCACACATTGACAGTCCGGATACCATTTCTCATGACACACGGACTTTGGTTTGATTCTGAGAGAGGGGTTAACTTTTGCAGCCCTGGCTGTCCTGGAGCTCACTCTACTGAACTGGCCAGCCTTGAACTCATGGAGATCCTCCTGCCTCTGTCTCTAGAGTGTTGGAATTAAAGGTATGTACCACCATGCCTGGCTACCCTTGAAGATGTCCATCACAACTTTGAGTGTGTGTGTCAAGGTATGGGTAAGGTAAGAGCATTACTCTTGGGCTTTATCCCAATACTACATTATATTTTATAACTTCAGATGTTAAACACTCTTCTTGCTATCCCTGTTCTTGGTTTTTTAACTGATACATGAAATACTGCAAATTTTGAACACTGAGTATCGTGTTCTACACATACACATATACACGTGGTGTGATGTTCTAATTGGGGTAAATGTATCTGTCACTTCTAAGATTCACATCTTTATGATAAAAACTTTCAATATCTTTTCTTCTAGCTTTTGAAATGTAGAGCTCCCATGTTCTCTAATGTTTTTTTTTGTTTGTTTGTTGTGTTTGTGGTGGTGCTAGAGATCAATCTCACATATGCTAGCCAAGTGTATTCCAGACAATTTGGATCATTCTTTACTTTTTCTTTTCTCTTTACTTTTTACTAGTCATTCCATTGTTACTACAGTTGCCTTTTATGGTTGGTTCCCCCTCTTTTTCCTTTCTTTCTTTCTTTCTTTCTTTTTTTTTTTTTTTTTTTGTAATCTTAAGGATCAAATCCATGCTCTGTGCTCTGTATGCCAGGCAAGCACTCTGCCTGTGAGGTGTGTCCCTAGTCCTTATGGGTAATTGTTCTCTAGTGAATGCAGGTATCCAAAGCGTACAGAAGAGGTTATTGAATCCCCTGGTGCCAGAGTCACAGGCAGTTGTGAGCTATCTCATTGGGGTTCTGTGCACTGACCTCAGGTCCTCTGCAAGAGCAGTGTGTACTTTTAACACTGGAACCATCACTCCAACCCATAGTCAATTATTTTTATTGCTATTGTCTTGTTTATTAAGATAGGGTTTTTCTCTGTAGCCCTGGCTGTCCTGAAACTCACTCTGTAGAGCAGGCTGGCCTTAAACTTCGAGATCCTCTCCCTCTGCCTCCCAAGTACTGGGCTTAAAGGCATGAACCACCACTGCCAGGCTCCACAGTTAATTCTTTAAAGTTTCTCTGTTCAAAGTATTCTCCAGTTTATCTTATGTGATTGATTATCCAAGGGTAATATAGAAGTATACCATCAGCAAAACCTACGTCTTAAAAAAAAAACTTTATTCCTATGTCCATTTTGTTATTAAAAGGCTGTTTACTATATGTAGACCCTGATGATCATGATGATGGCGATGATGATATCTAGACAACTGTATCTCACATCCTAAAGGGAATCCATCCCAATTTAGAAAAGACACATTCCAAGACTGGTTTCTGGTAGAGTGAACACTGGCCCCGTACTGAAGCAACCCTAGGAATCTTGACCATTCCAATCATGGTTCCTATTCTCTGTAGTTTTGTGTCAAGCCAAGCCCAGAACTAGAAGCATCGAGGACCGTTGAACCTAATAAGTTTCACAATATTGAATGACAGTAGTAAGATCATACCTTGCTGGCAGAGTTTTCTGCTCAACAGGGCGCCAATGGAGGTGACTTAGTGGCTTGAGATAGAGAACCCGTGGAGAATCCACAGCAACTTCTCTCACAGTCTGGCACCTTGTAGAAATGGCACACACGGTACCATCCACTACAGGCACCTCAGACTTTAGATCTCTGAGAGTGAATTGCATGGCCTTTATAGCCAATCTTGGAAATTACATACACCCGTCATTTCTGGTGACTCTGCCTGCTTCCTAAATTGTAAGTTCAGAGTGGACTCCTGGAGGACTTCCAGACAGCTGGTTACCAGAGCCAAATGTGTCACTGAAAAGGCTCAAATCAAAGGGGGGGGGGGGACAACATGTCAAGCAATTTGGAATGACAAAAATTTTAGGCCACCTGGTATGTAAGCTGAGTCTCAATTGCTTCATTTCCATGAAGAGGTTTGGAGTAAATACATTCTAAACTTGATCTAGCTCTAACCATGAATTTAGCAATGGGAAGCAAAAGCAGAGGCTTCAAGAACTCTCTCTCTCTCTCTCTCTCTCTCTCTCTCTCTCTCTCTCTGAAGGACTGCATGCAAGAAATTCATTGTGCACATAGGTGGAAAACAGGTAATTGTACTGATAGAAAAAAATTTCCTGATTTACTTATTATCCTAGTTTGATTTTATGACTGCAATAAAGACTATGAGCAGAAGCAACTTGGGGAAGAAATGGTTTATTTGACTCACACATCCTCATCACAGTCTGTCTCTGAAGGGAGTTAACACAGGAACTCAAACAGGTCAGGAACCTGGAGGCAGGAACTGAAGCAGAGGCCATCAAGGAAGACTGTTTACTGACTTGCTCCTCGTGTCTTGATTATATTCTTTCTTCCACTATCTTTACTTTACCTACCCACCCCCCTTTTTTTAATGTATGTGCATTGGTGTTTTACCTGAATGTGTATCTGTATGGAGGTATCGGGTACCCTGGAGCAGGAGTTACAGACAATTGTTATCTGCTATGTGGGGGCTGGGAATTGAACACCAGTCCTCTGGAAGAACAGCTAATGCTCTGAAGCACTGAGCCATCTCTCCAGCTCCAGCCTGCTTCCTGGAAATCTTATTCAATTTCTGGGTTTTTTTTTATATAATTAAGGTGTGCTGTCTGTGTTTCTTAACCATTTTCTCATACTTGCCATATTTTGTTGTTGTTTGTTTCTTTGTATTTGTCTGTATTATTTTGCTAATAATAACTGTCAAAATGCCATAGACCGGGTAGGTTATACAACAGAAACTGTCTCTTGGAAGCTAGGAGTGCCAGTCAGGCTGGGGTGTCTGGGTGCCTCTCTCCTTTCTCTCATATATGTTTCACTATGAGCACCCGTATCTGGTATGTCTTTTCATGTGTTCAGATTTCATCCCGTTTCAAGAATGTCAGAGAGACTGAACAAGGCTCACTCAGAGGACCTCATTAGCCACAGTTATCTCTTCTATGACTCCTTTCTGTACATTCACACTTTGAGGTAAGAGGGCTTAGGGTTTTCACATCTGGACTCAGACTACACATAGTCAGGGCAGCACACTGTCCTTTTCCCTACACTCCAGCAGATCACTGCAATCGATTCTTTTCTCACTCGTTCACTTGACCGTACGCCTAACCACGGTGCTGAGTTCTCTAGTCACAGAGAACTTCTATTTCGATAATCTTTAATATTTGTTTTTAAAGGTTCTTGCTTGTAGCCAAAAGGTAATGGCACATACCTTTAATTCCATCACTCAGGAGGCAGAAGTAGGCAGATCTCTGTGAGTTCGAGGCCAGTCTGGTCTAAAGAACAAGTTCCAGGACAGGCTCCAAAGCTACAGAGAAACCCTGTCTCAAAACAAAACAAAAAACAAAAAACAAACAAAAAACAAAACCAAAACAAAAAAGTTCTTGCTTGTTTCCATACCTATACAATAGTTCCTCAAATCTTTTGGAGTATTAATTTTTCTTTGTTTAACTGCATCCTTTCTCTTCCAAGAGTTAATTCTGATTCCTGAATTCTGACTCTGTCTTCCAAGGTCTGTAAGTCTTCAAATTATTGGTTGCACCTTAATCTGGGTTTGAAGCTCGGGAAGCATGTGTCCCAGATTTATCCTCTGACCAGGGGGCAAGGAGTCTCCTTGTAGTATTTTTAAATGCTTGGATAAGCCTTGCAGTGACCACCATAAAAACTCTCTCACTTCAGAGATGGCAAGGCAAAGGTTTACCCTGGGCTATCTCCAAAACGTTTTGATGATTTGACACAACACCTCAAAGCATGAGGCAGTGTATTAATCAAGGACACCAACTAATACATTATATTGCAATAGAAACTATTATTAGACCACTACTAGCTGTGTAAAATGGAGAATATTCCAGGAAAACCTATTTAATTGTCTCCCTTGTGCTTAGAATTAAAATTATTAGGTAGGAAAAAAAAACAAAACAAGACTATGTAACATGGCCATGGCTGAGCATGAGAGCAAACGCTGTTTCAAATATTTGCTTTCCAAAGGTCATGTGAAGTTCTGTCATCTCCGAACACATAGCCTTGAGCTGTTGAAAATCTAAACATTGGTTCTCAACTTTCCTGATGCTGCAACACCTCACGCTGTGGTGACCCCAGTCACAAGATTATTTCATTGCTATTTCAAAACTGTAATTTTGCTGCTGTTATGAATTGTAATATAAATATCTGGTACGCAGGATATATGATATTCGACCCCTAAAGGGGTCAGGACTCACAGATTAAGAATTAATTTAAAAGAAGCTGTCTGCTCTTTGCCTTATTCCTTACTCGTTAATATCAGTTTACCATGTGAGGGCATTTCTTCTGATATGTACTGAAAAACTTTCTCTGTGTCAGGTGCAAACCTCACACTCTTGTTTTACACCAACTCAGAAAAATATTATCCTTATTTACTTAAGTTGTTAGGTCTTCACATTGTAGCTGTTTTGGCTTTGGTGGTAGTGTCGGCCATGGTGCCATTGGCAAGGATTTTAGCATTTCTGACCCTCTATTTCTTAGGGATTGTACACTAGTATTGACTCACTTAAGCAAATTTATTCAATTTTTTGCTTGTTTGCTTTTGTTTTTCGAGACAGGGTTCCTCTATGTGTAACTCTGGGTGTCCTGGAACTTGTTCTGCAAACCAGGCTGGCAATGCTACTAGCTAGTAAAAGCCTAAATGTGATGTGGTTCCTGGCTCTAACGACCATTCAGATGATAGCAGCTATCATGGGCTAGAGATAGCGAGCTGGAATATGAGCCCCATCCCCTTTGTTAAATTCACACGAATGTGTTATCTTTCTAAAAATCAAAGCTGGAGACTGTATTTTGGCTTGGCCAGTCCCTTCAATAGCTTCTGCAATCCAAGTATGAGTTGTTCATAGTATAGTATAGTATGAGTTGTTCATAGTATAGTATAGTATGAGTTGTTCATAGGCTACCATTGATTTTTTTTTTCCTATAAGTGCTGTATTAATAATCTTGGGCTGCGGAGACAGACTAAAATATGTTGTTCTTGTTACTATTATTATTATTATTTTGTAGTTACGAAGATTTAAACTCCCAGGTCAAAGTCTCTGGCTCATTTCTTTTTTCTTTTCTTGCTTTTTTTTTGAAAGACTTTTAAAATTTTATTTCATGTCTTTGAGTGTTTGCCTATATATAAGAACACGATGTGGATGCCTGACTCATGTGGAGCTCAGAACACAGTGTCAGGACCCCTAGAACTGGATATATAGATGAATTGTAAGCCATCATGTGGGTACTGGGAACCAAACCCAGGCCTTCTGCAAGAAGAATCAGTGCTCTTAACCTCAGAGCCACCTTTCCTGTCCACGTGGCTCATTTCTAATGAGGTCTTTTACCTGAGTTTGCAAGTGCAGAAGGGAAAGAGAAGAGCAGGGTGAGAAGGTCTCTGGCTTCTCTTCATGTAGGGTACTGCTCTTATAGGATGAAGTTCCAGCCTCCTGAACTTATTTAACCTGTGTTCCCTCCCACAGGGACCCCTCTCCAGACAGAGCTAACCTGGGGAGTTCAATATGGGAATTTGGGGAGCTATCAACATTAAACACCCAAGTGTATTTTTGTGGGTACTTGTTTATTTGATTTTGTTTGTTTGTTTGTTGCTGATCCCGAACCTGCAATCCTCCTGTAACACCCTGAATGTTAGCGCTACAGGTGTGCATCCCTACACCTGGGCAACAGGTTCTGCTTCAGACATAGGTGTCTTTCAGAACTTGAAGTGCACAAATGCTACCTTCTATATCATTTATGCTTCTTTCAGAAGGATTAAGCTATAGATAGATGTATCAAAGATTGATTTTACTATATAGTATGCATTTACTTACTATTGAGCTAGAGCTCAAACTTTCTTAGGTAAGCGCTCAATCACTGGGCTACAGACTCAGTCTAGATTTTACAGATTTACAAATCAAAAGATCTGGGAGAAAAACTGTTCTAACACATGAGGATGAGAGCGCAATGATACAAGACGAGAAAGGTGATGGAACATTTCAAACCTCTAGGCTTCTGTTGAAAGAGATTAACAGCAACTGCCCACGTTCTAACAGTAATAAAACCGGGAAGGTATGCTTTAGTCAGTAAGAGTGAATGTCTGGCCTCTTGGTTCAGTCAAGGTCACAACTAGAACGCCACAGTTCAAATGGCAACCATTTGTCACCGTTTCCCACGACCAGCAATGGTACCTGCTTCGTCACTAAATCCTGGTGCTTGGCATTGCTTCAAGCTGATTTTTACATCATTTCCCACATTAGAGGACAGATCGGAGGAGGCAGGCGTACACAAAAGCTGAGCATAGCCAGGGTCTTAATCTCTAGTAGGATGTGACATCGACAGCTGTAACCACATCTGTGTTTCCCCCCAGCTCTTCATCTGTGTGAGAGCATATGGATGGATGGTTTTCTATGTAACCGATTCAAAGACCAGTTCTGTATCCAGGAACTCACATAGCCAGTGGACAGGAGCGATCTCTTACCACTGTGAAGGATTGGTGATGGGTGTTTTTCTTAGGACGAGTCAGATGCTAAGAACAGGGGCCGGTAACAGGGAAATAAGCCTCCGGTGAGAGTTGGAGTCC
Source organism: Myodes glareolus (assembly GCF_982192425.1). Taxonomy (NCBI): domain Eukaryota; kingdom Metazoa; phylum Chordata; class Mammalia; order Rodentia; family Cricetidae; genus Myodes; species Myodes glareolus. The sequence continues at coordinate 33,020,240 of NC_142038.1, read as the reverse complement.
TGGGTTCCTGTCCTACTTGCTACTAATCAACTGTAGTGCCTAGGGCACAGCACTTCAGTTTTCTGCTCTGCCCTAGTTTTTCTTGTATAAATTGGGACAATAAGCTCGCCCTACTTATCTCATTAGTGTGTTGTGAGGGTCACAGGAGTCAGTGTGTCTAAGAGTACTTTAGGTCGGAAGAATGCTCTTGGGGTGGGAAGGACCAATGCTTCTCCTACCCCCTCAGGAAAGTTACCGCGGACAATTCCATAGCCAAGTACAAGCTAACAAGAAAACTGCACCAGATCTAGTCACTCAGGACTCCGTGCAACACAGAAGCCTTTAGGAGAACGACTCAGGGAAAATGTCTATGTCAAGCTTAGGTTTTGTGAAGCAAGGTCAGTTGGGCAGAAATGTGGCTGTATAAATAGGACTAGTTCACTGGTAACAGGTTGAGTGGGCCAACCAGTAAGACCTATCTGTTCAATTTTTTTTTTTTTTTTTTGGACTCCTTCTTGGGGAATTTCTTCCTCCGTGGTGCAGAGCAAGCTCTTTTCTGGAATGGGGTCTTATCACTTACCTTCAAACAAGGGTGATCAAAGAATTTCTTTATGGTCACCACTTACAGAAAGCTGGAGGCCAGTCTCAGAGTTTTAGGTTTTATGGCTGCTTTGAGGAGAAAGTTCTAGTTTCTGTGAGGTGCTTCAGGGAATGAACAGAGAGGAGGGGCTGGCTCACAAACACTTTGCTGCTGGGACTTTCACTTGAAGAATTTTTTTCTGAGTCCTACCAAACCTACCCACAGAGGCAATGTGTTCTTTGTGTGTGTGTGTGTGTTTTATATTTACTTTCCTCTTTATATGTTGTCTAATGGAGTGATCAAACCTATAATCTAATGGCCCTCCATCTTGTCTGCTGTGGATTAATACTAAGATAAAACTGAAATTGTACTACTGGTATGAATCAATAGAGGAGTCAAATTGTTATGGGCATGTGTGTATACATATGCCAAATGGTTAGAAATTGACAGTTGCAAGAGATGCTCAGGTACAGAACAACACATACAAAACCTTGGTCAGACTGTCTAACGTTGGCGAACACAGGGAGATGGGAGACCTGGCTACAGTAGACATTCTTTGACTGGCCAACCTGCAAAGGTACGGAAGCCAAACATTTACTTGCATTACTAGAGTCAAACATTTTTAGTTGGAAACAACTTAAAAGAACACTTTTGATTTATTCACTATTCCTCCCCGTCCATTTCCTCCACCGGCTCTCCTTCCATGCTGAGAGGGGAACACAGGGCAGGCTAGGAAAACCCTGCACCACTAAACTCCCAACACTTTGAGATTCTAACCCAACCCTTCTCATTATAAAGACAAACACACGGAAACTGGGTTAGCCTGTGGCTTATCCACAGTTACACAACAAAGACAGTGATAAGATTATTCTGAGGTTTAAGCAACCCGTGATTCTCATTGGAATCAGTTTTCAAGTCTAAAATAAGGAGCTGAAGGAAGGTGGAAGTTAGATTTACTGATATGATTCGATGGGAGAAGGACCTTGAGGACAGGTGGGTCCAAACCAAGGCACGTGAGGGCCCACGGCAGGTAAGGGACAGACACGCCAGGCAGACAGAGGTTAAGTGGAGAGCTGTATTGCGATAAAGCGAATGGGGAAAAAGAAGGGTGAAGGGGGAGGCAAAGACTTGCTTGCCTCTTCAGAAGAACAGCAGCAAAGAGAGAGTAGAAATGGGTGGAGCTTGTCTCTTAAAGGGACCTTTTGCAGCTGCATACAGATTAAAGCAACCTAGCAGCCATAGGGCCTGGGTTCATTCTGCCAGGTGACAGGGGCCAGCATAATGCCTGAATCCTAACATTTACAATGTGATTCCGGGACTCAACAAGATACTCGATGCTGGTGGGGACATGAAATAAAGCTCGGGTACAGCCATGGTTGAACAAGTGGTTCCAATAAAAAGACAGACAGCAACCAAGCAAATTTCATTAAAGAAAGCGACCCAAGCTAGCTGAAGGGAGACCTTGAGCCAGAGAAATGTAGACAGAATGAATAGATTTCAAAAGTTCAGTCTGGTTGGCTAACATAGGCTTGGAAATAGCAGAAATAATAATGCCTCCAATAATCATAGTTTTTATTAAATGCTATCTACTAGTCATGATACTAAGCATCTCACAATTCTTAGTTTAAAATTTCAAAAAAATAAATAAATAAAAGCAGGAATAATGATCCCATTTTTGGTGAAGGGGCAAACCAAGGCATTATGGGAGAGCTGGGGCTTATGTGCAGATGTTCAAATTCCATCACTGAGGCAGAGGAGAGAGAAGCAGAAGATGGGTAGTTCTAACATCAAGAGTTGAAGAGCCAAGACTCATTGGTAAGTAGACAGTGTGGGGCTCCTACAGACTGTCAATGAGTTTGAATACAAAAAGTTATCCAGAACCTACTTAAAACTGTCTTTAAGTCATAACTTAGCTTGCTGATTTGAGGTTACTTGTTTGCATTTTATGTTTCCATTTCACTATAGAGGTAAAAAAGTTGTAGTGGTGATTGAATCTTGTCAAACAATTAGTCTAGAAGGTTAATGTTTACAAAAAACAATAATCAAGTAATTTGAATAATAGTTAAATATTTATAAATTCTAGCAAATGTTAACATACATATTTAAAATCTTACAATTAATTGATTCTTTTATTTATTTTCATTTTATGTGCATTGATGTTTTGCCTTCATTTATGTCTGTGTGACGGTGTTAGATCTTAGAGTTACAGACAGTTGTGAGCTGCCTTGTAGGTGCTGGGAATTGAGCTCAAGGCCTCTTGGAGAGAAGTCAGTGTTCTCAAACTCTGAGCCATCTCTCCAGCCCTTGATTCTTCCAATAAATATTTACTGAGTGTCCACAGTATATGAGGCTCCATTCTAGATGCCAGAGATACCAAAATCTCTATTGGGAGTTAGATTCTAATGAAGCTGCAATGTAATAACTAAACAGCTAACAAAATATGGTGATTTCAGACGACAATAAAGGGTATGAAAAAAATAAGAAAGGCTGACACATCAGAGGAAGGGCAGAAGTAATTATCTCTATCTGCTTCCCTTTCTTTAGAATATGTATGAGGGTCTTCTTTTTATAATATAGACTATTCTTCAGAATTGGGTTTACTAATTTTTTTTTTTAATTTACAAAACTTTGTTATAGCCTCTCAGTGGTGGTGTATGCCTTTGATTCCAGCACTCAGGAGGCAGAGGCAGGCAGGTGTCTGAGTTCAAGGCCAGCCTGGTCTACAGAGCTAGTTCCAGGACAGCCAGGACTACATAGAGAAAGCCCAACTCAAAAAACAAAACAACAACAACAAAACTATTATAAAAATACCCTGCAAATAAATCAAAACACCACTCACTAACATCAACCAGACCCCCAACTCAATGGCCATCTCCACAGTTAGAATGGGCATTTGTTTTTTGTTCTTGTCATGTAATACCATACTAAAGTATGTATGTATTTATATCTATAAAGATATTATTGCCTAGATTCTCCACATGAGAAAAAGCAGACACTAAAGATGCTTGGATCTTTCTCTTGACACTGTATAACCTCACTTAGAATTATCTATCCTAAGCCCACCCATTTTCTTGCAAATATTTGAAATTCATTTTTCTTTAGAGTTGAGTTTCATTCCTGGAGGAGGTGGTGCATGCCTCTGATCTCAGCACTCAGGAGGCAAGATGCAGGGGGATGTCTGAGTTTGATTGAGGCCAGATCTACAAAGCAAGTTCCAGGACAGCCAGAGCCGTTACACAGAAAAATCCTGTCTTGAAAACCAAAACCAAAACAAAGAATTGGGCTTAGAACAGACTTCAAAATTCTGCTTTAATTAAAGGGAATGAATATTAACCAAGAATTGCCTGCTTCATTTGGGCCAACCCCGGAGAAAACAGGCCTGGGCTCTGTGTGCCTGAGGGATTCACAGAGTAAGGTTCCCTGTGAGGTTTCCACTCCACCGTTGGCATTTTGCAGCATCTTCTTTCTGAGAAACTCAAAGCCTGGATCCCAATCAGCTGTTAAACATTGATGAAGTAGCTGACTGCCATAGTCTGCTGAGTTTACAGAGTAAAAGCACAGGACACATCCAGTCATAAAATGAGGCCAAGTTCCTCATACTGTATCTCCTCACCCAGCCTAAAGACCAGCGGCGGTGCTTATTCTTAAAGCCACTTGATAAGCCAAGCTTTGCTAACATCTATGGAAGGCTGTCCATCTCTGACCAAAACAGAGGAGTGGATTAAGGGAGTGAAGCGGGGGCAGGGAGGGAATGAGAAGCAGGTGGCAGGGGAAGCTGCAGTCAGGATGTAAACTAAACAAACAAACAAGTAAATAAATACACAGATTTTTTTTTTAAAAAAAGAAAAAAGAAAAAAATTAGGCCGAGTTGAAAATCCAGACTTGTGTTCTGAAGTTGTTACTAAGAAACTCCCAGTCTTGGCTGTATCATTTCCATGTGTCCATTTTGTTTTTGTTGGCAATCAATAATACTGACAAATATGGTATAATACTATATTAACAATAAACAAATAGATACCAGAGATACCAAAGTCTCTATTTTTATAGGATTTATATTCTAATAAAGTCTCAATATAATGTTTGGGAGAATGTTGACATACATCAACATATAAACACAAGCCTTTGGTGAAGTTCACACATTCATTTCTTGGAAGTATGCAAACTTCCAAGAAATATATGTGGTTAATACAGAATTTAACTCAGGATGCTGGTGTTGCCATTTACTACATGGGGTGCAAGCCAGCAACCCCAGCACCCAGGAAGCTGAGACAGGCAGGCACTGAGTCTGAGGCTAGCCTGAGATGCATAAGAAGACCCTGCCTCAAAGAAAATAATGAATAAAAAGCTTAAAAAATACTGTTTTATTAAAAATGCTAAAAAAAGAACCCGCACAGTTTGGGGGTAAACAATAGAAGGGAAAGAATGTGAGGGGGAATGGAGAGAAAAGGGGCTGCCTATCTACACAGGAAGGTGAAGGGATTACCCTGCTGGGGGTCTTGACCACGGATCCATCTTACTTCTGACAAGGAAGTCCTGCCATCAGATTCATAGAGTGATCTGGGTGGCTGTCACACCCTTTGTGGAAGCCATTCCTCAAACAAAACCAGTGCCAGGGAAGACGACATACATTGAAAATCACACTTGGCTTGGACCAAAACCCATAGTTTCATTAGAGAGCCGTCCCCAGTGTCTGTCCTCGGAGCCGGGGCAAGCAATGCATTTTCTTCCAGTTGATCCAGAATCCCTGTGGGATACTGACTTCATCAAATGCAGATTGACATCTATTTGCAGTGCAAGTAGGAAAGGCAGTCTCACTCTGAATTATTTAACATGGCAACATTTTGCACATATAAATCATGTCCAGCTTTATTAGATTAGGCCAATTGAGGAAATATATACACCTGCCTGTCATGTAAACCCCTTCATCTTGGGGAGCAGACTCCCCAGGGGGACATCCCAGGAAGTAAATTGAATACTGAGTGGTTTACCCAGTGATAGGCCCGAGTTGAAAATTGAAATTCTTGTATGGACATTGAAATTCACATCAAAAATGAAAACCTAGGTATCTCTCCTGGTTGCCAGGGTGCTGATCACCAGGGAAGTTTAGATTGGCATGACTATGGCAGTTGGCTCCGTGCCTTTCTGTTGGACCTGGGCCCTGTTAATGTGATAGTGTACCTCAGGTCGTCTCAGGTCTTCAGAAGAAAGACGGTTGACAAACGGCAGCCTATCACTTGCATAAATCAACCAAGTTGCTTGATATGATTCCCCTGCTTTGGGGGGCTTGTCAGAAAGGGGTAGGAGATGCTAAGTGTTTAACAGCAAACGAAAGCACAAAGATTATCAGGCAATGACTTTTTAATCAGACAAGCCGACATAGTGATGCTCAGCTGATAGGCTTAATTTCTATTACAAGAAGCGAGGGTGGGGTGGGGGCGGGGTTACATCCAGGCCTGTGCTCACTGTACTCATGAAATCACTGCAGAGAATCTCTCATAAAAAACAAACTGCAGAGCAAATAACAGTCCTTGTTAAAGCTCTTCACAATTTAAGATCGGGGGCGGGGGTGAGTAGTCACTTAGTGCCACATATGGGGACAGCGTTGAAAAATGGCATTGTAGCTCCAGTCTCCTCACTCCACCCCGCCCCCACTTCCCCCGCCCTAGTTAAAGGGAGATACTATTCCTCTGAAGAGAAAAGGCACTGTGAGGGGACCCAGCGCCATTACGCTGAGAGCCGAGAGGCACAGAAAGAAAAGGCCACTGGTCTCAGTTTACTGCCACAATGGCCTTTTATGAGAGGGATTAGACACGCCAGGGGCTGGCACAGCATTCAGCGGTGCCCCTGACGACAATCTGGAAAAAAGATGATAAAATCAGTTTGTCGGAAGGTTAAATCACCAAAGACTTCCTAGATTGGCTTTCTGGAATCCCACCCCCGCTTTGGAAAGAAGATGAAAGAAAAAAAGAATGAAAGAAAAAAGAAAGAAAGAAAGAAAGAAAGAAAGAAAGAAAGAAAGAAAGAAAGAAAGAGAGAAAGAGAGAAAGAAAGAGAGAGAGAGAAAGAGAGAAAGATGGGCTGAAAGCTGATTTTTTTTCTCCTTTCCCTTCCTTCCCCCAACTCTGTGTGCAAGATGTAGCATTCAGAAAACACGTTGAGCGGGTTGAGGCATTAAAAAGATCAGTCTTTGGCGGCTCAATGAAAGGGTGCTGTGCGTGTGACTCACATACTAAACGGAACCTGCCTTCAAAGCCCATTTTACTGCCTAATTATATATACACAAAATGTAGCTGTCTGTTTCAATCAAATCATAGGAAAAGGAATAAAACTCCTCTAAAGATGCAATTTTCATGGTTTGTCATAACCTTAGAAACACTGCTAACGCCAAAGGAGGAAGTGCAGCTGCATGGTCCAGATAAGGTGCCAGTAATTGTTTTTCTTTTAATTATTACTTTATAAAGACATTATACCTCCTCCTCCTCCGAAGGAAAGTCAGTGTCCTCTGCTGTCTCCTCTCTCGCCCCCTCCCTTCCCATTTTCACAGGGAGCTTGTTGATATGCATTTCATCTGGGGCTGGAAGCCAGCGTAGCTATGGAAATAATATTTAAGTAACCACATAACTACAGGCTTTCCAACAGTTCCAGGGAGGAAACCATTTTGAAATTTATGTTCTAAATTGAGTGGTGCTTTCCAGAACACAGATAGAGCAAGAGAATGCAGACAAAGTGCTCAGACCTAAACAAGGTCAGCAATCAGGCTGCACCGGAGTCCTCTCCACTCGTAATAACTAATATGCTTATTTTTAAATTATTAATCACATGGACATTTTCATTCTTGTCAGCCTCACTGAAGAATGATGTAATAAAACACACAAAAGGCTCCCCTGCCCTGACATTTTCTATGTGAAGATCTTTTTTTAACAATAACCCAAAACTGTAAAGTTTAATAAGCCATTACTAATTTACATATTTTCATAGATTCAAATCATTAAAATGCAATGATATTTTAATGGCCTAAATATATCTAATTGCAGATTAAAAGTTTCTAACACTGGAAATGGCACTGACCAGACCACTGAGGGCCACCAAGTGTTTAATTCAGAGCACAGTGGCTCCTCCTAACATTTCTCGGAGCGGCAGGGGTCACCGTTGGATGAGTAACTGATTATCTTATAACAGGCATCATCTTAGCTACCATTCCCCTTCCCCTCCTTTTAATTTCTCCCCACCCACCCCACTTCTAGCTCCAACCCTGGTAGGTTTAAGATCTGAGGTCCAAATCCACAGAGTAAATAACATGATCTGTTATGTTGATTAGGCAGATACTTTTGGTAAAGCTACTCTCAACCACGCTGAGCTCTGGAGCTGATGAGACACATGAGAAAATCAGAAAGAGGAAGAGTTAAAGGGACTGAAGGCTGGGGAAGCATTGCTTGAATCCCAGATTCCAAAGTGGAGCTTGTGAAACTATTAGAAAGAAGTGTGCAGGATGTTCCAGCATCATTATTCTCAACAGCTGAAAGTGGAGCCAGTCCAAATGTCCATCAAATGAACGATTAAACAAATTACAGTATGCACATGTAATGAAATAGTATTCAGCTGTAATAAGGAGCAAAGTACTCATAGTCGCTATAATGTAGATGAACCTTGACACTATTATACTAAATGGAAGAAGACAGACAGAAAGGGTCACATGCTAAATGACTTCGTTTATATGAAGTATGCGGAACAGTTAAAAGCAGAGATACTGAGAGTGGAATGACAATTGTTAGTGACTGGGGGAAGGGGCTGGGTGTAACTGCTTAGCAGGTGTAGGATTTTACACACAAATGATGAAATGTCTTAAAATCTGGCATTGTAGTTACAAAACACTAAATACAAAAGAACCATTTTTCTTTTAAAACTGTTTTGTTATGAACATTTGCTTCAATGAAACAGAGTCTTAGTACTCACTTAAACATTTACTCATCCCTCACTCACTTACGCAAATATTAAACTTATTTATATTTTGTGTACACTGCATATATGTCTGTGTGAGGGTTTCAGATCACCTGAAACTGGAGTTACAGGCAGTTATGAGCTTGTCATCTGGGTGTTGGAAATTGAACCCAGGTCCTCTGGAAGAGCAGCAAGTGTTCTTAACCACTGAGCCATATATGAGAAAACATGGGATATATGTATGTGTACACACACACACACACACACACACACACACACACACACACCACTAGGTTGTTGGGTCTAAAAATGTGGCCCCAAGACCAGCAACTTTAGCATCAGCTGGGAACTTAATTGAAATGGAAAACCTTGGCTTCAATGCCATTCTTGTTGAAAACTCTGGGAATGAAATGGAGCAATCTAGATGGAAAAGAGGCCTTTGGGTAATTCTGAAGGTACATCTAATTTGAGAGCCAGTGGTGCATTAGGATGACCCTGACCTAATATAGAAAAGAGACTGATGCTACAGAATCGATGAAGTGACTAAGTCTTCAGTAAGAGTCACAGAGGCAATAGAGGAAGTCCTTAGGAAGAATGAAGTGCTGTCTGAATTACAGACATTTCACCCTGGTAAAGAGATCAGTCAAAAACAAACAAACAAAAACAACAAAAGACCAAAAGGAAAAAAAAAAAAGCCAATTACAACCTGGTGGTGGTGGTGCATGCTTCTAATCCCAGCACTCAGGAGGCAGAGGCAAGCTGATCTATGCAAGTTCAAGGTCAACCTGGTCTACAGACTGAGAACAGCCAGAGCTGTGTACTAGGCATGCACTTCCCCAGGGAGCTATATCCCTTGCCTCTGTTTTCATTATTAAAAATAGGACTAGTTAAGTTAAAAGAAATATTAGTGCTGTAAAAATGTGATATGTTAACTACAGAAAGGACAAAGATAAATTCTGATGACATGTTAAGAAAGAGTAAGTGATAAAGCTGAACAGTAAGTGATTTGAGTTGAGGTGTGACTGGTTAGAGATTTCTAGAGGTCTCTGAGTGGCAGGCATCAGTACTGAATCTTTCTGGGTAATATTTTGTCATCTACTTTGCAGAAGTCAGGGAGAAGGAAAGTGATTATTAAATCTGACACACCACTAGGAAGGCAAGAGGATTTCTTTGTTGATAGAAGGTGGATTTAGACAAATAAGGATGAGACTGATAGTAATGAGAAATCTGAACAAGGATAAAGATTATATATGGTGTTTAATGAGAATTTACGGAGGGAACAGAATTAAGATTTGTATTGGGACCAGTTACGCGGAGAAAGTCCTAAGAGATTTAACTTTCCAAAAGTTCTGTATTAATTGTAAATCTGCTCTTAGACCACACCAAGGAAAAGGAGGCAACTGGGAAATACTTCTATTCTCTGTCATCAAATCCAGGAGAAGGATTATGTTAAGTACTGAAGGAATTTGAGGACAAGATGGCATTATGCACCAAGCTTCAGATGCCTGGAGAGAACAATTCTGAAACACCCCCCTCCCCCGCAACGGGGAATTTAGAAATGACTTGAAATACATTTGATCATTGGGCAATCTACAGTACTAGATGCTAGAGACAAAGGGGAAAACCAAAATTGATGCTCTGCTTTGTGATACTTAAAATTGAGTGGATGAAAATAGGTAATATGAAAAAACCAGTGAAACGTAATTTTACAGAGTGATAGTAACAAGAAAAATAAAATAATAGAAGACCAGAGAAGACTGGTTCAGGCAGCATTTGATAGAGGCCAGATAACACCTTTCTAAGTAAGGATGGAGCGTGGAAACCCCATTTTAGAGCAGGGGCGGATAAAAGACAACATTTGAAATGGAGGGTCAAGCTCTCTACAGAATGAGCAGTCTATGCAAAGGCCACAAGGCAGGCATGGGCTTGGTGTCCTGAGGCAGAGAAAGAGGAGAAGCAAGGGAAATACAGGGGGTAGGGGAGCTACACTGTTAGAGATGTGGATAGGAATGAGGTCAGTCAGGCTCTTCCAGCCACGTGTAGGAGTCTAGATTTCATTCTAAGTGAAAAGGGAAACCACTGGAAAGAACTAAGGGGGAAGTGATAGGATCTGACTTGCATTCTTAAAACACTGGCTGGGTTCTTATCTGGGGAATGGATTGTGGGCCAGACAGAAGGGAAGATGGCATGCGGAAATGAGATGGGAGACAAGGTAGGAGCAGTCACAACCCAAGGGTGGGTAGATGGTAACATAGGTGCAGGTAAAGCCTTGTTCCAGGCTGTGTGCTGGGCAGCGTACAGCCACTCACAAGTAGAACCTGAAAATCACATACACTGTGATTGTAGCAAAAGCCATCAGATGAAAAGGGAAAAAAATGAAGACCAAAATCATGGAAAAGAAATCACAGGAGTGGGCAGATGTGATAAACAGTTATCATGGTAACAAAAATCCTTAAATTTACACAGAAAATGATCCATTCACACATGTTAAAAGTAAATACTGATGACATGTACCAGTCCCCCCAGTCAAGGAGTTCTTGAGTTTAAGGTCAAGCCTGCCTACACAGCAAGAACTTGTTTAAATTATTCTTCACTCCAATAAACACAAAAACAAAATCAGAATCTGCTCTCATAAGAAGGATCTGGATGATAGAATATTACTGTCCTGGTAAGATGTCACTCTTGTGCATGATGTGAATCTTGATATTTGCTCCAGCTGTCTACATTCCTTTCAATGGCAACACTTTGCTCACTATCTTAGTCACTGTTCTACTGCTGTAAAGACACCAAGGAACTCTCATACAAGTAAGCACTTAAGATGAACATTGGGGTGCACACCTTCAATCCCAGCATTTTGGAGGCACAGGCAGGTGGATCTCTAAGTTTGCAGCCAGTCTTGTGTACAGAGTGAATTACAGGACAGTCAGGTCCAAACAGAGAAACCCTGTCTCAAAAACCAAAACAAACAAAAAAACAAAAAAGGAAAAGAAAGCATTTAATTAGGGGTGGGGCTTGTGGCTTGTTTGCAGCTTTAGTTTCAGAGCTTAAGTGCATTATCAGCACAGTTGGGAGCATGGGGGCCGGCACAGTGATGGAATAGTAACTGAGAGCTAAGAGAAGTGTCTGGAAAAGCCCACCTCCCCAGTGACCCACACTTCTTCCGACAAGGCCACGCCTCCTGATCCTTTTAACCCTATCAAGGAGTTCCACTCCCTAGTGACTAAGCATTCAAATCTGTAATTCTATGGGGAGCATTCTTATTCAGACAACTACAGTTTCTTTTCCAGAAAGGAACTATTTTGAGATGTCAGAGACTTCTAAAGACCCAAGATGACTGACTCATTTCTCTGCCAAAAAGGCACCTCTTATGTTGCTTCTGTTCCTGCTTGTGAGACCATTAAATCTCAGGTACTGAGTGTTACCTCTTTTGTCACCCACACGTCAACTCAGTAGCCATGACCTTTGTTCTACTGCCTTGGATTTTTTAATTTTTCCCATTACCCTTCCCTTCTCTGTTTCCTTATAGCCATATCTGTTAGGTTCTGATCAACCAATCCTGACAGTCGGGACCACGGAATACCACGAAGTCATTGTGAGAGCATCATTGCTTCAAGCCCTGCTCAAGGGAAAAGTTTCCCTAATGCAGGTGGACCGAGTCTGCTCAAGCAAGGGGAGGGAGGTGGATCTCCAGCGAAGGTGTTCCAGTTCTGTTCTGATTTGCTCTGGAGAAGTGTTCCAGCTCTGCTCGGCTAGGAGAAAGCTTCCCCAGCCAAAGTGGTACAGTTCTGCTCTGCTCTGGCTCTGGAGAAAGTTGTTACAGTTGGGCTCCACTCCGCTGAAAATGTCACACTGCACAACAAACCACACTCAAGAAATTTATTAGGAAAGAAGAAGGCAGGAGGTTAGCTACCTCCAGGGTGAGAAGCAGCACCAAAAGAACAGGGTCAGGGGTGGGGAGGCTTGAGACTGGTGAGTTTTTATGGCCTGATTCTGTGGCAAGTTTAGGGATTGGTGGGATTTTGTGTTCAGATCTCAGGGATTGATGGGATTCTGAAGTCTGACTCAGGGCAAGCTGAGGGATTGGTGAGATTTCAAGCCTGATAGACCAGGATAAATCCAGATCCCATAGCAGGAAGAGTAGAACCAAATATCTAGGTTAGCCGGTTCAGTGACTTTGTTCCAGGAACTGGCTGACCACAAAATTAGATTATAATCTGGAAAACAATCTTGAGAAATGGGGAGTTATTCCCTTGTGATTATCACTGTTATTTTTGGAATCATCTTATCCCCTTTGGGTTGTAGTTTCTTCCCTTAAATACCCTTCTCCCAGCTACTCGGGGTCGAACTCCTCTACCCCTGTGTGGGATATGAGTCTCGGCCCCAGCGCACTGGTTCTTGTCAATAAACCTCGTGCGATTACATCAATGACAGTCTCTTGTGAGTTCTTGAGGGGTCGTGTTATCCTGAGACATGAGTGAGAGTCTCTCGACTCGGGGGTCTTTCAGCCCTCAACCAAAGATATGTAAATTGTCCTTTACTTGGAAAAAAAAGCCCTTGATCTCCCAACCCCACCATTTTTTTTTAAGACAAAATTTCTCTGCATAACAGTCCCGGATGTTCTGGAACTTGCTTTGTAGACCAGACTGGCCTTAAACTCAGAGATATACCTGTCTCTGTCTCCCAAGTGTTGGGATTAAAGGCATGCACCATCACTGCTGGCAAAGTCACTTTTATGAGTCTCTAGAAATAAAATCAGTTCCAAAACAGGTTCCAAAGCTACAGAGAAACCCTGTCTTGAAAAAGAAAGAATTAAAACATATCTGTCAACAATTCCTTTTTTTATTTTTTTTTTTAAAAAAAGTGCTTTAAAAACTTTTGAAGGTTCCAAGCAACTACATCACCTCTAATCTGAGATGCATCCCAGTCCTTCGCTACTGGGGCTAATGGACAGATTTTCTTACGGAGCCAGCGTGGTCCTACGCCAGAATGATGGGAAGGTCAATTGGCTGAAGTCAGGGTTATATAATCTATATTGAATGGTTTCTCCAGGAGTTGTAGAGAGCATAGCTTGCACAACAAATCACAAAACAAACCTGACTGCGGAGTCAGGAGATGAAGGATGCCTGCTGCCAAATCAGAATTCAATGTCCAGGGCCCACATAACAGGAGAGAACTGATTTGTACAGCTTGTTCTCCCATCTACATGCATGTTCTGTGATTCATGCAGGTAGGCAGGCGGGCACACACACACACACACACACACACACACACATCTTAAAAGTGTGTGCTGAGTCTAGGACATCACAGTTCAGCAAGTGCCTGTTGAATAAGTGAATTACCATATGAATGAATGAATTATAATATGAGACCACAAAACAGTCACTGGAAAGCATATGCTCCCTGACTGGGTTTTAACATACACGTCAGCAGTGGTTCTTTCCACTGGACAATAACCAACTCTTGATTCTAAAGATGAGGCCACTACAGCTGTCTACTTAGTCTTTCTAGGCCTGAAGGAAATCCAGCCATTGCAAAGCTCCAGGAGCGAAAAAAAGCAAGAGACACCACTTCCCAACCCTGAAGACTTGTAGTTAAACTGTAAACACTAACTTTGTATATAGTTTTACGACTCAATTTCCCCTTTTTTATGAGAGCATAAAACGCACTTTAAAAAATAAATAAATCTTTAATAGAAGTGTATGATAGTTGACACGGGAAATGTCTGAATCTGTCATATACAATGCAAGTACATATTTAAATATGCATATTATAAACATGTAAAACAGCCATGGCTCAAGATAATGTTAAGCCTCTTATCTGAAGCATTACTCTCTAAATATGAACCCACTTGCATCTTAAATACAGATTCCATTACATGTATAGGCAAACTGTAGAATATTTTAATCTAATGTTTATTCTTGAATTTTCTCTGTCTTTCAGAAAATATTATCCTACATGCTCAGTTTACTAAGATAAAAACATAAAAATTCCTCATCTGTACTTTTTGTCTTAATGTAAAAATCTATCGCATAAATAGGAAACAGTTTCTCTCCCATAATTCCTTTCCCGGGCTCTCCTTATTTCTATTTTACGGCATTAGCATCCTTTTCTTCTCTTATGAGTTAATCAAATGTAAGTCAATGTATCTAGACCCAGTGTCACCAGTGCCCTAATACCCAGCTCAACATCCTGAGAGAAATATTCTTCTGACCCAGGGCTTTGTACATTTGACCTACCAGACTAGCTTGCCGTCACCTTGGCTTGGTTTCCCTTCATGCTCCTTAATCTGGCTCCATCCAGGAACTCAGTGGTCCCTTCCCATATGGTTCCCCTATTCTCTCTTTATTCTGTGGTTCCAGTGAAGCTGTTATGATGACTTCTCGGCATGGCTGTCTCCTGCTCTTTAGAGACAGTGATTCTAGCTCCTGACTACCTGGCCTGCCACCAGTCTACCCAGACCTCAAACTACAATCAGCGTCTAATACAACCAGGCTATCCAATTTTTTCCACATAAAATGCTTCACAGACTTCTCACTGCTTCAAGTATGGTACATGTTTGCAAACCTTTATAAACTGGCCCTGACCTCCTCTATAATCCTATCTTAGGCTACTTCTTTCACTTCTTAAACAGGAGTTTTGTGCCCTACCTGTCCTATGACAAAAAGAGAGCAAACAGCATCAGGTGCCCTGCTAGCGCTCCCTAGGTTTTTTCAATTCCCTTTGCCTGGTTGTTTTTTTCCTTCCTCAGCTTCCAGGAAAGTGTTTTCTGGCTTCCCATCACATTAAATCATCTTCTTCTGTTTCCCCACTGAACCCCATTCCCACTGTACATGCCTGGTGTCAGTCTACCTGCGTGAACCATACAGTTCCCAGAGGAGATGAGGAAGTGGTCTGTGTCTCCATTTTTGCACAGACAATAGCTAGACGGTGCTTGCTATTGTGTATGTAATGAAAAAAATGTTTGATGAGTGGAAGTTCATTTCAAATCTTCAGAAAGTCCTAAGATTGACCTATGCACTTCCAGAAACAGGGAAAAGGGGGCCCACAGGTTCATATGACCTTATATGACCACATACAGTAAAAACAGGTTACTTTTGTGCAAGACAAACTGCAGTAAGTTAAACCCCTTTTGCCTGTCTCTCCTCTGTGTTTTAACAAATGTCTAATTTTAGATCCCTCTCACCTGCTCCACTTCCAAGGTTTAAAGTTCATGATTAATCTGTGTTTGCCTTAATGCCGCTGAGAATGCGCCAATGACCTCAACTGAACTGGCAAACAGCAACTGAATAAGGAATTAAAAACAAAAAACAAAACCAAAAAACCCTCTAGATCCTAAAGAAATACATTCATGCAAGATTCTGTTGTAGACCTTTGCTCACTGGAAAATGTACCCTGATTCCAAATAGCAATGGTGGGCTGCAGTAAACAACATTAAAGGGAAAACAGTCCTTGTTAAAGAAAATGCTGTTTCAGGCTAAAGTCCCAGAGATCATAAAAGATACATGATGTGATAAACAAAACCAACCAGACAGGCCTGTTCGGTGACTAACCACTGATTGAATTTTCCAACGCGCCTGGACTGTCTGAGAGATAAAGCATTCACAGAAGGTCCATGTTAAATATTAGGCTGTCAGTTTTTTCTGTTTTCTTTTTATGTTTCTACTGAGGTCCAGGAACAGTTGAACATTTTCCTTCCTCTTTCAATTTTCTTCCATTTCTTACTCTTATTGGCTGTTTGTATTTTTGAATTTTTTATGATGTGTGAAGACTGGCAAACAGTTGCTATGATTGTCAAATGCCTTAAATCAAGAAGAGAAAAATGCAATAAAACAGTTTCCATGGTAACCCACTGCAACTTAGTACCCCTGGATTATGAGCCAGCTCACATCCATGATCATTACTTGTTGACAGGCATAAATGGAGCCTAAAAGCATTAATTTTAGAGATAGAGCCGAGATATAGGGCTATGTTATAATAACGTTTCAATATTTCCAAGGCAGCAACAGCAAACGGACACCAACTGTGTCCCAGTTTAGATGACGTTAATAAACTAAGCAGAAAATTTTGGAGAAATTGACACGCTTTCCTCTCTAGGTGGCATAACAAATGTGCGCTCCCCTCTTGAGGCTGCAAGCAGTAGCAGACACGTGTTTGATGGAGTTAAAAGAAACCCAATGCCAAACGTCATATGGAATGATAGCTGGGCATGTTAATGAAGGAAGAGCTCCAATATTGAAGGATTCTTTAAAATGTGGGTAGTAGAAACTCTCTTAGAACATATATAGGTATATTTTAGTATGCACAATCCTTTCTTCCTTTTCTTTTAGTGATTTTTAAAGTGTGTGTGTGTGTGTGTATGTGTGTGTAGAAAGAGGCCAGGAGAAGGTGTTGGCTCCCTTAGAGCTTACATGTAGTTGTGAGCTACCCAACATGAATTCTAACAAACACCCATTCTCTGTAAGAGCCTTAACTGCTGAGCCATTTCTTCAGTCCCCTCTTCTTTCTTTTTAAAAGATTAGATTGAACTGAAATGTGAACAACTATGTATTTTTCTACAAATTCACATCAATATTCCAACCGATAGCCCTTGCACTACCATCAGATATTTTATTGTTGTTTTTTTTAAGATACACTGAATATAGCTACTTCCAGCTGGCTTCTGTAGTTCCCACTCGCCAATGTAATCAACAATTGAAAGACAACGCTTTTTAAGCTGTGATATTTCTAAATATATCTTTATGACAACCCATAAAATCTGTAAGGATTTAGTATAATAAAATCGGTCCATTTTCTTAACATTCAGATTTTAGCTAAGAGATAATTTCATTTTTCTGAAGACTTCTGAGTTCTCTTTCCCCCCAAACATTTTTAATAATAGATGGGATTTGGGGCCAGCAAGAGAGCTCAGCAAGCAGAGGTGCTTGCCACCAAGCCTGACGACCTGGGGTCTATTCCTGGGATCTCCATGGTGGAGGGAGAGAACTCCCACAATCTATCCTCTGATGCCACACCCATGTCATCGCCTGTGTGCACACACATATACTAAATACAATGGAATGAACAGAAAAAAAGAGAGACATGCTGTTACTTCTGGACACGGCGGCTCAAGCACTGAGAAGGTGGAGGCAGGCTGATCAAGGGTTCAAGACTAGCTTTGACTATTTATCAACTTTGTAGCCTGGGGTACATGAAACCCTGTCTTAAAACAGACTGCGCCAGACAGCTAAGTGGTGCCTTTAATTGGGAGGCAGAGATAGGATGATCTCTGTGAGGTCAAGGCCAGCATGGTCTACAGAGTGAGTTCCAGGGCAGCCAGGGATACACAGAGAACCCTGTCTCAGGAAAACAAAAAATGAAAATCAATAGCAACAACAAAAAAATCGGACTGTGTCAGTTGCAGGAAAGGGGAGAAAGAGGAGGCAGAGTGGAACAGATTGTTTTTCTTTAAAGTTTGGTCTTCGTTATCTTCTGTCTCCTATTCAGAGGGAGGAATCAGTATACCTCAGTTTCCACTTCTGTACTCTTGGGTTTAAAGTTTCAAAGAAGGCTGCTACAATCACTTACTGAGATGGAAGTACGCCAGGGGCCATACTGAACAACACTTGATGCAAATTAAGTCCTTTGAGTAATGTTCGCTGCTGTTACTACCATCAAGACCACCAACCACTACCATCACCATTACTACCACAATACCAGGAGCATCATCAACACAATCACCACCACCATCACCACCAACACGGTTACCACCACTACCGTTATCACTGTCTTGTGTCCTCCATTGTGTTTCAAGTCCACATGTGCCTAGAAATATTTGCTAAATTGAATGTCTATTTGTTAACTGGATGTTAAGAGTGTTTTCAGTGACTAGCTTTGTTAGAATCTGTGAGATTTTCAGGAAATTTGGTTTTGTGGTCTTTCTTTACGAGCTCTGTACCCTCAGAGATTCACAAAGCACTCGTTAAGGGAGCTCAAGTGTTCTGTGCAAGAAAGCTATCTCCTCGTATTGCCAATTTGCAGAATTAAGCCCCTCGGAATACTGCAGGGCCTCTGAACCAGTGCGGCACAGACTGTGTTTAACCTATTGACCTGAGTGGCCACAATTTAAGAATTCTACCTATTTTCAAGCAGTGATTTAGAAACTTGCTAGCTACTCCAATGTTTCCAATTATTTTTCTTTTCCTCGCTTTAAAGAATATAACCATTTCCAATACAAGTAATTTTCTTCCATTCTAAGACTGTGGATTATGTCAACATAACATTTAGCTTGTCTGGAAAAAAAAAAAGACACTGGCCCGTTCCTATCCTTCTTTCAATAATCCTTTCCATTATTGCTAGTCATCTCTGTTCGCCTTCCTTGGTATAGATTTCTCATATGTAAACAGTCTCTCTGTCTGTGTCTCGTTCCCTGAGTCAGTGTTCTTGTTCTAGGAACACAGAGAAAATAAAGGCTATCAGGTTCCAGCTCGATCCCCAGTCTCCTAACATGGAAGAACTTGTTAGTGCATGATTGTTGCCAGTTTTCAAAGCTACTAAACAATGTTTGCCCCTCATCTGAAGGAAGACGTTGCCTAGTTGAGAGCAAAGGGTTTTTAAAAAATGTTATTGTTTTCTCCCTATTGCTTTGTTGGCCTTTTAGCACAGGGTCCCACTCTGCAGCTCAGGCTGACTTGAAACTGGTGATCCTCCTGCACCATCTTTCCAAGTGTTACTGTCAGAGTCATGCACCACCACATGCCAGTGATGATGCCATGCGGCTTTCGTCTGTTGTCTTCACTTAGAACATTTTATAATGGTTTGTTTTAAAAAATAATTTAGATCGTATTCTGCATGTTAGGTGCCCTTACTGCTAATGCATTTTCACCTAGCAGCCGATAGCCCCAGGTGGTTTCTCATGGCCGGCACTGTCTTTTTCTTGCAATGATTTCTTCATAGTCACCAACGCTCCATCATATATATATTTAAAATGTATCATTATCTTTTGGGTGGGAGTCAACTTCATACCATTATTTATTTATTTTTAATTAGCATACAAATTATTAGGCATCATTCGGATATTTTCAAGACGTGTTTTGTCGTAGCTGACATTTTCCCCTTTCTTTAACCTCTCTTTTTCAACCTCTTTAGGCTCCTTTTCCTTTTTTCGGCTTGCTTTGCTCACAGTCAAATGTTTACATTACAAGATAGGATCCACGTATGAGGGAGAACATGATTTTTCATCTTTCTTTGTCCTTCTGAGTTTGGGTCACCTCCCTTAATACTTCTGAATGGTCTTCCACTGTTTTGTATATCCCTTGTGTAAATGTCCTCCGTTTTCATTATCCATTCATCTACCCACATCTTGGCTTCACCCCATCTTTATAGAACTTCTGCCTCTGTTCCTTCGGCTGCCTGTGTAGGAAGACGCTCAGGGTCGCCTTCAGCCTGAGAGACTTCACCATCAGACACAGCGTGACTGCACCGGCATGGACAGCAGAATCACGGGAACAGTCACCCAGAGGGGTGCTGTTTCAGGATGACGACGAGAAGAGTGACCTTAGTTTTGGGGTGCAGTTCTCTCTAGAGCCCACTCTCCTTCGCCCAGGGAAGGGCATGACCTCGGGTGGCAGCAGGAGGGTGAGAGGATACTGAGCCTTTCCTGGTTTGGTCAGCCTGTCCCTGGAGACAGTGTCTTTCTTACTCTGCATTCCCATGTTCTTTTCACTGTATGGGAAAGATTGGACTTAATGACTGCATTCCCCTTACCAGGGGATGCTGATCAGGCTAGCATCTCTGCACTTCTGCTATGCTCCCACAGGTTCTCTGTTATGGAGACTTTGAAAGTTTGTAACGAAAGGGGGAAAAGGAAAAAGTCACTGGGGCCCAGTTTGCCTGTCCGACTCTGCTGAGGCTCAGAAAAATGATCTCTGAAAACTGACCTCTCCCAATTTCAAAAGAGCAGCAGATGTGGGCAGGGAGAGGTCCTCTGAAGTTTCCTTCCGGATGGCAGAGGACACATCTTCCTGGAGATAGTCAATTGCTGTGACTCCCTTCCCAAGGTAGCTTGTTAGCAGAGGAGACTGATGTGTATCTTAAGGACAAGTGGAACTGAGGCCACACCCAGGACCCAGAGAAATTTATCCCAGGGTACATCGTCCTGCTTCGGGCCCTTCCAGCTCCCCTAAACCCATTTATCATTTCTCTGACCTCACCTGTCTGTCTCCTTTCACTCTTTCTTTCGGAGAAGGCAAAGAAGCAAAGAAGCGTCTCACTCTCTTCAAAGGTTACTTTTCACACTGCCTGGTAACACATCTGCAGCCTTCCCTCCTTTTTGTCTACTGCTGTGTTATTTCAGCAGGTTCAACGACTGACACACCAGGGGAGAAAAAGATGGTTTACCTTTTTGTAGGAATGTAGATTCCTGAGCTCCCCACATACCCCTGCCCTGTATTCTAGCTTCTGTACCCACAATCGGCCCCCTAGTCTTTGACTTCTACCAGGAAATGACATAGCTTCCTATGAGGACTCTGGGTAAATCCCTTCATTTCCCTAAAGACAATGCAAGACAGGAAGTCATCAACTTCGGTCTACAATTCTCTATACTGTCTTACCACTCTGCTACCAACCTCACTTCATTATTTTAATCATGGAGCTTCTATTTGAATTACAGTTTTATCACTATCTGTTATTGTCTGGTTGGTTTTTTAAAACTTATTTTGTATGTATGAGTGCTTTGCCTGCATGCCTGAAAGCCCACCACATGTGTACCTGGTTTCCATGGAGGTCAGAAGAGGGCATGGGTATCCTAGAACTGGAGTTACTGATGGTTATGAACGACAATGTGGGTTCTGAGAACCAAACGTGGCACTCCCAAGTACATTCAACTTATGAGGCATCTATCCAGCCCTTTGGTTGGTTTTTGAGGCAGAGTCTCCATGAATTGCCCAGGTTGACCTTGAACTCTTGATCTCTCTTTTTCCTACTGAGTTGGCTGGCGCCAGGAAGCCTACACTTTCTGCCTTCTTACTTAGAATTTTTTAAAAATGACAAGACATTTGTGTTGTTTACTATTTCCACACTACAGACAAAATATCTAATACTTACTTAGTGATAACTGAATTAAACTGCTCTGGAATATATATATATGTATATATATATATATATACATATATATATATTTACATAAGTACATTTAAGTAATAGGTAGCATAGGCTGATGATGTCAGATTCCTTGCCCGAATAGTACTTTGGTGGTGTGTGGGAAGTCCTTCTGTATATGTATTATCTTTATTGGTGAATGAATAAAGCTACTTCCAAGCAGACAGAGGAGGAAAAAAGGTGGAGCCATGGAGAAGCCATGGAGTTGCCAAAGGAGGCAGATGCCTGGGAACCTTACCAGTAAACCAAGAGCCTGGTGGTAAAATATAAAATAATGAAAATGGGTTAATTTAAGACAAAACAGCTAGCTAGCAATACACTTAAGTGACTGGCCAAGCAGTGTTTTAGTTAATATAGTTTCTATGTGGTTATTTCGAGTCTGAGTGGCCAAGAAACCAAAGGTCTCTGCCAATGCTTTAGAAAAAGAATTGATGGAATTCAATTTGTACTCTTTCGCAAATCTGGAAACAGCTTCACCACCATTATGAGAAGAAACAGAGAGGACTGAAATACAGATCCCTGGATATTAGTGGAAAGAAGGAAGACCTGCCCAAGAGATGGGTCATTAGCAAGTCTCCCTGTATCTGATCATGCAGGGAACAGGATCTCAATAGCATAGGGGCACATCATGGAAAACTCCCCACGTAATAAGGAAATGAACAGGGACATCCCCACCCCGTATCATGAATGCAGAAATCATGGGCATTCTGAACTCATTCACCTCTCTACTTAGCCCAGCTTTGTCAAGATAAGCCTTTTATTGCACTGTTCCAAGGCATTATAGAGGAGGTAATTTACATGGCAGTAATTATGTTGCTATATTTAGAAGTATGCTCTTTACTCTTTCCTGCTAACTTACATTTGCTTGAACATTCAACAGGCTTTTAAAAACTGAGAAGGCATGTATATGTTACTATATAAAATATGGCATTTTGATGAAGCACAAAGTTGGTATATCTTCTGCACCTTAGAGGTTCTGGGAAAGACCAGAAGAATACTAACTCCAAAGTTCCTTTGTAAAATAATGTAGTGTAGAGAAAGAAAAACGCCGTGCTTGACAAAAGCTAGAGTTATTTGAAAGGAGGGGACCTCAATTGAGAACAAGCCTCCACAAGATCCAACTGTAAGGAATTTTCTTAATTAGTGATTGATGAGGGAGGTTCCAGCCCATGGTGGGTGGTGTCATCCCTGGGCTGGTGGTCCTGGGTTCTATAAAAAAGCAGGTTGAGCAAGCCAGTAAGCAGCACCCCTCCATGGCCTCTGCATCAGCTCCTGTCTCCAGGCTCCTGTTCTGTTTGAGTACCTGTCCTGACTTGCTTCGATGATGAAAGTGTAAACCAAATAAACCCTTTCCTCCCCAACTTTTTTCTTGGTCATGGTGTTTTGTTACAGCAATAAATACCCTAACAGTAACACCCTTTCCTCAAGTATTTATTTTTTGGCAGTGTATCATGATGTAGCCCTGGTTGGCCTATAACTCAATGTGGAGGCCAGGCTGGCCGTGAACTCACAGAGATCCACTTGCTTCTGCCTCCCTAGTGCTGGGATTGAGGGCATGCACCACCACCACATGCCACTGGTAACAGAAGATTTTAGATGTTGAAAAGCAGAGCATAAACCTTTATTTATTACGTGTTTAATGCAATATGGGTGCTTGTAAGAAAATGAAACAGAGTTCTAAGCATTTTAGCGCTGGGTTTGTTGAAGAAGTGGGTAGCTGTGGAGAAGTATGGATAGACCAAAGATAATGGAAATGAAGTGGGGAAACTGAGTCACCAAACTTGTTTTCTGAGATTTTTCTCTCTTTGGGGCTCAGTGGGTGATATCCTACAACCTGCTTCAAAAGTTTATAATTCCCCAAGCTTCATGACACGCTTCAGAGAAGAAAAGAATAAAGTCAGAGAGATCACCTTGTTTCTGGAATGTTCTCAATTTCCATTACCTTAAAATAGTTAATGTGCCACAGTGTTGTGTTCTGGGGTAGCACATCCGGAACCTTACCCACGTCTGATTATAGGGAAGCTTCTATGGGCGTCACTTCTATGGTTTTTCTCTTCAAGTATTTTTATTACTATTATTCTGGATGTGGTACCTTCAAGCTATCAGTTTTTTGCTTACTTTGTTTTTTTTTTTTTAAATATGAGGTCTCAAGACACAGTGGTTTATAGTTATAATCCTCAAACTGGAGAGCTTGAGGCAGGAGTAGCACAAGTCTGAGGTCAGCTGGGGCTATACAAAGAAAGTCTGTCTCCCAAAAAAGCCAACCTGACATTGATGCATTTTTCTTTATCCCTGAGGTTCAAACAAAGAAAAGGAAAGCAACTATTTTGTGGGACAATTTATCTGGATCTTTGACTTAATGCAGGCCCTACCAACATTTACTTCATGGTGCTAGTTTGTTTAACCTTTGCACTTAGCAAACACAATCAGTGAGGCCCACCGGAAGTTGACTGGCCATCTGTGCTGTGTCATATAGACGAAGCATGGGGCTTTTCTTCCTCTTCTGGTGTCACTGGTCTCAAGGACTTAGTCAAGATAACAATGCTCCTCTTTTGTGTTGATGTATTTCAGGGTCAGAGCCAGTTCTGGAGGGGACAACACACACAAACGTGCACACACGTTTTCTTTCCTTATCTATCATCTGTGTCAGTCAAGGCTTCTATGACAAAATAAGATCAAAAGACCAAGCACACTTATTCCCTACATATTTCATGTGACACAAGTGTCTTCATAAGGAAATGAAAAAACAGGTTAACTTCTGTCGTCTTGCGCTTGCACTTAGAAGGGTGTGCTGCAGTGAAATAAGATTGGCGAATGAAAGGCTATGTACTGGTCACAATCAGGCCTGTTGTTTTGGTTTGAATGTGAAATGCTCCTGAAAGTTAGTGGACTCAAACATTTGGTCACCAGCTGGTGGCTCTGGTTGGGGGCTGCTGGGGAAACTTCAGGAGTTGAAGCCTCATTGGAGGAAGTGGGTCATGGTTTACTAGAGTGGACCTTGGGGTCTTGCAACCAGGTCCCATTTTCCTGTTTCTTGAGTGTGGATGTCATGTGACCAGCCAGTCTCTTGGCCCTTTCTTTGCCTGCTGCTTTGTCGTCCCAGACATAAAAGACTGTATATCTCTACATCTGAAGCCAAAATAAAACCTTTCCTCCCTTAAGTTGTTTTTATTAGTATTTTATTACAGCAAGAGACATGTAACCAAGACACTTGTTAGATTGGATTTTTATAGGACCTTTGTGTCTTTAGAGACGAGTCTCTTTCACCACGGTAGCAGGACAGTTCCTCTCATGTGAGGATCCAATGACCTTTAGAGGAATCCTTCCTAGGTTTTATGACCTGGTTGAGGAGAGAGACCTTCC
The DNA here is from genome assembly GCF_982192425.1 of Myodes glareolus. Taxonomy (NCBI): domain Eukaryota; kingdom Metazoa; phylum Chordata; class Mammalia; order Rodentia; family Cricetidae; genus Myodes; species Myodes glareolus. The sequence goes on along the minus strand of NC_142038.1, from coordinate 32,995,246 downwards.
TGTTCTACTCTCTCAAATTCCTTCAGCTTAAAATGTTTAGTAGGCCAAGGTGTTACATTTCAAGTTACTGTGTCATTGATCCCATAAGGCCTTTTCCGTTCCAAAAGAAAGGAAATTGTGCTTCACTGAAAAACTATGCATCTCTGCATTCCTTGCCTGGCAGGTCAGGTGAAGCTAGGCTTCCTTGGAGCGATTCTACATCTCTGTGGGCAATTTATAGACATGCAAATCTTACCTGTCTTGTTGAATTAACTGCACTCCTCCTCTATCACTGGTGGAACAAAACGAAAAGCAGCCCACGGTTTTGTTCTATCCCATCTTCCTTTCAGTCCCGTCTTCCCATGTATCACTTCTCATTTGCTGGCTCCTCTTAGATTAATGACCAAGATCAAATCTTGAATACGTGAATGTTTTTTATACCTGTAGGGAGTCATGGTTTTACCCTTCTTCCGAAAATGACCTTTTAATACCTTTATCCTTGACCTTTAGCCGTCCTGTTTACCACCCGTGGTAATTCTTTATGGTTTCTAAATAGAGAAATTTTGTTTCCCAAATTTGATAGTTAACAAGGATAACCATTTCTGTGTGCATGGTGGGCTACAACCCTAGGGCCTGAGTGTTCCAGAAAATCTGGAATTGGTGGTTGCAAAAACAGTATCTTTCATAATAGAATTAGGAAGACAGATAATGTCTCAAGTTTATCTGATCTCTGTTGCAGAACCCAGGCCCACCAAAGATGAGAGAAACGGAGGCGATTTTAAAATCTGCACATATTCTGAGTTGGATGTGGTGGCACGTGTGTACAATCCCAATACAACGGAGGTGGCAGTGGCAAGGAGGCTCCACAGAGTTCAAGGCCATTCTGGAAATCCATCGCAAACGTAAACTCACTGAAGCTTTGGCGACCTACACAAGAACTATACAAGGTCAGGCTCAGCACCATTTCATCACGCAGCGCAGCGGAAGGGAGGTTGTGAGGCTCAAGGCTTGCGGAAGGAGTACAGGCTTGTAATGGGTGCTGGGAAATCTTCCTTCTTCAATGTTGTAACCTCTGGCAAACCGTTCCTATTTCTGTAACTAGCCTCCACTCATGAATAGCCACCACTAAAATCAGTGGAAACAAAGAAAGCAACATAAAAGTAGGAGGGACTTTGTGGGGAAGGGCTGAACTGGGAAAGTGGACTAACAGGAGAGGGAAATTGAAGGTGAAAACGAACAAAATCCAGTATGGACGTGTATGAAATTACCTAAGCCCAGACCCAAGGGCATCTACTCCCTATATTCTGGCCTCTGGCCACCCACATGCACAGACGCAAACAATCGTTCACACGCGTATATATCAACACACAAAATAAACATTTTTTAAAACCATGTGAAGTAAAAACCCAAACCAGACAAACAAGTAAATCAAAGTCAGCAAGACTGCACCGGTTTGAGGAGTCACAGAGTTGAGGGTTCTGGTTGGACACAGTTTTTCTTTGCCCAAACCCATGGGAAAACTTTATCGCCAACGTACCAGTATGGAGAGCTGTCGGTGTAGCAAAACGGCGGGAGAGGGACCTTGGCGGGAAGGGGCCACGCAGAGAGTGAGAGCCCGTGGCAAGGGAGGGTCAGACACACAGCACTGGCAGAGAGATAAAGGAAGGGAAGGAGGGAGGAAGGGAGGGAAGAGAGGAAAGAGAGATAGGGATACAGAGAGAAAGAGAAAGAGGAGAAAGGGCAAGGACCAGCCAGCCTCTTCAGGAGAGCTGAAAGAAAGCGGAAGTGGGCGGAGCCTGTCTCTTAAAGGGACCTTTGACACCTGCGTAGAGACGACTAGTGAAGAAGCAGCCATAGGACCCTGGGCTGGCCAGGACATTGCCTGGTTTTATCCTGGCAGGTGGCAGGGGTCAGCATAATGCCTGAATCTAACAGATGGGATCTTTAAGAAGTATTAGTCATGGGGTCAGAGTCCTTCTGGGTGGCTTAGTGCTTTTCTCATGTGGCTGCTTTCTGGACTATGTACCTGCTTGGCCATGCCGGTGAGACTCTCAAGCAGGAACTGAGCAGAAGCACACACTCCATTATGGACTTTCAGCCTCTCCAACTGCGAGCAAAAATACACCTACACTTGACTATTCTGTTATAGCAGCAGAGCACAGACTAAGAACTCAAGCCAGATGTCAAAGTCGAGAGTGCCACAGTGAATTTACTCCTTTGAAAGTGGGGATGACAAGACAAACGTAAAAATTGTCGGGTTTACCCAACGCCACGCCAAGTCTCTGCTACTCTCTTGGGTACAAAAACAAACTGGGGCGATAAAGAGAATGACGCTTTTTTATTCATCGGATTGGTCTCCTTAGGTACGCTTTATATTTTACTTACGTTTCCCATAATGCCGAAGCCCATAATAAATGCCTGTTAACATTTTATTGAATAGACTTGATTGGAGTCAAATTAGTTATGCAAAGCAACCTCAGCTGATTTGAAACAAAGCTTTCTTCCACGGTAGCTCTGGAAGGATGGCGTATGCTGCTTTCGTGGCTGGTTCTAGCTTTCCATTTATTCCAGCCACACAGTCTCAAGAGTCCCAGCGGGTGTGTAGTGAATAATTTAGAATCTAGAGCAGTTGTTGTAAGTGAATACCTGGACCTACTTTCTGCCCGAAAAATCCCTCTACGTTCTGATTTGCATAGGACTGTTACCACAAGGGCTTCAGCATACGCACCATCTAAGTCAGCGGTCCCCAACTTGTGAACCCTGACATTTTCACAGGGGTCGCATATCAGATGTCCTGCATATCAAATACCTACATTAAGATTCGTAACAGTAGCAGAATTACGGCCACGAAGTAACAATGAAATAATTTTATGATTGGGGGTCACCACAACACAAGGAACTGTATGTATTAAAGGGTCACAGCCCTAGGAAGGTTGAGAACCATAGCTACTCAACAAATCAGTGGCTGTACTTTACACTCCGTAGTCCCTTCCTTCCCCAGCTAATGTTCCCAGGTCAGAATTCAGCTGACAGGCCTGAGGCAGGGCAGTCTTAGCATACCGAGAGCCCTTTAGGTGTGTGCTAACAATATTTTGATGTACTCGGCTTCTCCTTCCCCCAAGCTGTTTCCTTCCCTGCCTGAGCTGTTTGGTAATGTCTCAACTGCTGCTGCTGAAGCCTTTCCTGGCAGGCTGCCCAGGGAGCAGCTCGCTCTAGATTCTGCCTCTCTCCAGGAGTGGCCTGGTCTCCGTATAATAATGGGCAACACTGAAAGCAGCAAGGCGTTGGGACGACAAGGTCAGGGTGCCTTTCATCCCTGCAATAATCAACCAGAGTAGCTCTTCCTCAGACTCAGAGAGAGAGAGAGAGAGAGAGAGAGAGAGAGAGAGAGGAGTCAAAAGAGCAATTACATTTCACACTCACTCCAGAAAAGGCTTGGATCATGAGACAGAAAAGAAAAAGTGGATTCTAGCCTCATTCTTAGCCGGTTCCCTTCTGGTCATTTTTGTGATTGACACATCTTCAAGGCCATAGCGAGTTTCAGCTCGACGAAGTGAGAAACGCCTTCTCTGCCTGCAGATGAGACCCTTCCTAGACATTTAGCAGTGTCAGCATATTGCAAAAGAATGCAAATGAGCTGCAGGATCTATAACCAGAGACAGCAAGGAAAGGCCATTAATTATTTTTTTTTAAAAAAAAATGTTAACCCTAGCAGACTGTATAACAAGCAATTGTGCTAATTTCAATCTGTAATCAGTCCCTACATTAGCATAACTTTATTTATTTATCATTAAGGCAACCATTTAGAGAATATAATTCGGTTGGAAATGTCAGTAATTTTGCAGTGGCAGATTGCTGTTACACAGCTACCTCTGTTTGACCTTACAGCTGCCAGGACTAATTACTTTAATTGCATTAATTGCACTGACCATTCTGGTGGTAAATGTAGTTGCTGTTACTCTTTCACCATTGAGCAAATCAGCCTGGCTGTGTTCTTAGCAAAATGGGCCAATACACTCCGGTAAAGGTCTTCGTGGATTCCTTTTGTGTTTGAGAGCCCAGATGAATCACTTGTTAGTCCATCAGGGCCTCTCATCGACAGCAGGGATTTTGAAGAAAGCCTCTGAAAGCTGAAAAACAAATTCCAAGCCCTCCCAAACCCAAATCACAGCAACAATAACACACACACACACACACACACACATACACACACACACACACACACACACACATACACACACACACATACACACACACATACACACACATACACACACACATACACACACATACACACACACACACACACACACACGGAGCAGAGAAACTGCTATAGTTCTAACAGATTCTCATTCCTTATTGGAAGTTGACTAAAGTACAGTCAGCTGACTAATGACAAATGTTTAAGAAAGGATTGGTGCACTTTTGATAGTAAATTAAAACTCTTTCATCAAATGCTTCAGAACGAAGGCTTCTTGAAAACTCAGGGCTGTTTGGACCTTATAAATTGAACAGGTAGCTTTCCTGGGAATTAGACTCAGCAGAGATTTAAATATTTGACTATAATGTGACTGAAGGCCGATGGCCCTGAGCATCTATAAAACAGATACTTTCTCCTGCCAAGAGGTGTTCCTCGGGACATTTGATAAGTAATTTACTGGTAGGAACATATCTATTAGTCGAAATGAAGTCCATGTGAAGTTACCGAGTCTGCAAGTCAGAAGGCTGGATCACCCCATGCATTAGCTTTCCAAGGCAGGAAACAACCGCCTGTCACCTTAGGCAACCCTCTAAGCTCCGGCTAAACGGCAGGTGCTTCGTTCTTTCTCTCAATTTCGTTTTATGTTTGCACTACTAGGTAATCAAACCCAGAGCCTTGTGCGTGCAAGGCAAGCACTCTAGAGCTGTTCCCAAACCTCCTCGGGTGTTTTTAAGTTGTATCATTCAATAAGTTGAGTTATAAAAACAGTTTGGTATGCCATGACTTATACTTATTGGTCTTAGTACAACTTTTACACATTGGCTAATGAGAAAAGTTGGCCTGTACTGAGTGAGTGCTAGGTTCTAGGCCTTGTTTAGATATTGCCACCCCCTGACCTTGAACCTTTGATTCTCTTACCACCACCCTTAAATGCAGGCATTACAGGTCTGTGCCACCATTTCTGGCTTATGCGGTGCTAGGGACTGAACCCAGGGCTTTGCACGTGCTAAGCAAGCTTTGTGCCAAGTAAGCGATGCCCCAGCCCTATTTTTGTTTCTTGAACATATTTGCTTAACCTTTCCAACAATCTATACAAAACACACCACTCACAAATGCTGCTAGACCATGGAAGTTTTGCAATTCATGGCAGGATCAGGCTTCCCCAGCCCTTAGGGAAAATGTTTATTTAAAATTTAATTTCATACATTGTGTGTGTGTGTGTGTGTGTGTGTGTGCGTGTGCGCTCATGCGTGCGCCATGGTGTGAATGTGAAAGACCAAGGACAACTTGATGGGGTCATTTCTCGCCTTCCACCTCTCTGTGTGCTGGATCCAATCCAGATTCTTAGGTTTGTCTGCTGTGCGAGATTGCCTCACTGCTGCACGAATTCTCACTGTAAGTCTGCAGAGGGCTGATGGAACGGCTCTTCTCCTCGGCCAGTAACTCCTAGCTAGCTGTCTCTGGTTCCTCGTCTCACGGAACTCCAGTTTGGCAATACATCTCCTTAAAGGGAGACAGCTGGATCTGAATGAATCGTAACTCGTGGAATGCCTGTGCTGTTGCTTCAGGCTACATTCTACTCATCTTCAAGTTTTCAGGCCGTCTGTCACTTCCTTGAGAGAGCCTTCTTTCCCTCCGGTCTATCCCGAACGCTTTATCATAAGTTCCAATAGGCATGCTCACAGCCTGCAGCTGAATAATTAATGATGCCAGTTTTTTACCTTTAACAGGGAAAAAGGGATAGCACTGGCTGGAGTTTTACTGTTACCTAGTCGACTAACTAGTTAACTAACTAGTTAAGCAACTGGCTAATCACTACACAAAGCTGAAAGAAATTCACAAACTCTTCCGGGTGTACTCTATAGTCCCCCTACAGTATTGCTCCGCTAGTTTGTTTGGTAATGCTGTGATCCAGGCCACACCCAAAGGCAGCTGGGGGAGGAAGCTGTTTCCATGGCTTACGCAGCCCAATCACAGTGGGTTATCGTGGGAGCTCAGGGCAGGAGCTCAAGCTAGGAATCTGGACGGATGGACTAAAGCAGAGACCATAGAGGAATGCTACTTACTAGCTTGGTTCCTATTGCTCAGCCTGTTTCCTTATACCTTCCAGGACCACCTGCCCGGGTGGTACTGCCCACGGTAAGCTGGGTCCTTCCGCATCTATCATTTCTCAAGAAAATTCCCCACTTTAGCTTTGGGCCAGTCTGAGGCAGCCACTTCCTCAACTGAGGTCCACTCTTCCAGATGACCTAAGTAAGGGTCAAGTTGACAATTAAGCTAACCACCACATCGCTTCCATACGTATGTGGCAGGCTTTGTGGCTTGTTTATTTCCAGTTTTGTTTTCAAACAGAGTCTCACTATGTAGCCCTGCTCGGCCTAGAGCTCACTATGCAGACCAGGCTGGCTTAATGTTCTCAGAGATCTCCCTGACGCTGTCTCCTGAGTGGCTGAAGGCTGCTACGTACATACTTAGCTACATGAAGAGAAGTCACAATACGGAGGGGTTTTCGGAGGCAGGAGTTCGTGTAGCTCAGGCTAGCCTGGAACTTGCTTCATCCGGTGCTGGTACTGACCTTGGCTCTTTATCCTCTTGCTTCATACCTCCCACATGCTGGGAATACAGATGTGTCCCACACCTGGTTTAGGAGTTGCTAGAGGTGGAACCTAGGATTTCAAGCAAGTCGGACAAGTACTCTACCAGCTGAGTAACATCTTCGTCCCACCAATGGCTTTTACTTAAAAAAAAAAAAATCCACCTCCACCTCACTGGGCATAGTGATGGCTGCCTGTAATCCCAGTACTTGGGGGTTGAAGCGGGTGATGGTGAATACTAGGCCAATTTGGGATATTGCAAAGCCTTATTTTAAAAAAATCTAGAACTTGACCAGATGTGGAGCCCTCAATATAGACTTTTGAATAGAAAGCAAGTCCCTTAGGCCTAGACTTTTAGCCTTTCCTCTGTTGCCCCTTTACACACAGCTAACTCCTTGGTTACGTCTTATGATTCTGCCAGGTCTGGTGTTAGGCCGTAGTACCTTGAACACTTTGCAACATAGAACAGGGGCAGGGGGGCAAGGGAGCAGTATATTCTCTGCATGGAGAGAAATGCCACAATGAAACCCATTAATCTGAACGACTAATAAAAAAAAATCACAATGTACCGGGCAGTAATGGTGTGTGCCTTTAATCCCAGCATTCAGGAGGAAGATGCTGGCGAATCTCTGTGAGTTCGAGGCCAGCCTGCTCTACAGAGCAAGTTCCAGGACAGACTCCAAAGCTGCACAGAGAAACCCTGTCTCAAAAAAAAAACAAAAAAAAAAAAACAAAAAAAAATCACAATATAAAACTAAAACCAAACAAAAGTGGGGAAGAGACAACCCAACTTTCTGTCTCTATCATTGGTTGGGTGTGGCTCCTTTGAGCTCTTAATTTTCCACACCCTTTCTGACTTTTTCCTTCTGAACTCCTCCTTTTTAAGACTCACCTCAGACAGCACATCCAAAGTTCCTGGAGTCAACTCCATCAGAATTCTCAGAATCTCGCTTCTCTCCCATCTCTCTGTCATGTATCATGGTTTCCCTCCATCTTTCATTGCCTGCATGTGTGTTGCTGTTTCTGCCTCTCAGTTTCCCACTTCTGTAAGCATTCACACCGCCACACTGCATTCTCCTGTGGAGAAGCACTGGGATCCCCTGACAGCCAGAAGATGCGTTTGCCAGCAGCGGCCAAACACACCTCCCAGGATTCTGCTATTGCAGGCCAAGGTCACTCTTCGCCAGAAGCAAGATCAGAGGTAAATCCTTCTATTTTTCTTTTGTCATCACAGTTCATCTTGATGTCTTAGAAATGATACTAATGATTCTTTATTCTTAGCCTGAACATGAAGGTGAAAGATAAAATAAACTCAACATTTTTATTTTCATTTTTGTCAGCAGAATTGACTTTTTTTTTAAAAGTCTAGTTTGCTTATATTTATATGTACGTTTGTGTATTTGCCACAAAGGTATGGAAGTCAAAGAAGGATATCAGAAGAAGGTGTCAGATCCCTGGAACTACCTGACTTGGATGCTGGGAACCGAAGTCAGGTTCCAAACACATAAACAAAAACCCCAAATGAAGCCAAAGGAAAGCAACTACATTTATTCTTTTTGGGGGTGGGGAGGAAAGGGTTTATTTCAGCTTACAGGTCCCAGTCACAGGCCGCCATGAAAAGAAGTGAAGGCGGGAAGCCAGGACAGGAATCGAGAGGTCGGAACTGAAGTAGAAGCCATGGAACAATACTGCTTTCCAGCTTGTTCCCTATGCCTCTTAGTGTCCCTCTCCATCCTTCAACCTCTCCCACGTGCCCTGCCCTTTGCTTTCTTTCAAATCCATGGCCTCTTTTTCTTAATTATTGTTGTGTGCATGTGTCGTGTATGTTTGTGTGTGTATATGTGTATTCCTAAATACACAATAAACCACCTGCTCAGTCTGTAAAGATGCTTGTATGTATGTTTCCAGGACTGAGCATCTGGTATTGGATAACCCATCCCTGTGTTATTCCCTGGGGAAGGCTATTGCTCCCACTCTCAGGACTCCTTAGTTGCCTGGAATTCTTTGACTAGGGCTGAAGCCTCATAAGCTCTCTTCTTTGCACGTGAGCGCATCTATTGGTGTCAGCCTCTCTCAGGTTATTTTTAGGCAGCCATGTTGGTGAGCAGAACTTTCTTCTCTACAGCACTGTTCTAGTGCTATTGAATTGCTTTTGTTCTTGGCTGCAGGTTCTCTGAGCTCCTAGGCATGCTTTAAAAGGCTGAGCTCAGAGGAGAGTTCCCTAAGCAACCCCATTGATTGCTTTAGTTTTCCTTCCATCTCTAATAATTTTTATTGTAACGTTAGAATTTAATTTTCTCTTCCTTCTGGGCCTATCTGGATTCTTTAGGAAAACAAAACAAAGACTCACTGGACCTGGGACCAAACACGCACGATTCCTTTGAACTTTCAAAAATTTGTTTTTCCATACTGTGGGATGCATTGGCAATAAAGCTCAACACTTGTGTCTTCTTAATTGAATTTCCTTCCTTCTCCCAAGCTTAGCCCTTCTTTGTGTTCTACAGCAGTCCTTTCTTGACTCTCAGAATCAAGTTCCGAATAAATGCCTCCAAGCTGACAGGCTTCGTACCTTTGTTTGTCTCTGCTCCTCTGCAGAGATCCTGGGGAATCCCAAGCCCTAGATGCTTAGCAAGGGCCACACAGGGCTTTGCTGCGATGCACGAGTAGGAAATGCCAGCAGACCGAGTGACTTCAGGAGAGGTACTCACTCTCCCGACACTGAGCTAAAGGGGACAAATCACTCTCATCCCAGTGACTGAGGCCAACATTCCTCTTCTGTGGTCTTTGGTACCCAGAGGTATTCTTCTGAGGGATTGGAGGAGACAAAGTACCAAGACGGGAGAATTGCAAACACAGAAAAACCAGGTAAAGAGATGGTAGATGCTGTGTGTAGAGACAGTGCTGTGAACATGTGCTAAGCACTTATCCCAAACTCACCATTTCTTACTGCCAACACTGTTGGAGCATAGGAGAAAAGAGAGCGTTACGTTACTCTGTCTCTTAAAGTCACCATGCCCGGGGTGGGGGGTGGGGTGGGGGGTGGGGGGGGTGGAAGGGGGGTGTCGTAGGGTAATAAACAGACCAAAAATACAAAGTAGCTGAAGAAATAGCTTAGTGATTAAGAGCACTTGGTTCTCTCAAGTGGACCTAGCTTTGTTCCTAGCACCAAATGATGGCTCACAACCACTCACAACTTCAGTTCCAATGACCTTTTCTGGCCTCTGTGGTCATTAGGCAAACATGCATATGGTATGCACACATTTGTGCTGGCAGAACACTTATTGTTTTTTTTTTTTGTTTGTTTTGTTTTTTGTTTTTTTTTTGGAAACAGGGTTTCTCTGTACCTTTGGAGCCTGTCCTGGAACTCTCTCCATGGACCAGGCTGGCTTTGAACTCACAGAGACCCACCTGCCTCTGCCTACCGAGTGCTGGGGTTTAAGGCGGCATGTGCCACCACCACTTGGCTCAAGGCAGAACACTTATACACACGAAATAATCACAAATAAATATAAAAAGTGAGATACAGGCGTCTCATCTAGGTGCATCAGAAAAGTAATGACCTTATGTCATAGTTAGTTTTGACAATTTGACATAAACCTAGACATCCCTGGGGAGAAGATCAACTGTGGAATTATCTCTATGAGACTGATCTGTAAACACATCTGTAGGGCAAAAACTTGATTGCTAATTGATGGGACATGTCCTAGGCCACTGTGAGAGGTCCTGGCTTGGGTTGAGAAGAGTAGCTAAAGGGATCAGAAGTCTGAGAGGCAGACAGTCAGCAGTTTCCTCCACTGTCTCTGCTTCAGTTCTTGTTCCAGGTCCCTGCCTTCCCTTTCCTTGAGGAAGGTATGTAAGGTATACGATGAAATAAACCCTCACATACAACTTTAACCCCAGCACTCGGGAGGCAGAGACAGGCAGATCTCCAAGTCTGAGGCTAGGCTAGTCCTCAAGGTGAGTTCCAGAGCAGCCAGGACTACACAGAGAAAGACAAATATACATACACACATACATACGTATATACATATATAGTTTATACATACACACATATCACATATGTGTATATGTGTGAGATGCTCAAATTTATGCCTGTTACAGCAAACTTTTGATTTGGATATATTACCAGTAATTTTAACATTTATCACTGGGCTATTAACATGTTTTCTTTCTTAGAAAATGTACCCTTTATGTGAGTATATTTCTGCCAGGTGAGTTTTTATTTGTTTGCTTGTTTGTTTTCAGCTTTGAATTCTATTGATGAGATTTCTAAGCCACACTCCAAGAGAAAGATGAGTGTTACCATCCTGGCGGCCGTGGATTTTGTGGTCCTTAAAGGAACTGGTTTTCTTGGTACATTCCTGTCAGCTAAACAAATAAAGGTTCTTTGAAAAGTCTACTTTTAAATGCTAATGGAAATATTGATTTTTTTCACCTCTGCTTTTTTTTTTTTAAACCAGAAAATTCCTATTTACCTTCCTATCTCCATTCTGAGTTCCGCTCTCTTCCGTGTTAGTGTCCCAGGTAAGTGCCAAGCCAAGGTGACTAAGTGGGTGTCAGGCCACTTGAAGAAACAGACAGAAGACTTAACTAATGGCATAGGTTTTCTGAGTCGATGGGCCCCGTCTCTTCTAATGTCTATCAATTCACCACAGGAACCTGACAGAGTCAAACGTTAAGTCAAATTTAAAAGCCCAAAGACAAAAGATGGGGGAGAGGTCCAATTTCAGAGTCAGGTAAAAACATCATAATTCAGGGTAAATCTTTATTATTGATTTATAGCCACAGACTGTTGTCCAAAGGTTTCCTCTTTAAATTAAGAATACTAATGATTTTGCATCCTGAAATAATGCAAAAGGTTGTAGATTTCAGAAAAGGGGATTAAATGTGTTACTCAACCGGAAAGTGCCAATAAGTAGATACCGGGTCTGTTTCCTCAGCAACTGGCCAGCATCTTGAGAAGCCTTGCACTGGGATCTGTGACGGAATAACCTGTTTGCTGAGGCTCCTACAACATCGGAACACTTTCTGATAACCAGATAGATTGAGACTACAAGTTCTGCCTAAGTAGTTTGGAGACAGGAGGAGGCGACGCAGACCCCATGCAAGGCATGTTGGGAAGCCTGGGCCTGGGCAAACTGCTGCTCATATTTTAGAGAAAATCAGTAGTTGCCAGGAAACCAAGGAAAAAAAAAAAGGATACTCCCTATCCTCCCCCTACAGGTGTTGCTAGGAAATTGTCATGGTGTGATTTGCTACTGAGCGGTTTAAGTTACCTTGTGTCTCTGTGTCCCTGATCATGCAGCTCACAAACCAGGTCTGTGATATCCTAGAGTGGCAGGGTTTCTTGCCACCATTACACAAAGAGTTTGTTCTGGGCCTGCAGACCCCTGCTGGGCGTCCTCTAATGCAATTAAGTTCTGGCACAGTGTACCCGGAGACAGGCTCAGATCCCCATCTGCCAAACTGCCCCCCTACCTTGAGATACCAACCACTGTTGTTTTTATCTGGACATCTGACTGGCCAGACGTGAGAGTTCCCATCATTCCCTCAAAGAGTAGTTCAAAGCATGGAGCAAAAGACATTTACTGGTTTACTATACAGAGCACAGAACGTTCTTAGAAAGAGAAAGACAGGATGCAGGGTTGCAGATAGTCTTTCTCCCTTAGGACTACCCCACGCTACCAAAGCTGATTCTAGAGTTCAGCTCCTCACAGGTTCTTCAGCTCTTTGATTTGGCTGTGATTGAAGCACAAATGACCAGGCTGAAATGAAGTTGGACAAGATGGTTATGGTCTGGTGCAAACAGACCTAAATGGACAGCTCAGAAGGGCCTGCCTGGCCAGATTCCTGCAGGCCTTCTGTGTGGTGTTCCTTCCTTGTGGGCATGGGCCAAGACCCGCTTCTGAGATAAAAGGTCTTATCATTGAATATTTGTGGCCATCTTCTTGGCAGCCAGGCGGGAACCCAAAGGTAGAAAGATGAGATAAGATTTAAGTGTTGATACCCTGCCCCGGAGAAGAGAAGATTTAGCCAGAATGGCTTGCCTTACTAAGGGAAAATATACCAGGAACTGTGGTCAAAAGCAAGGACCGCATAATAGTATCTACCGTACCATCACAGTTGCTCAGGGCCCGCAGGGGGACCTTTCCCTATGCATATGACACATGGACTTGTCAGGTGAGTGCTGTGCAGGTGAAAAGGCATCCTCCAAGAAGCACAGCAAGGCTGCTATGCGGATGCACGCCCCTGCTCACTCTTGTGCAATGACTTAACAGTCATTTAGGCTGGCCTGAATTTCCTTTGTGGTTCTTTCAGACCGCAGCCAGCTCAGAGAGACAGAGGCTGGGCTATTCCCTCCTGAAAACAGCGTCTACTGTTCAAGCGGCAGACACTTTCATCTCTCCCCATCGACTCTGTGAGATCTTTAACTTGCTGTTTCTTAGAGTTCTAAAGCCAAGGAGAAATGAGGCCTCTGACAACTTCAAAGAGGTCTTTGGAAGTGTCTATCCCCAGACCCTCACTGAAGCATTAAGGTACACAGCACAGGCCCCCTCTGGTCTCTGTCCTTGAGACCTCTGGACCAGAGGACGGCAAGCAGACTGCAGCTGCCTCCAGTTCCAAAGTCTTTTGCTGTCTTCTGGCTCCTAATGAAGCTGAGCATTTTCTGTGGACGTCTTCACCCTTTTATCAACAAGACACTGGTAGAGGCCCTGGGAGTATCTCACTGAAAGGATGTCTGCTGAGCTGTATGAGGCCTTGAGTTCAAGTCCCAGTACCAAAAAAACGTAAACAAAATCCAATCTAAGGAAACTCCACTCATGCACACCCTTTTGTTTTGGTAAATACAGTGTACCCGAGACCATGGTCAATACAGAAACCAGAAAGAGGAGTTGCAGAGTCTCAGTCAGGTGTTGGAGCTGGTGTTTGGGCCCAGGGCTTTCATTCAGGGGACAGCTTGCTGACTTTCACACAACTTTTAATGAACCTAAACCAGTGGCTCTCCATTTTCCTAACGCTGTGACTCTTTAATACAGTTCCTCACACTGTGGTGACCCCAACCATAAAATCTTTATCATTGCTACTCTGTAACTGTAATTTTGCTACTGTTATGAATTGCAATGCAAATATCTGATGTTCAGGACATCTGATAATGTGACACCTATGAAAAGGTCAGTTGACCTCCCAAAGGGGTCATGACCTATAGGTTGAGAGCCACACTGGTCTAAATACTGTTGGCCTTGGGAGTGTCCAGTTGAAGCTTGAAAACTATAGATTAGTAGTTCTTGGCCTGGCTGTGCTCCAGACACATGGGGTCCATTAAAGGGATGGCTGGGAGATGCTCAGCGGAAAGGTGCTTGCTGCCGGACCCCAGGACCTCTGCTTGATACCCGGGAGACACAGAGTGAGAGGAGACAACTGGCCTTCTCCCCAGTTATCCTCTGACCTCCACACATGCATCATGGGGTGTCCATGTGTGAGACAGCTCTCTTGCGTGCGCATCCACATACACAGATAAAAAGAAAGACTGTAGTTAAAAAATGAAAAAAGAAAGAAGGAAGAGTTGAGAATAGTGAATACACATGGTTTTTTAAGAAACAAGCTAGACAAATTTGTAGTGAACGACTGCTTCCTCCCCTCTCTGCCTTGGATTATCTAGTTTCCAAATTCTGCTCTACAACTGAAAACTACATAGATGCCAATGTTTGCCTCATAGTTTCTGTGGTGTTTTGTGTGTTTTTAACAAGTTATCAAGGTGATTCTATTGCCCTGGCAGATCATGAAAATGCGGTAGAAGGGTCAGGATGCCCCCCTGCAGTGGATATACTTCATGCCGCATGGACTGGCGCTCTGAGTACCACTTCAGGGTTAGAAACCCCTTCCTGTGCTTGGGAGTGTGAGGGGAGGCTTTGCTTTGCAGATGGTGTTTGATATAACAAGGTCTGACTCCCCAGGCTTTGACTTTACAGGGGTGCCAAATCAGGAGCCATTCAGTAGACCCTCGGTCCCCTTTTTCGTTCTTTCAATGCTGGAGACCAAGTCTGAGCCCTTGCATATACTAGGCTCCTTTTCTCCTACCAGACTGCATCCTAGACTCTATACTTCTAACTTTGAATTTTCCTTCTTGCGCAGGCTAGGATGTCCTCTGCAATACCCTTGGGATGCTTAAGCATTGCGGTCGTTGAACATTTGCAGCACATCTCAGCTCCTGGTCAGCTATTCGGTCAATAGGAGGACGAACTGGCTAAATATCATACACTGCAGTATTCCGTCATCAGCAAATTCTGCAGATCCTCCAATATTTTAAAAGAAGGTATGTGTTAGATGATTTGGCACAGTTGTAGGGTAATATATGGCTCTAGGGGCAAGGACGTAAGTTGGGTTGAGCCATGATAGTAGATGTGTCATTAACATGTTTTCCATGTGTGGGATTTTCAGTTTACAGTAGGTTTCTGGAGGTCATGCAGGGTCTGTGCCTGCACTGTGAGGTGTAGCTAAGACAAGTTCCACAACAACAAAATAAACGTATAACCTTAAATTTAAGGAAATGATCTAGATCCGATTTCCATATTCAGTTGCTCAGTGTGTACCGTTGCTCCACCTTTAAGAAAGCAGGAGTTGAACACTCTGAAATCTGTCAAGTTTTCCATTTTAATACTCTGGGTTGTAAAAAGATCAATAGCTTATTCTGGGCCTGTTCATACTTCTTAATAGATTCTGGTTCCTTTCAGATACGAGAGATCTACCACAACCTGAATACTTCAAGGGAGGCTGATTCCTACACGTCTGGCAGACTCTCCCACCCATCAAATATGGACAAAAAGCACCATGGTGATGAGTATCACTTTGACTCTCCTGTGACTGCAGTGAAATAAACCTTTGTCCTGAGCTAACACTGACCCAGGAGTGAAAGAACTGAGACTCATGTCAATGTATTGAGCCTGGCATCCAACAATGCTGTCGCCCTCACTCTGTCTCAGCTTCCTAATATATGAGCCAATAAATCTACTGCTTGAGCAATTTGGAGCTGACTTCTCTGTTACTTGAAACTGAAACCCACCGAGATAATCCATCTTCTTTAAGTCTAAACCTCTCATTCAAGAGCTTAATTCATCCCTCAACTTTAGGTATCTTTTATTAGTTTCTTGACCATTTACCTTGTCTTTCTTTATTCTATTCTTTTAGCTTTATGACCCTCAGATGACTTACTACCTACTCATTTGCCATTTTGAAAAATCATTTCTCCTCTCTTCTCTTGGTCTATAGCAAACTGGCATTCAGAAGTGCTGAAGTGTGTGTATAACATATGTACCCCAGCCTTTATTCATACTCTAGAACTATATCACTCAAGACTGGTGTAGGAGGTCCTTCTGACTATGTGTTGCTTTCATTGGTTAAATAAAGAAACCGCCTTGGCCTTTTGATAGGGCAGAACTTAGATAGGCGGGGAAAAGAGAACTGAATGCTGGGAGAAAGAAAGCAGGCAGAGAGAGCTGCCATGGAGTCGCCAGAGTCAGACATTCAGACATGCTGAATCTTTCCCAGTAAGCCACGACTTCATGGTAAACACAGATTAATAGAAATGGGTTAGATCAAGATCTGAGAGTTGGCCAAGAAGAAGATAGATATAATGAGATATGCAGTAATTTAATTAATACAATTTCCATGTGGTTATTTCGGGGACTAAGCAAGCCCACTCTCTCTTCTACTACATAAGACCAAAAGAGAGGAAGCTTCATATGGTCACTCATTTTGAATATTCAGGTGTCTGTAAGAGATATTGCCAATGTTCCATTTCTATGGAAATGAGAAGAACTGCTTGAATCTTGATGCATCTGGAATGAGACAAAGTTCCCAGTGGCTTAGTGTGCTTTCTTCTCTACTTTGGGTCATCAATATTATAGGAGCTCAAAGGAAGGACTCAGTCTCTTCCTCTGTCCTGTGTCTCACGGTTCTTTTGTATGTCATCAATTAACTTTTACAAAAAGCTGTAATGGAGATTATTGTTATTATTTTATATCTCCTTATTACAGTTGGTGTATCCAAAGTTTTTCCTTAAGGCCATTCAAGGATATACAAGAACCACAGTCAACTTAACCCTTCATCTGCCCTCCTGGTAACTTGCTAAGACTTTTGCAGTCCTGTTACATGGTGACCTTGGCGAGCAGCTGGTGGCCTTCACAGCTTCTGGCTTTGTGGGTTTTTGGCATCAATCTCTCCATGGCTCCCCTTGGTAGGGCAACGATAAAGTCCAGCTGCCTTCCATCCCCAGACCTGTAGTAAACACAAGATCACCGAATAAATGGCTGCTTCCTTCACTATTTCCCTAGTTTGATCTCCCTGTCATATTTGGGTGGTCTTTGTGGTCCCCATGTGTGGAGTTATAACCTCGATTATAGCTGACAACGTCATAGATCTTTGAAATATGTTGGGTTGCTGACAGTTGCTCACAGTCTTGTTTCAGGGCTGAATTCTTCTTCTTCTTCTTCTTCTTCTTCTTCTTCTTCTTCTTCTTCTTCTTCTTCTTCCTCTTCTTCTTCTTCTTCTCCTTCTTCTTCTTCTTTTTCTTTTAACCTCCCAAGTAATCCATCCCCACTTTGACTGGAAAGCGACACTGTGCCAAGAAAAAGACATCAGAAGTACTCTCTGTTTGACACATGAAGCTCGGGGTACAAAGAACTACAGGGCTTTGGCTTCACATTGCCAACATCTGTACTTCTGAAAATTACATTTACAGGACAACAGTCCCATAAATTCTAGATGAACCAATCCCCAAATACAACCCCATTCTTTAGAGTTGGCATGTGCAACAGGTCCTTCTTGTTATTGAAGTAACGACGCTTGGGGGTGTAGTGAAGTTGGTAGGGTGCTTGCTTAGCATGCATGCAGCCCTGGCTTCTCTGACTAGCACTACGTGATCTGGGAATGGTGCCACATGCCAGCACTCAGAAGGTAAAGGCGGAAGGACAAATGTTCATGATCATCCCTGAGTGCATAGTCTGAGGCCAGGCTCGACTACCTAAGACCCTGTCTCTATGGACATAGCTATAACCATCATCATGATTCTCTCTCCCATAAATTGAGGGAAAGGAGGGGAAGAAATATTTATTTGATGTTGCTTCCATGGCAGAATCCCATTCTCCTGAATTTATTCATCACAAAACTCCTCAATGAAGGCCAGGGGAAACCATTTCTTCTGCTTTTCATAGGGACACGTGATATCATGACTCCCAGAAGAGTGGAGCCATGCTTCCTCTTGGGAGAGGAAGCAGAGACTTGAGCCTCTTTTGGACAAGTTTCTTCCTATGCGTTCCATCCACAAAGTACCCATGAGTCTGTCATAGTTCTGGGGGTGGCCAAAAATCCAAACTCAAAGTGTCAAGATGGCCAGGCTCATTTCAAGGATGTAGGGGTAGGGGTGGGGGAGCTAGCTTTAATATTCTGGCTAGTGGAGGTGTGTGGTGTTCCTACCTTGGCTTGTGGCAGTATAACCCAGAACCCAGTCTTTTTCTTCACCAAGCCTTCTCCATGGACCTTCATATTCACTTCTGTTTCCCCAAGGATATTCATTAGATCAGCATCAACTCAATCTAGTAGGATCTCACAGTCAGTTTCTTAAACATAACTGCCAAGTCTTTCTCTAAACTAGCTAACATTCTGAGGTTCAGGAGAGACAGATTCTAGAGGCTACTCCTACTCAAGCCTCTACAGAAGTCAGGAATGTTCTGTGGATCTTGTGGCTATGTGCTTTAAAGATCTAATTGGGAATCATGGTTAACTGATACAATTCCTCTTTATCACAATTGCAGAAACAGTCCCTGAGGATTCCTAGTGAGCTTTGTACATGGGTCGAGGACTTCAAATAGTTATGGGAAGGGGAGTGAGAGGAAAAGGTGACTAGTGTGGCTCCATGTCGAGCTTCCCACTTTAGCAAGTTTTGCAGTGTGGAAGAGGGAATGAGCACATGAGCTCTTTCAGAGGGAAAGACACAGGAGGAATGTCTTCCATGACTGGTGGGGAAAGGTTGACTTATGAATGACGCAATAGCAGGGATACCATTGACAGAGTGTCATATGGGGCAATGAGGTGGGAGGCTTGCAGGAGTTCAGAGATAGGACAAGAAACCACCTGTGAAGATTTGAAGTGAAGTAGTCCATACCAGATTCTTGGGTGCTCGGAAGCATGTCAGGAGAGCATAAATATAAACCAGGAATTCCAGTTTTGGCTGTTTGCCTTTCCCTGAGATACTCCTGCAATCCAGGTTTAAGTATTATTGGTGAATTTATGAATATTAGACACATGTTATGTAGAAGTCAGTGAAAATTTCTATAACTATTTTGGTGTTTTTGTTAAGTATTAAACAAATCAGAGAAGAATACAATGATTCAAATATCTGAAGACATAGCCATCAAAGGAAGGTCAGAAATGGAAGAAGGGGTGGGTCATCTATCTACCCTCCAGCTAGTAGGGAAATCAGATTTACAAGGTGAATTAAATGGAAATTTAAAAGTTGACCTTGGCTTCTCTGAGAGATGTTTTCTTTGGCCTTCTTACAAACTCTTGGTAAACTGCAGCCTTTTACCATAGAATGCCAGGGTCCTCCAGTTGGGGCATCCATTGTTGAAGTAGATGACATTTTTTAGTCTAAAATAAAGAACACATGGCAATGCCCTGACATGCATCCCTCAGAGACTCATCTCCCAGAAGTCTGGAATAGAAGCATAATTCTGGAGGCTGGACAAGGAGGGGAAGAAAGGGGTGCTGTTGGGCCAAGGGCGCATTGTTTCAGTTAAAGCAGTGAAGTCAATTTGGGGGTCTGTCCTGAAACATGGCTATAGCCAATGGCCATACATTGGGCATTTCAAAAGAACACTAGATTTCAAAAGTCTAATCAAGGGCAGCAGTGGTGCACACCTTTAATTCCAGCACTTGGGAGGCAGCGTCAGGTGGATCTTTGTGAGTTTGAGGCCAGCCTGATTGACAAAGTGAGTTCCAGTACAGGCTCCAGAGCTACAAAGAAACCCTGTCTCAAAAACAAACAAACAAACAAACAAACAAAAAACAACAACAAAGGAAAAAACAAAACAAAAATATCAGAGGTCTAAACAAAAAAACAAGGATAGGTCATTGAGCTTATAGCTATGCTAATTGACTTTATTTAAGCACCCCATCTTGTACTTCATCAACTTCTACATTATTTCCCATAAAATATACAGCTGTTACCTGTCAATGGAAAGTGATCCTATTGATCGTTTTTAAAATTTCTACTTATCTTAGAAGAATGCTTTTAAAATAGCACAGGAGAAAACACACACCCACTCACAATCACACACATTCACACACGCACAGACCTGGGAGCTAAGAGGGAAAGTGTATTTGTGTTTGTTCACCCTTCTCTCCCGTTCCTTGCCAATAGAGAGAATAGACTATCAATTAAAAGTTTGATTTCATGATGAGAAATCTCCCCTGTCCCCTCCTTCACATTTATAATCCAGCTCTAATTCCCCCCTCATCAAGTTAGTGGGGGAATTTTCAGAGTCTTGAGAAGTCCGCAGTGTTTAGAAAGTGGCACTGAGTTACATCCCTTACAGCAGATTTAACAAGTAAAAAATGGGGAAGTTTTCTTTCTTTCTTTTTTTTCCCTTTCTTTTCTTATGAATTCTAAAACATAATCTTGGCAGAATGTTAAAGAGAAAGATAAAACGTCAGGAACATTTACAAAGGAGTTGTATAACAGAGAGGCCAAGGTGTCAGGACAGAAATGAATGGCCATTGTCCGAGGGATGGTGGCCGCTAGAGTGATGATGTGCTAGACTGAGTGTCCTTCACAGCCATGGAGTGGAAAGGCAGCCTCTCTCAGGGATTTTCTGTAGCTCATGGCCATTGACTCTCAGAGAAGCTGTCAGAGTAAGTGGGAGAGCAAACGCCTAGCTTCCCAATGAACACCAAACACGAGTCTGGGTGATGCTCCAGATCCAGGTAATGCTCTAGATCGGTGTGATGCTCCTGATCTGGGTGATGCTCCAGATATGCATGATGTTCCAGATCCTGGTGATTCTCTAGATCCAGGTGATATCCCAGATCTGGGTGATTCTCTAGATCCAGGTGATATTCCAGATCTGGGTGATTCTCTAGATCCAGGTGATATCCCAGATCTGGGTGATGCTCCAGATCCGGGTGATGCCCCAGATCCCTGTGATGCCCCAGATCTATGTGATGCTCCAGATCCGGGTGATGCCCCAGATCCCTGTGATGCTCCAGATCTGGGTGATGCTCCAGATCCGGGTGATGCCCTAGATCCCTGTGATGCTCCAGATCCGGGTGATGCTTCAGATCCCTGTGATGCTTCAGATCCGGGTGATGCTCCAGATCCGGGTGATGCTCCAGATCTGCGTGTTCTAAGCATTCACAGATGTTTTCTCTTGGCACAGATAATAAGGATCTAAGATTAAATGTTACCATTTAAGAATTAATACCATGCAGACTCTTGATCCCTTCAGTTGGAAGTTGGCACTGTGGCACAAACACTGGCATGCTGGCACTCTGTAATACCCAATGTGCACATTCCCAGGCTCTTATAACGTCACATCCCAGGCATTTGTAACGTCACATCCTGCTTTCAGCTTTGCAGGATGCTGTGATTTTATTTTTCAAAAACTGAACCAGATGTTAGAATCTATTCATATACATTTGTGTCATATCTATACTTAAGAGCCATTGATATATTTTCAAGAGATTAAAGAGATGTGCTCTCTTTAATATTCCTTGGAAGCACTATTTTTATTATGATATGGAGTTGGGGTTGAACCCAGGGCTTTGCACACAGTAGGAGAGATCTCTAACACTGTTCTACATGCCTCTGGTTTCCTTCCCAACCAGACTGTAACCTTGAAATTCTCATCTACAACATGTAAACATTCGAGGAATCTGAACAAGGGATAGACAAATAGTCAGTGTGTGAGTGCGACTTTTTCAGCCTGTCTGTAATTCTGAAATTAGGCCGTGGAAAACACTCTTTAAAAAAAAAAATCATTTTAAGACCCAAACATGTTCTAAACATTCTTCTAAAACATACCAAGAGCTGAGGCTGCAACTCAGTGGTGGAGTCTGCTCTCAGGGCTCTGGGTTAAGTCCCTGGCATTGTAAAAACGTGATGCTAGAATGAGAGAGCCTTGCATTCCACCTACAGAAGCATCAACTATAGGAAACCCGTTTTTCCATATGCAGAAGGAGAAATCAGGTAGATTAAAGCCCCACCACCACCACCACCACCACTGCATACAGACTACAGGAACAGAGTATCAGTTCTGTGTATTGTGCAGCTAACAAGGTCACAGGCTGTTCAGCTGCCGGAGCAAACCTGATTAAGACTGTGATAATCTTTTGAAAGACTGTAATTCATCTCCATTTGAGGGACATTATCTTAGTGTCTCAGCCATCTCAGGGAGCAAGGTTAACAAATATTCCGTGATGAATTTTTGAAGGCTCCAGTCAAATCTTGTTCTCTTAAGTCCCTTTAAAGGGCTGTCAGAAAGCAGAGGAATAAAAATGGCCACGTTTGTACACAGCCTCACAGAGCGGCTGCTATCTGAGAAAGTGGCGAATGATTCATAGTCGCTACGTTTACTTAAGTAATTTCTGCTTTGCTTTAGATTGAAGACAAGCTGTTCCCATTGCTCATGTGGGAGAATTTACCACAAAGGCTTTTGTTTACTTGAAATAAGAAACCAGGGGACAGAAGATCCATGGAGGGGGGAGCTGTCCTTCTTTAGTGTTCAGAGACTTTAGTGAAGAGTCAACCTAACTGATCATCTCATCACATTGATTTGAGGTCAATGTGGATTCTAATATCTACACATGGCTTGGAAACTTATTTTTAAGAAGAGTGGGATGGGAAGCATTGGAAGGATCAAACATCTTCTGGGGTTGAGGGGACATGTTTGTAAACAGGTTACTCACATTAAGTGCTCCCAGCAACCCACATGAAGCATGTTTGCTCTTTACTCCTGTAATTTATACGTACTATTTGTGTGATGTATACTCATGTGTACTCCTCGAAAAAACGAGTGTATACAGTCATGGAAAAGTGAAGTGCGCGGCACTAACTCGCAGAGTCCATTGGGAACTGAACCGAGGAAATAACTCTCTGAATGGATGTAGCTTCCACTCCTGTCCTCGATGCCAAACTTTGTAGAATGCTTTTGGGGGATGCTGCCTGACCATTCGTTCCAGTGACTGATTCTTTCTCTCATGTTGGGACCAGTTTCCTTAATGTGTACTATTGCTATAATGTAAGCATCCAATGGGCTGGAGGAACCTCAGTAACTGTTGTTTTTCCAGGGTTGCAGAGTGGGAATGGGGTCAAGGGGGACTCGCTGATAGGCCTTGCCCATTGTCTTTATATTTAGAATGTCCAGAGCTGCTTGCATATACTTCATGGAATTTCGCTTCTTACAACAGTAATTTGGGGCATTTTTAAGAAAGAGTATGGTTAGCATAATGTGAGAGAAATACAATTTAATTTTTAATAAAGAAAATGTATCATGCACATCCCTTTCACTCTTTCTTTCTTTCTTTCTTTCTTTCTTTCTTTTTTTTAAATAAAGCTATGCATGGAACCTACTACTTAATTGTGATAAAATCTCTTAGCATGAGAAACCAGAATACTTTGACCTGTTTGTCGGGTGCAAGGTGGTTCTAAACATGAAGTATGGCTAAGATAGGCACATAAATGTTAACAAATACTTAGAGTCCTACGTGAAACAAATTCAAAGCTTTTATCTGCAGTCTAATAAATGCTTACAGGATTAAAATGGTCATTCATAATGCACGACAGTGTGATCAGTAACACAAGGTAAGCTTACGGTTCTGGGACGGTGAGCGTCATCTGTCAGAATTCATTACATGCTGCAGTTTCGAAGGGTAATGCCCATCGTATCTCAAAACACCGACCTTTCAAAAAGATTACAATCTTGTTAATATATTCCTGTGATTCTATTACCTTATGTGAAGGCATTACCAGGAACAGACACCTGAGTCCCTTTTAGAATGTTAAGATCCAGCCAGGTCTAATTATGTCCCTAGTCTGCCCTGAGGACCAGGACTTCATCTTGTTTACTTGTTTTGTTTTGCCAACTTGACTCAAGCCAGAGTCAGATGAGTAGAGATTTTCTCCATTTTCTCAAAGGAGAAAATGCCCCCCACCCTGTCAGACTGGCTTGCTGGTAAACTTGTGGAGCATTTCCTTGATTGTTGATTGATTATGGGAGCACCCAGCTACTTGAATGGTTCCATCCTTGGAAGGTGGACTTGAGGTGGATAAGGAAGCAAACTTAGCAAGCAAGGGGGAGCAGGTCAATGAACAGCATTTCTTGGTACAATGAGTCCCACTACATGCCTGAAACTGTCAGGTGAACCCTAGGACTGTATACCAAGAGTCCTAGCATCCTTCCTATCGCTGTGATACAATACCATGACCAAAGCAACCTGGGGGAGAAAAAGGCTTTTTTTGGCTTCCATGTCCCAACCACAGTACATCATTGAGGAAATCAAGACAGGTTCTTATTATTATCTCTTATTATAGTGAATATCTCTTATTATTCACTGGGGCAGAGACCCACGGAAGCATTTGAGTGAATGAAAAAAAAAGAAATAAAAAGGAAAGGAAAGGTCATGACTGTTTCTAGATATGGTGGAGGAGAAAGTTTACTGTAGATAACACAGAGAGAGTATAGGTCTTATCATTCATAAAGTGGTGACTGGAGGCCTGTCCCGCGAGGTAGGTGCAGAGAGAGCTGGGGTATACAGTTTATTTAGTGGGTTATGGAGGGGGATGGAAAGGGAGGAAGGAAAGATGGGAGAAGGAAAAAGAGAGAGGCAGAAGCTGCTTCTCCAGAAGAAGGGCAGATACAGAAAGAGAGAGAGAGAGAGAGAGAGAGAGACACCACACAAGGGCTGGAGAGGAGGAAGGAAGTGGGAGATTGGGAGTGGGCAGGGCTTGTCTCTTAAAGGGACAGGGTACCCAGGTTACATGTCAGGTCAGCAGATTACAACAGTAGATGGGTAGGGGCAGAGACATCTGGCAGAGTCCCAAGTGAACTTGACCAGACTGAGCTGGGCCATGTGGGAGAGGGGAAGGGGAAGGGCGAGGTGAGAGAGGGAAACCAGAAGCAGTATCCAGGAGGCCAAAGGTTAAAAAAAAATGGGTGGGTTACCAAAATTGCCTGGATTATATAGGGAAGAGCCTTTAGGGGAAGGGCAGACCCCTGGGCTGGAGAGTTCTGGGTAGTGGGTGGAGCATGCCAGCGGTACCTTGTAACCAGTAGGGACTGAAGGATGCTGGGAGAACCTGGAGGCCAGGTCTGCTTTGATATGTTAAATAGGCACCTCAGCAGTTTATTTAATTTTGGAACTGAACATTGAGTTCTTCAGTCAAAGGTCTCCTTCAAGGCCGGCTGTTCTACAGGTCCCTAAGGTCTTTATGGGTATTGATGGTATCATGGATTGGCCAGTCACAGAGGATGGAACACTATGAATCTTCTGGACACTTTAGGTCCTCTTTCATTTTGAAAGTAGTAGAAGAGATTCCCTACAAGCCCAAATTCTTTTGAGTGGAAACTGTGACGTAATGACCTTCAAAAAGTACAAGCACACTTCTATTTCTCCTTGGGAAAACCACGGAGCCAAGCCAGCCCTCCTGGAAAAACAGGCTTGTTCAAGCATTCTTTTTGTTGTGAAGTAGATAATTGCTTTGGGGATTCCTTTCTGTTTCATTCAAACAGATCATTTTTGGTGTTAATTATCTTGCATAACGAGGCTCCAAAACAATAACAAATCCAGTGTGGTGGCACACACCTGGAATTCCAGCACTAGGGAGGTGCAGGCAGGACAATCAGAAGTTCAAGGCCATGAGTGAAGCTCAGCCTTGACGTCACAAAACAGTAATAATATCTTAACATCCCTGAAACCGTGGTTTGACAAAGTGAGAAGCAGAGTTGTCCCTCAGTATCTATGGAGCTGGGTTCAGGACTCCCCGCTTCTCCCTACCAGTTCAGAGACTGACGGTTGCTTAAGGTCTTTACATGAAATTCCCTAGTATTTGCATATAACCTATACATAGCTTCCCATACACTTTAAATCACCACTAGATTATTAATAATATCTAATACAGTGAAAACCTTATATAAATAGTCGACATGTCGTCTAAGGAATAATGACAAGAAAACAATTGTATGAGTTTGCTATGGACTCAGTTTTGCAATTTCTGAGTTTGGGAATTTTTGTGCAGTTGAAGATGCCACATAGAACTTGCGGATGCTGAGGGGCTGTCTACACATGCAAAAACCTCCTTTGAATCAGAGAGGTCCATTTGTAGCATGTCACTTTCCTAATTACTCCTATTATTAACTTTGAATTCATCTTATTATATAAAATTCATTTACGGAAATACTTCAGCTAACAGAAGATCATAAACATAATGGATGTTTTCAGCTATTTATAGTTCAATATGCAAATTTAATAATATTAGAATACAATCCTCATACCATAATCACAAATACGTTAAATTATGCCATCATGTTTTCCAGGAAATTGGCTGAAGTCTGTTTTCATCTGTCAATTAAAATAAATATGTGCAAGTATGAGGGAACACTACTGTCTTTTATGATGCTTTGCCAGCTCAGAAATATTTTCATGAATGTTAATTGTCCACCAGATTTCTAAAATCATCCAATGGGACTTGAATTATTTTGGTATTTTTCTCTGGAGGATATACCCTGATCTTTTGTATAACAGAGATGGAGCTGTTTTGGTATTTCCCTCTCTCCCTCTCTCCCTCTCCTTTTCTTCCTCTCTCTCTCTTTTTCGCTCTCAATCTCAGAATGTTGACAATGTTGTTCTGAGCCACATTATTCATTAGTACTTCCTCCAGTGGGCCAAATCTGGAGGGCCGTTAAACAAACCAGGACAATTCCAACAAGCAGAGTGAATTGTTCCTAAGAACTAATTATTATTATTTTTAGGATTGTGGCAAGTTGGTAGTTAAATAGTCATTTTCTTAGGAATCAAATTATGCAAATTTATAATTAAATAAATTTTATTAACACAAAGATAATACATCTAAAATCCCCAGTTTCTAATTATTTCCTGTTGCCTGCACTCTTGAGGTTATTTGCATCTATTACATGAGAAAAAAATTAATATAAGTGGTGCACTATGTTATATCTTCCCACCTCCATATTGAGAGACTTCACCTTAGTACCTTGGAATTGGTTATTTTTAGGTCTCCTTTATCTTGGGCTGTCAGCAACACTACAACTCAGCAGTGCCTACACCCATTCCCCAGTCACCCCTCCTCCTCCTCCAAGGACTTGTAAACATTTACTGGTATATTTAAGCACTTTTTGCAGAAAGGAAAAATTCTGAAATGATGTCTCTAACCCCCTTGTTACCATTTCAGTATAAAGTATCCTCCCAGAAGGCATATGTGTGGAGAACTTGACCATGTAGTATATATAATAGAAGCAATGCTCAGAGAGGGTCTTTGGAGAATTATTGGATCATCTGACCTCATGAATGGACAAATCCACTGATGAATACAAAATTTAAGGACGTTATTGAGAGGTGGTAAAAATAGTAGCAGGTGAGGCTCTGAAGGATGGATCCATCTTGGTTTTACTTTATTATTCCCCTCATGTCACACTCTAAAATTAGAAGCCAAAGTAAGCCCTTCATCCCTTAAATTGTGTTTTCCTTGTGCTTGTCACAGTGATGGAAACAAACAAGGAACATGCCTTCATTGTATCAGTAGGTAGTTATAGTGTCGTATACAAGCACTGTGCAGAGGCCAATAGACACAGTACAGTTCAACAAGGAAATGGGGAGTGCTAGCCAGGGCACCAGCTTTGCGTCTGCCAGGTGACCCGGATGCAGAAGGGACTTCCTGTGCCAGTAGTCATGCTAAAACTCTGAGCTTCGAGGTCTTAAAACCTTGAGCTCCTTCCTTCGCATTTCTGAGCCTCAGTTTCCCTGACTATGGAATGAGGGAAAGGAAGTCCATTTTCCAGGACTTTTATGAAGATTAGGTTGACACTGTCATTTGTCTATGTAGGACAAATTTGGTTTTACTGAAGAAAATACATAAAGGACACTTTTCCAGGAGGTGGGGTGTTAACATACACAAATGCCTTTAAACGTTCATCAATCAGCCAATTAATTTAGTGTGTATGTGGATGAATGTGTGTATGTGTATGAGTTTGTGTGAGTGTGTATGAGACAATACGTGTGTGCATGTGAGTGTGTGTGTATGTGTGTGTATGATACAGAGAGTATGTGTGTGTTTGTGTGAGTGTGTTTGTGTGCCACGCTAGGCATGAGGAAGTCAGAGGAATACTGTGAGAGTTGTCCTTGAGACACAGTCTCACTAAAATATCATTTTTGTTTCTCTAAAATTTAAGTGACCTGGGCAGACTGAACTACATTCTGCAATGTAACATGAGGGGGCCGGCTTGTTGGGGTATCTGTCCCGCACGACACCCCACAGCCGGCATACTCCAAAGAAAATCAATCACACAGAGATCTCTATAAGTTATAAAGTTGATTGGCCCATTAGGTCAGGCTACTTATTAGTTCTTATGACTTATCTTAACCCATTATTCTGATCTATGTTAGCCACACGGGCTCAGTACCTTTCTCAGTGTGACAGCTTACATGTTGCCTCTTTGGTGGTCTGCGCAGGAATTGCAGAGGAACCTCCCTGCTTCCCAGAATTCTCCTGGGAGAATTCTCATTGCATCGCCTCTACTTCCTGTCTGGTTTTCCCACCTATACTGCCTGCCTGGCCAATCAGTGTTTTATTAAAATATGATTGACAGAACAGAATACAGACAATTCTCCCGCATCACTGCAACTCAACCTTTGAGGCTTTGCTTCAGAAGTCACAGGCTTCATTTCACTGTGACCTACTCTGCCAGGCTCTGAGTTGATAAGGGAGACCCAAGATGGGCCTATTTTGGCTCACAGTCTTGTGGGCGGCAGTCCCTCCCACCGTGTGGGTGCCTGGGATTGAAAGCAGGTCATCGGCTTGGTACCTAGGCGCCTTTATTCCTTCAGCCATCTCGCCAGCCTGTCAAAAGGTATATTCTAATTAGAGGCTTAGAATAGCTTGATGGAGGTCACAGCCTTTCCTTTTGACCTATTACCCAGTTGTCAAACCGCTAGAAAAATCAGTAATTATATTCCCACCTCTGCTCTGACACATCTTGCAACTGGACAGAATGACACAGGCGTTTAAGTCCCATTCTCTGAAACTCCTTAACCAAATGATGCCTTTGGGTGGCAGGGACATCGGTGGGACAAAATTCAGTGAGAAACAGGAAGCCGTGTTAAAATACCTTCATGGCAGGTTCTCAGTGTGACTCAAAAGAGATGAAAAGTTTCATTAATTATCCTTTTTATTTCCACTTCTTTTCTATCACTTTCCAAACTCTAATCTATTGATAAAATGGTATACATGAAGTATATTATTGATATTGTAAAAAATGTTAAAGTCTTTCATCTAATGATGCTATTAGGCCAAAAGTTAATGGCTCATACTGACTTAGGGGTCTTGAAGATGAAAGCAACATAATATTTTGTGGTAGAAGACAAAAAAATCCACATAGAAGGTGATTAAAGTACCCGCATCAGTCAGAGTGCGTCGCTGATGCTGACAGCTTTTGGTATCGCAGGCAAAGCAATGTTTGGATCAAGCAGACCCATCAACATTGATGTTGTTGATGGTTTTAAAAAGGCTTACAGTGCTCTTCCTCTTGTTCTTTCTTCATGTTCTGATATTATAATATTCTGATAATTGCTTCTTACATAGTGAAGGATCACATCCGCTTTTGAGAAGGTGGGTGGGCGGGGCGGGGGGGCAATGAAATGAAATGAATTCTCAGGAAGAGACTCAGGTGACACGGGGGAGAAAAAGTGTTCTAAACCCCAGGCTGCTTCACGTCTTTCCTGTATGGGCACTCACGTGTAGTCATCTTCCTTACTGAATCGGAGCGTGGCAGAGTGGGTCACTAAAAACAAAACAACAGCAACACAAAAACCCGACATCCTGTGACTTCTGAAACAAGGGCTCAAAGGTTGAGTTGCTAAATGGCATCCAGTCAGCCCGATTAATTTCAAATCATCAGAAGCAAAGAATATTTTTTAGTAAAAACCACCTCTCGTATTGTATGCACCACATTTACACTAAAATGATCTGTAATTTAGGTTCAAGTGTTTTCACTAGCTAAATCTTAGAGGCCTGTGAAGGATTTCTGGCTTTGTCTACCTTCTTTTTTGGATTGTTTAGCCTGGCTTAAGGATGGTCCCTAAGCTTGGGAAGAGAAGCTGAGACCTCCTCCACAACAGCATCGACCCCTGTCTACATGAGAAAGCAGCCTTGTAGTGGTCTCAGTGGTGTGCACGTCGCTTTCCATATTCAAATACGCCTCATTCTGTTTTGTTGTGTGTTTGGCGGTGCTCTCAGCAATTCCTTTGCACAGGTTTTGCTAGGAAGGCCCCCACCCTGATGTCCAAGTGCCAGATACTCGACTATTTGACTTCCTTCCCATTCTCACTCGCTACTTTTTCTTTTTGTTTTTGACACAGAATCTCACTGTGTTGCTCTGGCTGAAACTCACTCTGTAGACCAGGCTGGCCTCAAACTCAAGAGATCCACCTGCCTCTGCCTCCTGAGCGCTGGGAGTAAAGATATGCACCATCACATCTGGCTTTTTCCTTAAAAAAAGAAAAGTAAGTGTGTGTGTGTGTGTGTGTGTGTGTGTGTGTGTGTGTGTGTGTGTGTGTGTGTTGTATATACAAGTGGAGGAGCACAAGCCATGGTGAGCACACAGAAGCTGGAGGACAACCTTTAGAATCTGTTTACACCTTTACCTGGTTGAGGCAGAATCTTGTCTCCAGACTATCTGACTCTTGACTTTTTAGGCAATACAAGGTCTCTGCCTCCAGGCTTTGGAAGGAGCACTGTTATTAGTGATTAGTGTCACAATATCCAGCCTGTTATTTGGATTCTTGGGACAAAACCCAGGTCTCCAGGCTTGTGTGGCAGGTGCGCTTACCTGCTGAGTCATCGTCCCCCTCAGCCCCGCCCCCAACCTTCCTTTGAGAGTGTCTCACTGCAAGAGCTAGTTTGGTCTCAGTTGATTCTCCTGCCTTAGCCTCCCAAGGACTGGAATGACAGACCTGTGTGTGCCTCAGGCCTGGCTTTGCACTGGCCTTTATCTGTAAAAACAGCTTAAACCGTTTTCCACTTTGTACGGTTGATGTGAACATTCAATGAGTTGAGAGGCCCAGAAACGTGCCAGGTTCTTGGGATGAGCTCCCTGCTCAGAGGAAGAGCTTCCATTAACTCAGTGATTAGCTTGCTTGAGAATCAGCTGGAGGCATGGCTAACACTCTGATTACTGGGCCCCCTTGCCCCCTAAGTTTCTGATTAAATAAGTCTGGATGTGGCCAAGTGCTGCTGCTGCTGCTGTTGCTAATTCTGGGATTGAGCCCTGCCTTCACTAATGCTTTCGAGGGCTGAGGCCTTGCTGGGGGAATGCGTTCTCAATTCTGTTTATAAATGATTGGTGTTGGCTGGGTGCAGCTCTCAGCCCAGGCAGAGCTGTCAAGAGTGGGAAGTCTGATTCCTCGTAACTCGAGCAGGCACAGAAGTTTCTGATTTATTTCTGGCTATAATCAATACCTCGAGGCGAGGGGTTGCTCTTAGCCAGCAGGAAGTCTAGAAGAGTAGAAGAAGACAGAGCTTCTGCTCTAAATTCAGAAGCAATCTCTCTCCAACGGCAGGCGTGCTCCAATATCCTGGGAGGTGGGGAGCGGGAAGGGACCACTTCCAGGAACCTCCCTCTTTCTCTTGTGCCCACGTCTGCTGACAGTTCCTTCTACGAAGCAGCCGTGCTGGTGTATAACGCATGTACATACTCCCCAATATTTTATCATTTCTAGGTTATTCAGGATACCTTCTAAAATGTGAATGTGACATAAACACTTAGCACACTCTTTTTTCTTTTCTTTCTTTACCGAAAAGAGTGTGGGCATGTTCAGTGAAGATGCACTTCGTTTCCTGAGTGTTTTCCATCTGTGCTGGCTTGAGACAGAGCAAACCATGGCTGTGCAGAACCAACTACAAGCCAGTTTTTGCCGCTCCTGAACCCTTGAGTGCAACCCTGCTGAAATGTTAAGAATTCAGTCAGAGAATGAAAGCCTAGCTAGCCTTCAGTTAGAGATCTCACTTACTCAGACATTGGAGGTGGATTTAATGTAAAGAATCCTCTATGGGTCGGAAGCAAACATTTTTGGTTCTCTTTGCTGGCCCAGGCTTGTGTTAAATGAACAGTGCCGAAGGTTGTGTTCTGTGCATCAAGCCAGATGTAAATTACGAACTCATCCTAAAGTCGTTCGGGAGAGGCCAGACGAGTCTCCCACTGTTAACAGAGGTTTCTGTCCCACCAGGTCCCACATCTGTTTAGTCCCAAATAAACACACAGAGGTCTACATTAATTATAAACTCATTGGCCTATTAGTTCAGGCTTCTTATTAACTCTTTTTTTTATATTTATTTATTATGTATACAATATTCTGTCTGTGTGTATGTCTACAGGGTATAAGTGGGCACCAGACCTCTTACAGATGGGTTGTGAGCCACCATGTGGTTGCTGGGAATTGAACTCAAGACCTCAGGAAGAGCAGGCAGTGCTCTTAACCTCTGAGCCATCTCTCCAGCCCTCTTATTAACTCTTATAACTTATATTAGCCTGTAATTCTTGTCTGGGTTAGCCATGTGGCTTGGTACCTTTTTCAGCAAGGTAGTCACATCTTGCTTCTTCTGTATCTGGATGATGACTACAGACTGAATCTTTCCTCTTCCCAGAATTCTCTTGTTCTCATTGCCCCACCTCTACTTCCTGCTTGATTGCCTGCCTTTATTTCCTGCCTGGTTGCCCCACCTCTACTTCCTGCCTGGCTACTGGCCCATCAGCATTTTATTAAACAAGTACAAGAAACAAATCTTTCCAGGGCAAAACCATTGTCCCACAGCATCCCTCTCTCTAGCTTTGGTTTTTTTCAAGACACAGTTTTTCTGTGTCATCACACTGGTTGTCCTGGAACTTACTTTGTAGGCTTGTCTCAAACTCACAGAGATCCACTTGCCTCTGTCTCCCGCGTTCTGGGACTAAAAGTATGGGCCACCACACCCAGTTAAAACTCCCTTCTTCCAAGTTAGCTGGAAATTAACTGACGAAAGACAAAAGGCAAAGGGAGAGGAGACACTGTGTTAGCGTGTTTATGTGCACGAGGTCACCACAGAAAGCTGCTCACACCAAAAGATGGACGGGAGGGCTTACACATCAGCTCCGCCACAGATGGTGACGGATGAAAGATGGTGTTCAGAGTTCCTGGAGGCAGCAAATGGGTGACTAGGAAATATATCCTAGAAAGGGGCTGCTCAGCCGAATTTTAGCGTACTCTGATTCTAAGAGCCGTCCTCTTCCCAGTTAGGAGACAGGCTGTCTTTACCAAGAGAAATTTATGCCCTAACTTTTAAAAAAGCTGTTCCCGCAGTTTCTTAAACGCTGTTCGCTAAAAATAGCACGACTGGAGCGGCGTTTGGGGGAGCACACCCTTATCACCTTCAGCAGGTTTTGTTTTAAATCAAAAGTCGGTGTATAGGCAAGACCACCTGGGGGTTTTGTTCCCAAGCATGCTCTGATTCAGCAGGCCTGGCCTGGAGACTTGTCATCTTGTATTTCCAGCCATGATCACATCTGGGAGGCCTTTGAGCCTCAGTCCAGCGTACCTGATTCTTGGCCACATGTTCCTTCAGAAAGGACCCATTCCAGCACACTCTAGGTTAGCCTATCTGGCCTTGCAGCATGTAGATCAGCAATATGAAGAGAGCCATGATGGCATTCAGGAGAATCTCCAAACATTCCTTATGTTTAGCCTACCTGACATCTTATCTTTCAGTGGAATAATCTAAGATGGAGATTGAGTGTCTCAATTTACTATTTATTTGTCTGTTTACTTACGTTGACAGGGTCTTGTGTGTTCTAGACTGTTCTCAAGCTTGTGATATAGCTGGGTTTACACAGTGCTAAGAATGGAACCCAGGGCTTTATCTGAGCTAGACAACCACCCTATGAGCTGAGTTACATTCCCAGCCGCCATGCTTATTTTTGAGGAAAGGTCTTCTTGGGCGTCTGTTCAGTTGTTGGGGTATTTAGACACCTCACCTTTTCCTGGGATCCATGGCTTATTTTCCAAAATCGAGCTTGGTCTCAGAAATATTGCTCCTAGTTTGGGAAACTACCAAGTACAGCCAAAATGGTGCTTCCATTTCTGCTGCTACTGCCACTAGCTTCTTGGTTGAACACTTGCATCCTGTAGAGAGAGTTTTTGCTGCAGCTGCCCCTTTTAAATTAGTGACAAGGCTCATGCCCAAATGAATGGAATCTTATTCTCTGCAAAAGGGGGACTTCCCACTTTTCTCTCATATTTCTCTTCTCCTTCCTCTTCCTACTTCTCTCTAATAAATGTTTTCTTAGAGGAAGGATTAGTGATTCTATCTACCCCCACCACCACCACCACACCACCGCCTTGTTTTTTTGACACAGGGTTTCTCTGCATAGCCATGACTGTCCTGAAACTAGCTCTGTACACCAGGCTAGCCTTGAATTCAGTGGTCCTCCTGCCTCTTCCAAGTGCTGGGAGGAAAGGCATGTGCCGCCAACATCAGCAGCTGGACTAGTAGTAATTCTATTAAGTGATCCTAGCATAACTTGACTAAATTGAGAGAGAATGCACAGAGTGCAACCCGGAGTGCTTCACGGAGTAGACTAGCAACTTCGATGCCAGATTTCTAATAGAACATGGGTCTTACAGTTGAAGAGCCTTTGCCATTGAAGGCAGTTGTCTTTTGTTTGTTCTGTTTCATCTTGTTTTAAATTGTGTGTATGTGAGCTAGGCAAGATGTCTTGAGTCTTTAATGCCGGCACTCAGAGAGCAGAGGCAGGTGGGTATCTGTGAATTTGTAGCCAGTTTGGTCTACATAGCAAGTTCTAGGCTAGACAAGGTTACCTAGTGAGCATCGTGAGACCCTGAAAAAAAAAATCAAAGTGTGTGTGGTGGATATTTGTGTTTCTGTGTGAGTGTGCCTGTGCGTATGTAGGCATGCATAAGTATGTGAGAGTGCATGGAAAGTCAGAGTTTGACATTGGGTGTTTTTTGCATTCCTTCACCATGTTAGTTTTGAGGCAGGCTGTCTCGCTGAATATGTAGCTCACTAATTCACCAGAATGGCTGACCAGCAGACTCTGTGGATCTGTCTGTTCCCTGCCTGCAACACTAGGGTTCGAGATGCAAGTCACCATGTCCTTCTGGGAATCCAAGCTCAGTTCCCAATGCTGATGTGGCAGGCTCTTTAACGATGAAGCTCTTTCACATTTCCCCAGCTCTGAAGATAAATTTTTAAATATTTTATAACATAAGATCATCTCTTTTAAATTATTTATCTTTATTTTATGTGCATTTTTTTTTTTGCCTGTATCCATGTCTGTGTGAGGGTGTTGGATCTCCTGGAACTGGAATTACAGACAGTTATGAGCCGCCACATGGGTGCTGGGAATTGAACTCGGATCCTCTAGAAGAGCAGTCAGTGCTCTTAACCACGGAGGCATCTCTCCAACCCCTCATAAAATAATTTCATAAGTTACAAATAATAATAAGAAAATAAAAATCACTTAGCAACTCACCACAAAGGATGACCATTGGCTGGATTGGGGATTTTGTTCTTCAGGCTTCAATTTAATTTTTTTATTTATTGGTTGATGTTCATGATGACAGTGACTGCATCCAGGACCTGGCACATGTTAGGTGTGTGCTCGACTACCCAGTAGTAGCCCCATGGCCGAAGGCTGTAGTCTTTATTTCAATCTCTAGATACTATGCCCATCAAACATACATCAGAATAGAGTAGTTTTTTTTCCCTAAAGGTTGCATGTACAGAAAAATTCAATTTAACTGTTTCGTGAATGGCCGCCTTCCAAGTATTAATGAATACCTTTTTAATTGCGCTAATATAATCAGCATCTTATGATGCTCTTTACTTCATCCTTGATGATTTGTATGTTCATTTGTCATTCATTCAACTAGCATTGATGGGATGGTGTCTCTGCTTCCAGGACTGAGCACACAGCTATTATTCAATTTAAATATTTAACTTCAGCTATAATGGCTGTACTAAATACTGCTCCTAAAGCCTAGCTTTAACAGCTTGTGCTTCTTGGCTTTAAAAATTGTATGCCTAATTTTTAATGTACCAAATAATGTAAATTTCACTTTATTTCCATCATTCCCCCCCCCAAGGAATGGGGGGTTAAAAATGAGCATCTTTGTTCACGAAAATTGCTGCTTCAAGGAAAACAATTAAGATCTTACACATGGGAAGCAAAAGCGCATCTGATGAAAGGAAAGAGAGATTTAAATTATGATTTACTGCTTATGAAAATGACTTTGTTTATGAAATGGAGTTTGGCAATCTCGCTCAATGAATATAGTAATTTAAGCAAATTTTGCATTAGGAATGAATCACAGTAAGAATTCTCTATTGTGACATTGTAAGGGTTTAATGGCCATTTGTTTTCCAGCAAGTTTCTGGAAGACTTGGTCAAGTACCAGAAGCTCACTGTGATGACAAACGGCTCACAAGGAATTGCTTTGAAAGAAAACACTATTTTTTGTTTGTGAAACAAATTTGTGTAAACACTAGACATATTCCGGTGTCTGTAAATCATGTTCTTTGACCAGAAACTCCAAAGGGACAGCTTTGGCTTTTAGGTTATTCTTTTAAAAACTTGAATTACTTTTTGTCTATTGAATGTGTGCGTGCACAGACACACATCAGAAGACAGCTTGTAGAAATCACTTCTGAAACTCAAATCATTGAGCTCGATGGCAGACACCTTTACCCACTAAGCCACCTTCTGTCTCTTCTCTAAGCCTTATCCCTGCTTCTTCCAGGGCAGCAGAGAGTTAGATAGCCTGTTGCCGCTGCATCTCTCTCCCTGTGTTTTTTTTAAGCAAACAATTGGTACCCTATGGGTTGGTTCAGGCTTTATAGCTCCTCAATCTGGCCATCAAAATAGGAGCTTTGTCCTTCTCCGAGTTCCTCTTTAATGATGTGGAATTGTCCAAATGTTTCTTGTAGATCATCCTCAGAGTTTTGCTATGGCTCTTCCAATAAATGGAAGATGTTCGTCTCAAACAATCACAAATCTACATTGATTTACAAGTGTAACTGCTACTATGATTGTAATGGCCCAGTTTCAAGTAGTGTCGTTTATAATAGAAATCGCATAAAATCAATGGGAATACAAACTAATGTTGTTCATTTTCAGAAACGAATAAGATGGCTGCCAATTTTTCCAATTGCAAAGCACGTGTTTACATTTTATTAAATAGGTCTAGAGTTACATTTCCAGATTAAAGAAAAGCAACGACCTGGGGAAGGGTGCTCAATCACTTCTGAGGTTATCATGCTTCTGACTTGGCTGCCTAACTCATTTTGTATGGATACACATAGACCATCTCTCGGGCTGGATTCAAGTCACAGAGGATTGGATGTCAGTACAATTCCTTAAGACTCCTTTAAAGAAAAGGTTAAAAAATATTTTACTTTTATAAAACTTATGAAAAAAAAAATAACCAGAGAAACTTGGCATTGGGGCTACTCAGCAACCCAGATGTAAATGAATATGATAGGTTTCGGCAGAAAATCCACCTCTGGACTTACAGCTGCATAACTCAGAGCTGAGGCGGGAAGCTGAAGTCAGCTGCTCACCAGAATGTGATAGGCTTGTGTCTGGCTCCTGGAATTGATAGTGTTATTCGGAGCAAGTACTGTGGTGTGGGAAACTCTTCATTCCTCTGGATGTATTAGTAGAAGATCTTTTCTTGGTACTCAGCAGAGAATTCTGTGGACTCATCTCCAACACAGGCAATTTGATTCTTGCTGAAGGACTCACAGAACTGTGGACTCACCCACGACGTGGGAAATTCACGGCAAATTAATGGCAGACCGAAACCACGGGATGGAGAAATCCTGAGGTCCTGCAGAAGGGAGAATGGTGTATACAGTTTCAGCTGCAGATACTACTATACCATCTCAGTACAGATGAGGCCTCCCTAGGAGAAGCAAAAACAGGCTTTCATCTTCAGAGTAGGCTCTGTCTGGGGAAAGGGAACTCAGAGAGGCTCACTTGGAGGTGAAGGCTGCAACATTCAAAGAAAGGTCACCAACGTCAAACTAAGAGTGTCCTTCTATAGACTGGCTAGTCTCACCGGAACTTATTAGGTATGCAAATTACCAGAATCCTCCTTGGCCTTGTATCTGAGGACTGCTCCCAGGAACCGATACTGGAGCTCACCAAAAACTCCTGCTCTCAGCTGTACTAAACTAGAGAGTTCCTGAAAGAATGTGAAGGGGTGTTTCTGGGACATTAAGACGGCAGCTGTAGGTTAGATATATTGTATAGAGAAGAAGTCAGAAGCTGGGAAGTCTGTGTGTATAAAATAGTGTCTTAATCGGCTCGGCATATATGAATTATAACATTCACTGCTGCATTTTAAAGGTGTTCTTGGTTAGGCCTTTGGCATCTTCATTTTTATGCTATAGCCTATTAAAGTGTACCCGTATGCCTTGGTGAGCCTACCTTGAATTATTTAATAAACTATTTAATGATCAACTTAATGCTTTCATTTTATTACAATGGAAGCTCGTTTAATGAATCCTAGCTAGTAACTAGTCAGAGAAAATCCCATTTTGCAATAATATGAAATCCAATACAAATCCAGCCGCCAAATAGACACCCATCCATTATAGGGAGACACCTTTCATATGAGGGGACTCGGGTGTTTCTTGGAAGTTTGTACATGAGAATTTCATGATCAGCCATAACTCCAAGCGAACCCACCAATTTGTAGGAGAGTCAATTAACAGAAAGGAAGGATGAAAGGGAGGGGACGGTGAAGGAGAAAGAGGGGCCATTGTGATGAATGAGTGACAGTGTGAAGACAAACGGATGAGAAGAAAAAGACGGACAGAAAGAAGAAATACGGAGCTGGGAAGCATAAAAAAAAAAAACACACCTCAAAAGTCAGTCGGACGAACACGGAGGTGAGCACGCTGCTACTGGGCTGCCGGGCTGGGTAATGAGTGTCACCCAGCAGGCCCTGCTAAGATCTGCTCTGTGCCTCCGGGCACAAGCTGACTGTAATGCCACTGGACGGCTGCCCTGTAAGTGTTTTCTTAAGTTTGAAATCTTGGCACTTTTTACACGCCCATCCGTAGGAAACCTGCAGAGTGAGAAACACACAGCAAATGGACTTCTGGGACCCGGCGCGTGAAGCCATAGTGTTTACTTAAGTCTTACACAATTTGAGAATAACGCAATTTGACACAAGAGACAGGTTGATGAAATGTCTGAGTCTTTTTTTTTTCTTCTTCTTCTTGGCATTATAGTTGAGTGGGTAGAACAGAGCCATGGGAAAGCTGAGAGCTGGCTCCAGCTCCTGGCTCCGAGGCTGACATCCTGAGATTCAGGGCAAGAGACATGGCTTCAGCCCCGAAATCATTCCAGAACAGACTGGGAGGAGAGTTGTGTGAGGGTTTGTACAGGCTCCAGTCTGCTGGGATTTCAGAAGATTGGGAAGGTTACCCAGCAGACAGCAGCCAAGCCACATGCACCCCAGCCAGTCTCCTCGGGTCAGGTTGTAAAAAGAGAGCTTTTCAAGCCCAAACCTTAACTGGTGTTAGTGTTGGAGCCCTGCTGGGCAGTTGGACGTGGAAGCAGGATGGAAGCCTGGGAGAGTGTGATAAGAAAGGGCGGCGCTTGCTTTGGAAATCCATCAGACTGTAGAATGAGTGTCTGAATGCATTAGGCAAGCTTCAAGGGCCTGGAGCCAGAAGAAAGGTTCAGAATTAGATGGCATATGTGGGTTCTGTCATCAGCAGAGGTAGTAGGGTAAGCCCTGGCAGAGGCTCAGGGTCAGCAGCGCACAGTACCGGATGGCAGTCATCACTAACAGGTTCCCAGTGCTGCCCAGGGGCCACGGACACAGCCAGCGCCATCATTGTCTTATAGAATGTGCACTGGCTCTTCCACTGGACTCTGGTTAGAAATGGGGGAACTGAGGCTCGGAGGTTAAGGCGATACCCCCAGGCCATGGCTTAGAAGGCTGAGCATGTAGGCTCTCAATGGACACTTTGCAGAAGCGGAAGTGAGAAGGGAAGGGAGTGTTGTCACGCTTTAGATTAGAAATGCAGTTGTTGGCACATGGGGAGGAGTTGCAATCAGAATGATTTCTCTATTCATCCCGCCGGGCATCGCAGAGCGTAGGCTGGAGAAGTACGCCCTAACCTCTGTCCTGGAG
This sequence comes from Myodes glareolus, assembly GCF_982192425.1. Classification (NCBI taxonomy): domain Eukaryota; kingdom Metazoa; phylum Chordata; class Mammalia; order Rodentia; family Cricetidae; genus Myodes; species Myodes glareolus. The sequence continues at coordinate 32,954,989 of NC_142038.1, read as the reverse complement.
ACAAAGGAGTTGCATGCTCTGCTTTGTTGTGCCAGGCTTGCTGCAGAGCCAAGATGCCTCTCCAGGCTCTGGAGGTACAGGACATCTGGCTTTGGTGCCTAAACACAAGGTAGACTTGGTAACACTGTAGAACCGACTTAAATAAACCATTTTCTTAACAGAAAACAAAGAGGAAAGTTTGCAATTATTAATTTATTGGAACCAAGTAGTCTTCAAACTGGGTAAAATAAATCAATTAATGTGGAGAAGTTGAAGATGATTACTAACTAATTTAGAGACCAACAACCCCCCCCACACACACACACAAAATCTTCTGCGTTTCCTCTCTCCTCCTACTCTCTGGTTCTTCCTCTGGTTCTCTCTCTCTCTCTCTCTCTCTTTCTCTTTCTCTCTTTCTCGCTCATACACACACCTTGAAAATGTAACATGCAATCTGAAAATCCTCATTTCAATAATGCAATTGTTGAAATTCTCTTAGTTAAACTTTATTCAAATATTTTAAGTGTATTTTTATGTGTATATGTGTGTGTGCTTGTCTTTCTGCACACCATGCATATACCTGGTGCCTACAGCGGCCAGAAGAGGGTGTTGGGTCCATGGGACTGAAGTTATGGTCAGGTGGACGCCACTAGGTAGGTGCTGGGAACTGAATCCCAGTCCTCTGCAACTACTACTCATAACCGCTAAGCCACCCATCCCTCTAACCCCATTAAGCTTTATTTTAGGGAGACCAAGGTGGTGGCTAATCTTGAGGACTAGTACTCCAACGTACTGAAGAATATTGAAAATGTTTCTCTGTCTAGAAAGGATAGCACCTTTGATGAATTGGTGCCCTAATTTTCTTTTCAGCTGTATATTTTGAAAAATCCTACTGCTTTTTAAACTATTCTTAATTTCTCTTTCTGTAAAACCGGGAAGAAATCTACACTTTGAAGACTGAACTTGGATCTGGTCCTGGAGCCTCAAATAACACCGTAGTATGAGTTTTGCAGGCGGCAGTCCTCAGCTGATTAGTGCTTGACTTAATAACTACTCCCTTACTGCCTTTGTTTCACAGATAAGGAAACTGGAACATAATCAAGTCTTATAGGATTGGAAGCTGGGAAGCCAGTAAAGAAGATCTTCTTTGGATTGCCCATACTCTGGCTCTGTTGTCTAGTGCATTATATATTCTATTATTTCTGGAGGATTTTGATTTAATTTTGGTTTTCTGAGACAAAATTTCTCTATATAACAGTCCTGGCTGTCCTGGAACTCGCTCAGTAGAGCAGGCTGGCCTCAAAATCACAGAAATCCACCTGCTTCTGCCCCCAAGTGCTGGGATTAAAGGCGTGTGCCACCACCGCTCAGCATTTTTTGATTTTTTTTTCATTCCATATGAAATGAACACCAGCATTCAGCTTTCCTGCTTTTTTTTTTTTTTTTTTTTTTTTTTTTTACAGAAACAGAGGAGTTGAAAACAAGGATTCAAAGAGATATTTGTACACACTTGCTCACTGTTACATGATTTCCAAGAATCAGAAAGAGAAGCAACTCAAGTACCTACAGGTAAGCGGTAGATAGTGTGGTGAGCATACACGGTGGGGATGTTCAGTTTTCAAAAGAAACACACACCCAAACACAGGCGCACCTTGAAGGCAAGGTGAGTTCAACCAATCAATCATGAAAGGATAAATACCAGCCTCGTGATTCCACTTACGGACTAGTCAGGCTCACAGAGACAGGAAGTAAAAGTGTATCCTTGGGAGGAAGGGGGGATGGGAAGTCATATTTAGCAGCTGGGGAAGATGAAAACATTCTAGAGGTCTGGAGATGGGTGACAGTGAGACTGTGTAATAGTTAAGAGGATGTGTGTTATTTTGTTCATTGCTGCAATAATACACAGTACAAAAGTGGTTTAAGGATTGAGGGCCTGCTTAGGTTTAAAGTTTCAAGATTAGAGCTTCATGGCACAGAAGGCACGCAGGCGGATGAACAGTTGCTTATTCATACCTGCTTGGACCCAGAACGGTAAGTATCAGTGCTCATTCAGCAATTTCTTTTCTCCTCTTTATTCAGCCCAGGACACCACCCCAATCACTCTTAGTGTGAATTTTCCCTCCTTGCTTAAGCCATTCTGAAAACCTAGTCTTATACATTCCCAGAGCTGTATCTCTTAGGTGACTCCAAACCCCATCAACTCAAAAAACCAAGCTTACCAGCAGAGATGGTGATGTACACTGTGTTTATTTTTCCACTGCTTTGTTTTTCTATGTGAGAATCTGTTTTCTCCGAAGGCTTGAAGACTGTTCATATCGCTGTTTAATTCTACAAAGCAACTCTTCTTCATTTACTTTGTAACAGGTTTTCATGGAAATGATGTTTTGAGCATATGAAATAAGCTAAAGTTGGAACACACACTTGCTCCGTTAAGTAGTTTCACGTTTCAGATTAATCAATCTACTTGATAAAGGAGGAAAGATCAATAGTGTATTTCTTACTTCAGAGGACTGAAGTAAGGAGTCCTCTGGGAGCTTAAGAACATAAGACCTCGCTAGTGCTACATGTGTCATCTAATTGTGTTTTGGACAAAGACATCTTAAGAGATGCTTATTAGCAAAGACCCGAAGCAAGAATGGTGGCTCCTGGTGTTTCCAATGGAAAATTACCAGTTAGGAATCCTAGAACGAAAGCTGGAGTCTACGTTCTCAATTGCAAAGCTAGGCTCTGCTGTCAGAGCTGTTTGTTATGGTCTGCTGCCTTGCTCTATCAATCTGTAGATGTGGGTGATTCATTTTCATACAGAAAAGTCATAAAAGCTATTGAATCAATATTTCTATTTTTAAAAACTAGGTAATTTTTGTCTGGGATTACTGTGAGGATCATTGTGAACTTGAATATGTTAACATTTTTGCCTTTTAATTTAAAATGGTTTATGTGTGTGAGTGTGTTGTCTGCACGTGTATGTATGTCTGTATGCCAGGTGTGTGTGTCTGGTGCCTGTGAGGGCCAGAAGAAAGCATCAGTTCCCCTGGAGCTGGAGTTACATATAGTTGTGAGCTGCTATGTGGGTACTGGGAATCAACACTGGGGTCTCTGGAAGAGCAGCATTCTTAACCTTTGAGCCATCTCTTCAGTCCCTGGAAAATGTCTAATGATTAATAATATTTTGTGAAATTTCTTATTAAATGAATGTTTAAATTTAGATTTTCACAATTTGGTAGTATAAGTTAAGACTCTATCAACTGTTTTCTCAAAAATTTAGAACTTATGATGTACCTAGAACTTATGATGTATCTAGAACGTTATGGTCTACCTAGAACTTGTGATGTGTCTAGAACTTATGATGTCTGTAGAACTTACAAAGTATCTAGAATTTTACAATGTATCTGAAAGTCAAATCGGGTATGAAGTCAGCTGCTGTCAGCTCTGCAGAGTGTGTCTGAGTCTTCCTAGAAGAGGAGGTTGTTCCTCCATCTTAAACATCATCAGCAAAACTGGCAGCAACATGCTCATTCTAGGATGGTTGTTTGTCCTGGTTGTTGATGTGAGAGGCAGGAAGGGCTTTGTCTGATTGTCAGATGTCAAACTATTTGTTGTGGAATAATCTCTCTGTACACTGTGAAGATCTATCACTCAGACTGATTTAAAAAGAGCGAGGCAGGATTTCATATGTAGGCAGATTGTTCTGTCTCAATTGCCAGCTCCTAAATAGCCACATGGAGACTTCTAATTAATTATGAAAGCCCGGTCAATAACTTAGGCTTGTTTCTACCTAGCTCTTATAACTTAAATTAGCCCAGTTCTTTTAATCTAGTTTCTGCCTTGTAGCTTTATTACCTCATTTCCATATTGCTCATTCTGCTTCCTCTCCATCTGGCTGGGGATTCCCCTTCTTCCCAGTGTCCTCTGTGACTGGAGATCCTGCCTACTTATTGACTGTTCAGCGTTTTATCAAACCAATCTGATTGACCCACTGTTCAGCGTTTTATCAAACCAATCTGATTGACCCACCTTCACAGTACACGAAAAGATTATTCCACAACAATCATGTTCCCATTATGGACCAATAAACTCCTTATAAAGAAAGGCCCAACTGGCCAGAGCAGCGAAGTTCAAGGCAAGACTTGAGAAAAGCATCCCTGGATGTCTTTGTCATAAGATCTGGGCAAAACAGAAGGTTAAATAAAATGAACAAGAATGTTTTAGGTATAAACAAGAAAGAAGGAATGATTTCAAATAGGAGAAACAAACTTTTAGCCCCCTTTCATCTTTTATAGGACCCAACCCCACCTCCAAGCGACTAGATTGCTAAGGGGAGCTGTCTGTTGCTCAGGTTCATCTGGGTTTGGCTTGTGCTTCCATACAGACATTGGTATTTGTCTCTTCATTGGTCTACAGCTAACCAAGGAAGTGTACTAGACTGGTTTTTTTATGCCACCAGCCAGCTCCCAAACATGGCATTGAGACTCATTATTAGTTTTGAATGTTCAGTCTAGTTTAGACATGTTTCTGGTTAGATCTTTTAACTTAAATTGACTTGTTTCTCTTTATCTACTTTTTTGCCTTGGGTCTTATTCTTATTTCTGTATATCTTACTTTCACTGCTTCTGGTGTCTATCTGTCTGGCATCTGCCTGGCGTCTTGCCTCAGGCATCTCCCTTGTTCTCCTCTCTTCCTCTTCTCTCATTCCTTCCACTTTCTTTGGAGCCTAGATTTCTCTTATTTGTTCTCTCTGCCTGTTAGGCCTGCCAATCCTTTCTCTGCTTAGCAACTGGATGTTCAGCTTTTTATCAGACCAATCGGTTACTTTAGGCCAGCAAGGTGAATCAAATGCAACACATCTTTTCATAATTACACAAATGTAGCATAAGCAAAGGTAACACACCTTTACACAGTTAAAGTAAAGCATAAACAAAGGTAACACATCTTTGTCTAGTTAAAATAATGTTCTAGAACACCAAGCATGAATCTTATGTTCACATTGTTTTGCAAGTAGAGTTTTGATGATGCCCTTACAAACTTTAAAAAGAGCTTGTAGAATCTGTCAATTATAGTCTTTCTTTACCCTTCTGTATGCAAGGAGACACAAGAGAGTGCTGAGAGCTTGCCTGCCCTTTCATTTCCATCTCCTACCTTGAAGCTTTTTGCTCTCAAGACGCTTTTGTTTCTAGAATATTTTGTAGCTGGAGGTGGCCAAGGACATTTGGAGTCACTGCTATGTAATGAAAGGTGTTGGGAGAGCCCATTGACACTTTGGAAAATGTTTCACCTTGTTATTCCCTCCGCCCTCAGCCTCTCCCTTCTACTTCCTCAAGAACGAATTATGGAGTGGCCATCTTGGGATTCCAAGAAGATGAGCCTTCCCTAAGGACACATAGAGCAGAAAGGTAAAGAGGCTACCCAGTTCTCGCAAGGTGTATTATTAGCTCTGGTCAGCTTCCCTCCAGACTCCGGGTTATGACTAGTATGCTAGATTAATAATAGCCTAAAGTTGTTTGAAATTCCCCTTTCGGGCTTCTTGTTACCTACCAGTTTACCTCCCATTCACAGGAATGTTTGAGAGCCGAAGTTTCAGAAGCAAAGAAACACCAGAGCCTTTAATGAATGGTATTTCCCTAGGCTAACTTGCCTAATTATGAGAATGTTTAGTTAATATACAAATTATGAAGCTTGAAATAATTGGCTCTGATCAGCATCCTCATTATTATCATTAAAGAGATTTTTATTTGGTATTCATTTGCACAAGGAAATCTGCTCGGCTGTTTACCTGGTGAATTACTTTCCATGCGGGGGAAGGCTCTCTCGGGCTGGGAGATCATTGAGGTAATGGATGGCTCTCTCCAAGCTGTTGCTGCATGTTGGCGCGATTTGCATCAGCGTTGGCACCAAATACTCCAAATAAGAGCAGTTATTTGCGGACAGTCAATATGATTTCATATCTGTGTAAAGCAAACTCAAAGCTGTCACCTCATTACATCTTTTATAATAATGTCATTTTCACTCTAAGTCCTGATTGATTTCTTGGAGGGGTGGAGGATGGAGAAAATGACAAAGTCAGGGTTAGCAAGCTGGGGGTTTCTTCTCACTTGTGGGCAGGTCCAGGGACGGTTCACACTGTGAATATCATCTGTTCATTTGTTGAAGCAGAAAAAAGCCGTTGACAGCGGGTTTATATACAAAGAGCAGAGCCCCTTGTGTGGACCTACAGCACCAGGCAGTTGATAAGAGTTCAAGTCTGTCTATTCTCAGTGGGTGTGGGATTGGGAGAATTGACTCTCCACACGGCAGTAATATATCCTTGTCTCGAGGGCAAGGAGCAGAAGCCTTGTCTGTGCTTATCAGGAAAAATGTACCGTAAAAGCTACAAATATTTTCGTTGAAACCTCATGCATTAAATCTTAGATTGCACTTGGTCCAAAGAACTGATAGTGATGGCAGGAATTTTCTCCAGTTTGAGACGTTTTAGGCTCAGTGGAGGGAGAACAACATCATGGCTGCCATAGTCTTCTGCTGGGCACCCCCTGTCCCCCTCTTACTCATTGAATTTTGGGCACTATTTTTCGTTAGTTTGTGTAAACCTTGGCTGGTCAGTCCATCTTGGGCGATATATAAATCTGTCTTTGTTTTTAATCTGCTTTAGTTCAGATTCACTTCCTTGTAAACAGCGCTGCGCTCTCAGATAAGTCGGGGAAGTGATAAAAATGTTTAATTCTTCGCGAAGCAGGCTGGCCTCAGAGGTGGTAAACAAAGGAGAGGCATGAATCATTTTCGTTCCCTGATCCGCCTCCCCTGAAAGAGGGCCTATGTTTTCATATTTAGTGTAAACGGAAAGGGCTCATTTCCCGACTCGTAAGGAACTATGTAGTAAACACTACAAACAATGTGGTTTCTTGTCGTTAACCAGATCTTCTCCAAGGGATGACCACATCTACCTTCAAGGGAGGCTGAGGAATGACGTCCTGCATCTGGATTCCCAAATGCCTCCTAAAACCAGACTCAAGATTCTGCTCCTAGGCAGGAAGAGAATGACTATGAACAAGAAAGGAACTGTCCCCGCTGCCATTCACAAATCATTGCAAATGAGGGCGTGGCTACCTGTGAACGTGCTGGTTTCTGATGTCTGGGCTATAACCTTTGTCCTATTTAGCACTCAAGTGCTTCCTCCACTCTCTGGGGGTTTATGGGAGCCAGATGGCGGCCTGTAACCAGCCGTAGGGGTTTATATTTTCTCTCCTTCTTTGGTTTGTCTGAATCTATAGGCAAAGAACAGGCTCCAATTCATCTTACTTTGCTTCTAGACCCCAGTCTATAAGGTGAAGTTGCTTTCCAATATGATGACCCTCGCCTTTTTGCTTAGTTTTGAAGAGGAGATGTGTTTCAATTGTAAATCTCACCTCAGGATACGGACCAATTGCCCGGCCAGACTGCATATTAAAGAATTCTGCTTTGTATTTGGACACAGAATTTTAAAAAATCCCACAGCTGTAAAAGTAGTTAGAATCCAAAAAGGTTTTCTAAACCTGTCTCTATAAAAAAACGTTTATCATTGCAGAGACCAGGCTCAGGAACCCCCGTTGTGTTACTTGGGACAACGACGATGCCTTTTGTAATTTCCCCAAGAGCCAGGATGCCAAAAGAGTCCCTGCTGGTGATTCCCAATAATTCCCTAGTGAGAAGTCATAAAGACTGAGCTATTAGATGATTTTCCTTGAAACTTCTTGAGGTCTCCTAGCAGGAGGTTTTAATAGTTAAAATACTTATTAGCAGAAGTCCTTTCCTTAGAAGGAATGGGATTTCAGGCCCAGACCATAGTATGATTCTCAAAACAAAATCAATATGTATGCCTGACCATTATATAAAGAGAAAGGGAGTTCTTTTTCTCTGACTTAAATTCCAAGAGAGCTGTGGTAGCGTAATTTGTTTACTTTGGACTTTTGGATGCAATAACACCACTGTACACAGAGACTCAGGCAGATTTGCTGTCTCCAAAGATCATGTCTCTCTGTTCTGTTGTGAAGACTATGGTGCTGAAGGCACGAAGTGCCACAGAATAAAGAGATGCTAACAACCGCTCAACGATTCCCATATGACTCTCTTTAATTCAACTCAATTCAGCACACTGCAATAAATCAATGGAATTCAATTTAATTAAACGCTGATCAATGATATGGTGGAAGCATAAAAAGAAGCCTCTTCTACTGGGGAGACCATGTATGTATCCTCACAGGGGAAGAGACCAAGGCAGGCTGGTTAAATGCCTGGGTGCTTGACATGGGACTCAGTTGTGTCTGCATCCTAGTGTTTGCTTGACTTTAATTGGGTTTGCAGAAGGAGTTCCCATAACACCCTCAGGAGATGATTCCTGGTGAGGTTGGCACATCCCCCTCCACAAAGGTGAAATCTGAGGTGATTATTTACAAAGACATAAGCATGACATTAACATTTTATCTGTGAATGTCAAGCAAGAGATATAAATTAATGTTTTTGTCATTGAGTGGGAGATTTGGTGCACTTTTTTTTTTGGTATCTCATGCTTTTATGTATCCCTGGAATAAGTTATAGCAACTGTGTATTATTTAATCTATTATAAAACCATAAATGCAGTGGATGACATTTAGCCTTTGATGAATCTGGGCACTGAATTAATGAGTTGTTTGTTCATGGCTATTTCTGAATGTTTTGTCTTGTTCATTTTTTCTCTTTATTCAATTTTCTTTGAAAACTGAAAAGTCTCATGAAGTGTAATGCACATAATAAAAATTGGGTTTTAGACTAGAGGTGGCCCACACATTTAATCCCAGCACTCAGGAGGCAGAGGCATTGATCATGAGGCTTGATCTCTGTGAGTTCAAGTCCAGCCTGGTCTACAGAGTGAGTTTCAGCAGCCAGAACTGTTACACAGAGAAATCCTGTCTCAAAAAAAACCCAAAATAAACAAATAGATGAAGATAGATAGATAGATAGATAGATAGATAGATAGATAGATAGATAGATAGATATGGGTTTTTAGTACAAGCAAAGAGTTGAATTCATTACGGCTTTCAGGGGAAATGTCCTTTGGTTGTACCATGACTCACTTGTCTCCCTCAAGACTTCTGAAGTGAGGTAAAGTACCTACAACTTGTCCCTTGCTTGGGATTCTAGGGTGATGCCAAACACTTGGTATGCCCTTGACCAATGTCTTCTTCCAGTCTTGTTCATTCGGGTGATTACTTTGCATGGAGGGGGTGACTGAAGGAAACCTTTCTGTCACAATATAAAAAAATATCACAAGGGTTCTGTGAGAGGGAATGGGGGATGATGGCCCAGGCCACCTGATTGCTGCTCATATTGGAGGACAAGGAGGCAGGGTGACCACAGCTTTCAGCTAGTCACGGTCACTAAGTGACTTTCTTTGTCTCCATTGACTTATGGGTAAATAACAGGGCTGATGCCTGTCTCTCCCTCAAGGGAAAAAACTGATGCTCTGAGGCTAACTTGAGACAATGGAGGAAAGCGTGTTTGCATAACGCTGATCCCAGAGCGGGCAGCAGTATATGCCAGCTAAGGGCAATGGTGACTATTTTTGTGCAATAGCAACAGAGGCCATTGTGCGCGTGGTATACACGTGTGTGTGTCCATATGTATGTGCCTGTGCTCATATGTCTGTGTGTAGAGGCTGGCAGTCAGCATTAGGTGTCTTTTTCTATCACACTTTACCTTACTTTTTTGGAAAGAGATTCTCCCTCTGAACTGGAGGCTCACCAGTTCTGCTAGACTGGCTGGCCAGAAATTCCCAGAGATCTTCCTGTCTCTGTCTCTCCAGGACTTACAGGCATCTACCACTGCCCTGCTAGAGATCTGAACTTAGGTTCTTTCGCTTGTTCAGCAAGGACCATACCAACTGAGTCATCTCCCTAGGTCCCAGGAGAGATCGTTAAGGTCAATAGCTTTTTTTGCCCCCTTTCATCTGCTTTAAAATTCCTCCGGTTGAGTCTAGGGTAAGCCTTGAACATACCACATTACAAAATGTGAAGGCTTGAGACAATGGATACAGTGTTTGTATAGGCTGAACTTTAATTAGACAGCAAGTGATGTCACCTAAGGACAGTGACAAGGAAAAACTATTTGTCCAAAAGTTTATGATTGTGTTTAAGAGCACATTTAAAAAAAATTAAAATTTTTTATTCATTTTCCATACTAACCACAGTTCCCCTTTTCTTGCCTCTTCCCATTTCCCCCTCCTCTACCCCCCATCCACTCCTCAGAGAGGATACAGCCTTGCCTGGCACATCAACACAGTCAACACTGTCAACACAGCCTGGCACATCAAGTTGAGGCAGGACCAAACCTCTCCCTACTGCATCAAGCCTGAGCAAGGTATTCCACCATAGGGAATAGGCCCTGAAAAGCTAGCTCATGCACCAGGGATAGATCCCGGTCCCACTGCCAGGGTCCCCACAAAGAGACCAAGTCACAAAACTGTCACTCACGTGCAGAGAGCCTAGTTCATTTCCATACAGGCTCCCCAGCTTTCAGTTCAGAGTCCATGAACTCCGACTAGCTTGGGTCAGCTGCCTCTGTGGGTTTCACCATCATGATCTTGACCCCCCTCCACTTGCTCACAAAATCCCTCCTCCCTTCTTCGACTGGTCTCCAGGAGCTTCGTCCAGTGCTTGGCTGTGGATCTCTACATCTGCTTCCATCAGTTACTGGATGAAGGGTCTAAGATGACAATTAGGGTAGTCATCAGTCTGATTAGAGAAGAAGGTCATTCAAGCATCCTCTCCACTATTGCTTAGGGTCTTAGCTGGGGTCATCTTTGTGTATCCCTGGGTATTTCCCTAGCACCAGGTTTCCCCCTAACCTGATAATGGCTCCCTCTATCAAGATCTCTCTTTCATTGATTAAGAGTGCGTGTTAACTTGTTTACATCTGTTGAATAAGACTTTTAACCTAGATCCGGGTCTTAGACCTCCAGTATCCAAAGGAGGCAGGCACCACAGAGACTTGGTTAATGATGGAATACTAACTAGTTCTTGGGTGAGCCTCTTTCCACAGGTTGTGTCCTTAATGCGTCTGGGTACATCTTTCCCTGAACCGGTTTATTATACAAGGTGTAATTGCTCTCCCAGTTGTAAAATGTAATTAATGTTTGTGCAACCAATAAAGTGTCAAGTCGAAATTAAACTTGTTTCAATAAAGAGGAAGTTCAAAGTCTTAGAAATAGCAACAGGCATTGCTACAGAGAAACACATTTGGCCAGGTACAGGGGAGACAGCTATGCATGGAAAAGAGCTTCTAGAAATCTAGCAGGATCTTTCTTTTATATGTGAAGCTGTATTGGAGATGAAATTTCTGTAAACAGACCGGGTTCTGGGCTGGGCTGTTGCTCAGTGGTAGAGTACTTGCCTATGTTACACAAGACTCAGAACTACAAAGGAAAGAGCCGGTGTGGAAGTCTATGATCTTAGCACTACATAACCCAAAAAAATAGAAAAGAACAGTACAAACCTGTGGGATAATGTCTGATCCCAAATTAACCTGCAAGCCCCACCTTCCCAAAGATCAGGTAGCTTCCTGGAATGCTGAAATATGTAGTTCTTGAAAAATAACAGCAAAGTCTCATGGGAAAGTATAATGACCTATGTATTTTGTCTATATAAGCCCGGCCAACATGTACCTTGGGGCCACTCAACTGGGAAGTTTTCAGATGATAGTCCTGACCAAATTCCATCTCGGTCAGTATTTACTATTTCAATAAAAACCTGCTTTAATTTATCCAAAATGGTGGAACTGGCTTTCCTCCAGCGAATTTCAGTGTTCCCAGTGATGCGCTTGGGGGATGACTTTCTGACCTGCTCTTTAAAGCGATAACTGATCAGTGACTCCTCTACCTGAGATTTCGCTGGCAGGGCTTGGCTTCCTGCTTCTCTGCCTCACAGTCCTCAGTCTTAAAGCTCTGTGGTCCTTGCTCCGGCTTCAAGACATAGGAAGTGTTTACTCTTTCAGGTCTGGTTCTATTTGTATGTCAGGTGGTATCTCCTTAGTGGAATCAACCTACCAATCTTACTGTCCCTTGTTTGGCACATCTGTGTCCCGATTTTCAAATTCCCACATGTCATTCTCTCTGCTTACCTTTCCACGGTGACAGCTCAGCTAGCCCCCAGTTTCTTGTTTTAACGTGTATAGATGTAAACAGAGGAAAACATGTGTTTCTTACATACTGTGTCACCATCACCAAAATATCTAAAAGAAGCAAGGGGGAAAAAATTCTTTTGGCTCCTGATTGGATTTGATCCATAGTTGTTTGTTCCAACCTGCTAAGGCAAGCATCATGGGGCTAGGGAAGCCTACTTCATGGCCAGTGGAAACAAAGGACAAAGAGAAAACTGGCACACTGTTGGCTTTCTGGCCATCCCCATCTTGTTCTGTCCAGGTTGCTAGTCCATGGGACAATGCTGGATTTAACTCTTGGTCAATCTCTGCAATCCCTTCCACAGACACATCAAAAGGTATGCCTCATCATTTCCTAGTCACTTCTAGTGCCTATTGAGTTGGCAGTGAGGATTAACTTGCACAGTAGACAACATGTAAATCAGTCTCCATCTGGAGAGCCATGGGAGATACCAAACATCACCAGAAAGAGTCAAGCTGCCCAGTGAGAGAGAGCATTGAGAACAACTTGTTATGAAGAGGGGAGCTGATAGAGCGGCACTTCAGTGCAGACTACACCGAAAGATGGGCACTCCAGACACCTCAGCAAGAACTCACTGGAAAGCATCCCATAGCCTGGGAAGCTAGAAAGGAGATCATTCTCAGTCTCTGGAGTGCAACCTGAGAGATGGGCATACAGTCATCGGAGCAGGGACTGGAACTCTTGACGTGGCATGAATTTTAGTCTTTCACTAGAGCAGTTGGAACTGCCCAGCTAAGTCGGGGATTTTTTTTTGTTTCCTTGTTTATTTGTTTGCTTTTTGTTGTTTGGTTTCTGTATAGATAGTCTTGATAGCCCAGGCTGACAATGAACTTCTGACCCCTCCCATCTATACCTCTCTCCATTCTCTCCATCACCATTATCTGGTTTATGAAGTTCAGGGGATTGAACTCCATTTCTTGTGCATATACTAAGTAAGCATAATGTCACCTGAGAAGAAGTTACACCCTGAATCCTCTTGACTTGTATTTTGAGCCCCTTCTTCCTTTTGTGTGAAGATTAGCTTTTGTGTGTTGGGGGGCGGGATCAGAATACAAATAAGGATGTTTGCTTATTTCTTTTTTAACTTGAATTTTTCAGTGGCACATGGCTGGCATCTCTTATGGATGTTAATAACAGGAGGGCAAGGATCGTGTTTGCTGTGCTTTCACCTTATCCTCAGCACCTAGGGCACTGAGCACAGGAGGGTGTTTTGTAAATGTCTGTTATTGACAGCAAACAGAGTTGAGTCTGAGTGCAAAGGGAGCAGGTGGCAACAAACTGTTGCTTAGAGAAAAAGGAGAGGTGGAGAGCCTTCATCACCCGTCACCCCCATTGAGAAGCCCCACTGTAGAGGCTGGCTCCTGGTGACCAGGACATGACATGAGACTTGCACCAGGCCCTGGATTCAAACGACAGCTTGACATAAATCAGAAACGATTTTTTGATATTTTTCCAGTGATTGTAAAAAAATGCCAGGGCTGGAGGGAAGCATCGTTTAAACGTGGGCCGCTCCAGTGTTTTTGGCAGGGTGTAACTCTGGGGGCTTCCCTAATTTCAACACTGCAAGCTCTTGGGGCAAAGAGAACTAAGTGTTCATGGTAGGGTTCTCCGGCATAGGAAATGGATATAGTAGCCTTTGTTCTGGCTTCGTTGTATGGCTTGTTTTTCCTGCTAACAGAGTCTGTGGACATTCTCATTTCTGATAAGAACACAAGAAAATGTGGCTTGCAGAGCGATTTCCTCTCCTTGCCCCAGATCCCCAAGTTTCACTTATCATGAAACCTTGCGGCTGTTTCTTGGTTGACCTCACATGGTTGTATTGCTGGGTCTCTGTGTGTTGTTATCAGCGTTGTGGATGCGCCGGCTATGCTCTCCCGAGGGTGGCTGGAGTCACAGCGCTGCTGCTGGCCTTCCCACTACCACTGCTGGGATCCTTGTGGTTCTGCGAGGGAGGGATGCTTATGGAAGCAATTTGCATCACACTGTGGTATGCAAAAGCCTCTCGAATCTGCATTATTTAATAGTAACCCCCTCCTGACCCCATACTAAAGTCCAGCAGACTCCAGCACAGGTTGATTCAGATGCTTTTCATGATCAGGAGGAAAGAGGCCCTCAGTTCAAAAACCCCTGTTTGATATGGGCTCTAGCTCCTTATTAGGATGAGCTTTGTGTATTAGCTAATTTAAGAGCACAAAAATAAAAATAAGAACAACCCCATCACTATTCATATCCACTATACCTACAAAAGTTCAAGTACTTAGCATGTTTGATTATCAGAATTATGGGTTCAGAGAAACAGTACGCCGTGTTTGCCTCGAGTCTCATTCCATTATGTTTAGTCCCGAGAAATCTCTGACCACGTTTGCAAAATGATGACATAAATGAATTTTAAGGATGTGTGTGTGTGTGTGTGTGTGTGTGTGTGTCTTTCTCATTGCACACCTTGCCCAGCTTCGCCACTCGTAGACTGAGAGGTTAATGTGGTCTGACTGAAAATTGACGTGACGAGACTGTCTAAGTCACATGTCCAACTGACCACAGCGCCTCACCGAGTGGCATTGCTCTCTGTGAGAGAAACCTTCCGCCGTAATTACGATGATTAAGGCGGTGATCATGATGACTGTAGGGATTTTGGGCCAGAGTCCATCATTAACTGGAATTGGATAAAAATCTCAGAAATTTGAAGACAGAACAAAAGAGTCCTGAAGTGGATAAATAGAAAGACCCACTGAAGATATGTTTAAAACAGACTTTGCTGCCTCATAGTTAATGACCCGAGTCCTGCCCAGTACCCCTGAGGCCGCGAGCCTCGCCCGCATCTCTGTAATTAGCTTTGAATTTCTCTCAGGCTCCTGATGCGCGTGGTGGGGGCAGTAGCTACTCAGGTGCTTTCTAGTGCTCAAAACCCTGGCTTGTTAATGGGATCATCTAGTTTTTAATTGGTCAGCTGTCAAAAAGTTCAAAACTATGAACCATCTCCTTGAGCGAAATTGGAAGCCCCTCCGAGTCTGACTTGAGGTTAGTGTGCAAAAGGAGACAGAAGTGGCCCGGTGGGAATCACTGGGGCTGCGAGCTGCGCCAACCCAAAGGTGTCCTCCGTCCACCCACGCGCTTTATCATCAGGGTGAGCAGCCTGTCACTGTCCAGATGCTGCCCAAGGCAAGGGGTTAGTGCTGCTGAGGGTGCCATTGCCTGCAGCTGTGGCCCACATCACATTTGCACTTTCGATGGCTGGAAGGAAGAGACTACAGTAGACCATTAAGTTTCTTGGTGCTGAATACAGCCCTGAAAATCTGACCAGTGCAGTCATTAGAATCTGAGGTGTTATGGTTCTCCACCCGCGCACTCTTGCCTATGGCCTTCTGTTTCTAGCTGTGTGTCTAACTACCCATGTGATTATGATCCGCGTAGGCTTGCTTTTCCTCTCTTTGCTGAAGCTCAAGGGACATGGAGAAGGAGGAACGCATTATGCAACAAAGCCACCAATGAGAGGGACTTAGGGGGATTTCATTTAAATATAATGGAATAAAAGCAAACACAGCAAGATAAGAGACATGGCCAAGAACACCAGGACGCCAAGAACAGTGTCTGTAGAAACATTCATGCAGGACACAGAAGGCAAGGAGCATAATAACAAAAAGGGCAGCTAATAGGGCTGGAGAAATGGCTCAGAGGTTAAGAGCCTTAGCTATTCTTTCAGAGGACCTGAGTTCAATTCCCAGAAATCACTTGGTAGATCACAACCATCTGTAAAAAGATCTGGTGAGCTTTTTTTTTTTTGGCCTGCAGGCATCCATGCAAGCAGACTACTGTGTGCATAATAAATAAATATTTAAAAAAAGAAAGGAAGTCCAGACGCTGTCTCATCCCGCGTGACTAGAAACGTGTTGAGACAGGACTTGGCTCTCCACAGGCAGGAAGGAGAAAAGGGCAAGGGTCCCTGCTAAATCACAGGTGAGTTTTGTAGCCCGGAAACAAGGAAGACAAGTGATGCCACCCACAGCCTATGTAACATGTAAAATGAGTTGAGGGAGAGTGGACAAGCATGACCATGACATATGACCATGCCCCTGACTGAACAAACAATATATGATCGTCTCTCTGGTTGGGCTGAGGAGAAAAGCACAGGATGTAGAGGCCCCTCGCTGATTCAGTCTGTGAGGTAATGGTCAAAGATTGCTCAGTCTCCATAGTGGTAGCATGGTCTCCATCAAATCCATATCATAAGACTCACGAGGGCTGGTGGGCAGGACACCAAGCAGAATCCCCTCTCTTGAGACAGCTCTCCCTCAGGAGCTTTTCCACTTTTCCTGAATAAAACCACCTTTTCTCTTCTGCTTACCTCTTGTTCACCTTTCTTATGCTTGTTGATCCTGAGACAATGAACTGGGAAGTCAGTGACTCAGAGTGACTTTGGTGACATTTGATTATCTGATACCTTAAGCTCCCAAGTTAAGCTCACTGGAACCAAGAGATTCTCCATCATTCTGAAAAACAAAAAACAAAAAACAAACCCACATCAGTGCCCAGAAAAGAACTGTACACAGGGCTGGAGAGATGGCTCAATCATTGAGTGCATACTGTTCTTCCAGGCATTCAAATCAGACAAGACACAAATATTCTGAGCATCCCAATGTCTCTGACCTCTGTGGGCAGCTGCATCCTCTTCCCCAAAGGTGTGTGCATGTGTACACACATATACACATAGATATTTTTAAAAAAATATTTTTAACAAAATAACCTGTACACCAATATTTAAGAAGGATTAATCATAATCTCGAAACAACCAACTATCAAACGATGAACAAAAAGTATGTCCAAATAGAAGCTGCATGTCAGTGGTAAGATAGATTATGCAGTCAGGCCTGGCCCAGCAAAGACATATCCAGGGGATGATGTTAAGTGATAGAAACCAGTCTGTGCTGTCTTCATTGTATTCCTGCAAGTTGTGTATATGTGAAAGATCTAGGTAGGCAGTACTGTAGAGACAGAAAATAAAATAATGGTTTGACTGGGAGCAAAAGGGGTAAAAAAAAAGGGGGGGGATTAAAAAAGGGACTAAAAGGGAATGATGAGGAGTTGCTACTGCTTGTGAGTGCATGGGTTCAAACTGGGGGATAATGAAAATATTTCTAAGGTAGAGTATCATAATGACCTCAGAGCTCTGTGAAGAATCACAACTGTGTACTTCCAATATAAATGTGATGGATGTGTCATGTCTTGATAAAGCAACTACTTAGAGGTACTGCATTATTTCCCTTCAGTTTTTCAGGTTCGTCAATATGAATGGGCCCATCAGTATGTCTGAGTCATAGGTCCAGGGGAAAGTGGGAGGGAAAAAGGAAGAAGGAAACTGAGAAGGACAGATGAAGATGCTGGCAGGAGTCAGATGTAGGAGGAAAACAACAGGAGGTACTCTCAGTTATGTTTCAAAGTCTTCAGGATGCTAGGGAGTCAGTTTAGTGGCTAAGATCACCTGTTCTTGCAGAGGGACTCAGATTTGCTTCCCAACACCAACATAGTGACTTAAGTTCCAGGGGATCTTCCAACCTCTGAGGGCACTGGGCACATATGTTATCTGCATACATGAACTCATGCAAAACACTCATATATATAAGATAAATAAGCAAATCTAAAATTGGTGTAGGAGGGCCTTTTTTCTATGTGTTGCTTTCATTGGTTGAATAAAGAAACTGCCTTGGGCTTTTGATAGGTCAAAAGTTAGATAGACTGGAAAAAGAGAACTGGATGCTGGGCAGAAGGAGGCAGGCAGAGAGCCGCCCGTCATGAAGCTGCCAGGTCAGACATGCTGAATCTTTCCCGGTAAGTCACAAGCTCGTGGTGACATACAGATTATTAGAAATGGGTTGAATCAAGATGTGAGAGTTAGCCAATAAGAGGCTAGAACTAATGGGCCAGGCAGTGTTTAAATGAATACAGTTTTCTGTGTAATTATTTTGGGGTTAAGCTAGCCAGGTTGCCGGGAGCTGGGCAGGAATGCAGCCTGCTCCTTCATACAACATAAAATAATTAAAAACAAACAAACAAAAAAACTTTAGGGAGGGCTTGAGATGCAATAAAAGCAGAAGAGTTCTGCCTTCCACCCCAATCCCACATAAGGACAGAAAAGAAGGCACATGCTTATTGTGTCAGAAATGGGGAGGTGGGGCAGAAAGATCAGAAGTTCAAGATTATCCTCAGTCATATAAAGAGCTCTAAGCCAGCTTGGACTGTATGAGATAAAGGTGGAGCCATGGGTGGGGTGAGGTGCAGGGAACAAAGCACCTCATGAACAGTTTCATGCTTCATGCAACCAAAACTCATATTCCACTGACATGGAAACATATGGAGAGACCTTGAAATGATTCCAGGTCCAAAGGCAGCTCTTGACAACAGATCTGTAACTCAATCAAGGGTTGTATAAATTTATACAATATATCTTACTATCTCCTTTATTTTCTTGTCTGTTACATTTCTCTTTTTCTTTAGCATCACGTAGATGGAAGTTTCTGTCCCACCAGGTCCCACAGCCATTCAGTCCTAAAGAAACACACAGAGGCTTGTATTAATTAGAAATGGTTTGGCCTATTTGCTTAGGCTTATTAGCAAATAGCTCTTACAACTTTAATTAACCCAAAATTCTTGTCTGTGTTTAGCCAAGTGTCTTGGTACCTATTCTCAGTGAAGCATTTTCATCTTGCTTCCTCTGAAACTAGCTAGTGAGAGACTCTCTGCCTTTCCTCTTCCCATAATTCTCTTAGTCTGGTTTCCCTGTCTATACTTCCTGCCTGACTTTTATTAAACCAATATGAGTGACAAATCTTTATAGTGTACAAGAGCATTATTCCACAGCAACATCATGTGACTTTAAATTTCATGTCCCCTCTATACCCTATTTTACTGAACACCATTCTTAATAAAGTCATTGCTGTCTGCTTTAGTAAGTATATTATTAATTCTGTCTAAATTCTCATTTCTGCACCAATGATATGGAGAAGTGTGTTAAAAAGCAAAACCAACCAGCCAACCAAACAAAACAAACAAAAAAAGGAACAACTTTCTTCCAACCCTGATGACCTGAGCTTAATCCCTGAAGAAGATCGAAGAACCAACTCCTATAAGTTGTCTTCTGATCTACACATGTTTTTTGGGATAGTGTCTCTCACTAGTTTTGATTTTACCAAATAGGTTAGGCAGTTGGACAGTCAGGCCTAGAGATTTACCAGTCTCTGATTCCTTATGTAGGCTTTGAGGATTGAACTCAAGAGTTTTACCAACTGAGGTATCTATTTAGCTCTATAATGCTCATTTCTTAAGAGGCTAATTTATTCTGTTCCCATTAGCAATCCCTTATAAGCTATCAGTTAGATAGAGAGCCACCAGTCTGTCTTGGATTCTATGTCTGGAGAACCAGTAGCATTAGGAGAGTGTTACAGGGAGCGGGGCCCCTTGTTCCAGCTGCCAGTTAGCTTACACCTGAAATAATCACAAAGAAACTGTATTCATTAAATCACTGCCTGGCCCATTAGCTCCAGCCTCTTATTGGCTAACTCTCACATTTTGATTTAACCCATTTCTAATAATCTGTGTATCACCATGAGGTCTTGGCTTACTGGGAAAGATTCAGCATGTCTGACCTGGTGGCTCCATGGTGGCTCTCTCTCTACCCTTCTTCTCAGCATTCAGTTCTGTCTACTCTGCCTGCCTAAGTTCTGCCCTATCAGGCCTAAAGCAGTTTCTTCATTCATTAGCCAATGAAAGCAACACATAAACAAAAGGATCTCCTACACCAAGGAGAAGGCAGAGCAGTAGTTCTTGAAGGGCACAGGGGACTAAAGAAAAGCAAGAAGATGAGGGAGAGGAAAGATGAGGGAAGATGACATAGTAGGAAGGCAGCCGGGAACAGTCCTGAAACTGAAAAGATGCTCAGAACCTAGAGGTATAACTTGCCTTCCTCCTAATATAATTCATAAGAAATGTAAAAGTCTTTACTGTCCTTCATTCAGAAGAAGTTGATTGTTACCCTTGTTACTTCTTTTTTTGAATATAATTTCTGTATTTTTGCTACAAGAAAATCCAAAAGATGATGGATTCAGTTTTGTGTCCTATTTTCCAAATTATTAAGATCTTAGTTGGCCATGATGGTGCCTGTAATCCCAGCACTTGGGAGCTGAAGCAGGAGGATTGGGAGTTTGAGAGCAGCCTTGGCTGTGCTAGCAGAACCTGTTTAAAATAAGACAAAAAAAAAATCCCTACTAGTGACTTAATGATAATAAGAAAAATTATCTTGTTGTGGATCCAAAACAAAAATTAATTTCTAATATTTACCAAGTAAAATCTTGGATTTTGTTTGTTTGTTTGTTGGTTGGTTTGGTTTGGTTTTGGTTTGTATTGTTTTGTCTTGTTTTTTCAAAACAGGATTTTTCTATATACGTCTTGGCTGTCCTAGAACTCGCTTTGTAGACCAGGCTGGTCTTGAACTCACTTAGATCTGTCTGCCCGCCTTTGCCTCCAAAGAGCTGGGATTAAAGGTGTGTGCTGCCACCACCACCCAACAAAATTTTCTTCTTCTTTTTATTTTTTATTTGACTTGAATAACATAACACATGTGCTGAACTATGTATCACAATAAAACTGTGCATAAAAAGCAAAGGCTTGATAATTTTATTTCTAAAGACACTCACCAAAGCATTGAAAGCAGAGATTCAAGCAGATGCTGTACACCCGTGGACATAGATAGCACCACCATTCTCCATAATAACCAAAGAATGGCAATTCTACAAATAGCCTCCAGCAGCTGAGTGGATAAACACAGGGAGAGGATACCCAACCTTAGAAAAGAACTGCAATTCCAATCCTGGCTTCAACATAGCTGATTCTAAAAACAATGAACTAAGTGAACAAGGAAAATACAACTGATTTCATTTCTATGAGACTCTAGGTGGGAATTTGCAGAGAGAGGAAGTAGAACAGAGATTAATGGGGCCTAGAGGGAAGGGTTGACAGGGACTTTGTGTTTAGCTAGGGCTTCTGCTTGGGCTGATGGAAATATACTGCACAAGACAAAGATGAAGATGGACAACCTTATGGATGTCCCGCACACCACTGGAAGCGCAAAGTACTTGCTCTGTTGCATCATCATCATCATTGTGTCCTGTCTCTGTTCCCTGTAGGGAGAGTCTTTCTGTGTCCTGGCAGTTGCCCCCAAATAACCACATAGAAACTTAGTATTAGTCATAAATGTTTGGTTGATAGCTCAGGCTTGTCTCCAGCCAGCTCTTACAACTGAAATTAACCCACTGCTATTCATTTGTGTGCTGTCCCAAGGCTCGTCTACCTCACCTATGAATGTTCTGTGTTGTTTCCTCTGAGTCTGTCATGACACCTCAGAGTTCACCCTTCTTCTTCCCAGCATTCTCTCTGCCCCGAAAATCCTGCCTAACTTTTCAATAGCAATGAACGTAACACATTTTCACAGTGTACAAAGCTTCTTCCTCAGGCTTACCACTCCCCCACGCCCAAAACACCACCACATGCACATACCAGAAGAACAATAAGAACTGTGTACTTGGGCTGGGGAAGTGCTCGAGTGGTAGAGTGTATGAGCATTTAGGTTCCATTGCAGAATCTAAATAAAAGCCCAGTTGGGGCAGCTTGCCCCTGTAAAGACAGCACCGGATAAGGAGACATAGGCGGATTCCTGATGTCTGTGACCCAGACATTCTAGTTGAATCCGAGAACTCAAAGTTAGTAAGTGACAATGTCAAAAAATAAAATAATAAAGAGTAATGAAGGACACCTAACATTGACCTGGGGTTTCTACATAAATTACAAATATGCAAAGATATACAGATAGGAAAAACAAAAACCGTATTCTTTGTTCTAGTGTTTCTTGATTTAAATTACTCTAGCTCTCTTGGAATCCTAGGAAAGTTGTCCCTACTACATTTTCTTATGGGTGTGTTGCTGTAAAGGAGGCATGCTGTTCTATTCACAGGACACATGTGCGCGCGCGCACACACACACACACACACACACACACACACTCAGTCTAGTCCATACATCAGGCTCCACACGGTGTCTTGATAATACGATCATTGTCAATCAAGAACCCGAGTTTCTGTACACAGACACACATTTCCTTCAGGAGGAAAAATACACTGCTCATTCCAATTTTTCTTCTGCGTTCCTTCTCACATATCACACAGTTTGATTGGCTCATGTGGAATTGTACAAGTTATTAAAAACCAAAGGGC
The DNA here is from genome assembly GCF_982192425.1 of Myodes glareolus. Classification (NCBI taxonomy): domain Eukaryota; kingdom Metazoa; phylum Chordata; class Mammalia; order Rodentia; family Cricetidae; genus Myodes; species Myodes glareolus. The sequence goes on along the minus strand of NC_142038.1, from coordinate 32,932,573 downwards.
CACGAATATCAGGCAGAGGTAAGATATCTCAGTCACCCCCATCCTGGCTGCCTTTCTCCGCTCCTACCTTCCTGTGAAAGATGAGGTTCGCTTATAATAAAAATGAAATGTAAGTCTCTTACGCTGGCTTTTTAAGAAGTGGTTTCTGACTGTGACTAAAGAGGCTGCGCACAACCACAAAATGGCAGCAGCTTAGGAGTCTTAAGGGGGGGAAGGGCAAATGGAAATCTTTCCCATACAAGGTGCCCCTGCACCAACCATAAACACGGACCTACAGGTGCTGTTATCTTCAATGTACAGACGTGAAGCCGCTTCCAGCGCTGCGGCATCAGCAAGGACCTAATGCTTCTCAGTACAGTAGAGTTTTAATATTTTAAATTTGCTTTTAATTTTTATGGCAATGATTTTTTATTATTGCCACCCTAGCAGGTTTTTTTTTTTTGGTCTTGTTTTGTTTTATTGTTTCTGGGTGGAAACCTTTGAAGTGAAGTGAAGCTGTCGTCATCAAACAGCCTTTCATCTTTTTCTTTCTCTTTTGCTCACTCAACCGGCTTCCCTTTTCTCTCCATCGTGCCCAAAGCCAGATAACACTCTTCCTGCTGAGAAAATTTGAAAGTCACCACCCAGCTCTGGCAAATGAGGGCTGTCATGGTTTGGGAGATGAGAAAATCTACGGCAGCTCTTGCAGATCCAGAGTTGATAGCGGGTAATTGACAGCCGGAAGGACTTGGTCTCCTGGCAGAGTCAGAAGGAGGGTGAGCCCTGTGGGCTTCATTTGGGCAGAGATAAAACAGGTTTTCATTTGGTACTCACAGAGAGAGCATAATTAACCTTTTAGAAGTTTAAGGATGATCAAATTGTTATTCATTTTGCAAATGAGAAGAAAGAGCTTCCCTTCCTGCCAACAAAATGCCAGTGCAGATTTCAAGGTCACCGGATGATGTCTTTGAGGGAAAGAAAGACACACACACACACACACACACACACACACAGAGATTGAGAATGTCACCGTTAAAACAGTCAGGATAAAAAGGAACAAATGTTCTCTTTTGCTTTGGTCTGTGCTAAAAAATCAGTGCTAATGTTTAGCACATATCCACTTGGGCATCCTGGAGGACAACGAACGGCACTAGCCTGTCAGAGAATAGAATATACACCTCCGCCTGATACTGGCAGTTAGCTGGTATGTCTCAATGCTTTTTAGAGGTTAGAAGGATGGGCTTTGGAGGATGTAAACACGGTTTATATGCGGCTGATGTAACCCGGCGAGAACTCTGCCTCGCCAATGACAGCTGCCAGTGCTTTAAATGTTGTTCTGTTTTGCTTTGTTTTAAGTGTTTAGCCAAGTCAGTGCTGGGAAGGATGAGGCTTTCCCTAGCAGTAGTGCTGGAGAGGTGGTTGGGGCTGATGTGAGCGACCTTGTTTTGTAGCTGTGTGCTATACCGCATTATACACACTTCATCTACGGTTGTCAATTAAGAAAGGAGAATATTCTGGCTGTTTCCATGAAAAACTCTCTCTCTCTCTCTCTCTCTCTCTCTCTCTCTCTCTCTCTCATACACATACACACAAATTTATGATAATTTCAGACATAAAGAAAATTCTGCATTAAAAATGCAGAGAACCAGTCGATAATAATCCACACCATTTCATCAGTCTTTTAAAAACACTATTACTCATTAACTTTACTATTCTATGTATTCCTCTACCAATTTATCCATCTGCCCACACACTCCCCCATCCATCTATCCTTTATTTGTGTCAGTGTTTCCTCTAGGGCACAGTGAGTGTGGGGTAAGCTATATTCTTACATCTATATTCCTATCTATATAAGATTATTATATGATTATGTATTTATAAAACAATTAAGAATAAAATGTGGGTATATTTTCTCTAAACTCTTGGGTGTGTATGTCCTAAGATACTGATTCCTGCTCGCAGCAATGATACTGGAATAAAATGAAAAGGCTGAAATTCAAACAATTCACCATCCCCAAGGTGGACCTGCATTCATATTTTACCAATGGTCCAAACTATTATTTTTTTAGAGTGCGTGTTCTATAGTTTGAGAGAATTTGAAAAGACATTCAATTTTCAGTTGCCTTAGAAAAACAAAATGTTAGGATTCCAACCTTATCCTTTGTCTTTTATGATGTTGTATTCAAGAGCATACATTATGTGTACTGTAGAGTGTTCCTCAGTTTGTGGCTATCCGAGATGGCACTACAGCTAGACGGAAGACTTCTGCTTGCCCCTTAAGTAAGTAGCATCTTTGTCCTTGTCACTTTGTGCTCCTAAAGGTCTTGGGTTGGGGAGGGTGGAGATCTAGGGTAAGCTACTAGCTGAAAGGAAGGAAGGGAGGGAGGGAGGGAGGGAGGAAAAAGAAAGGGGAGGGAGTGAGGAGGAAGGGAGGGAGAAAGGGAGAGGGAGAGGGAAAGAGAGAGAGAGAGAGAAGAAAAAAAGAAACTTGACTAAAGCAAGCATAGCTGAGTTATGATTTTTCCATACTGCGTATTGTTCAGTCCTGGGCAGAATCAAGCAGAGGCTTTTCCTTCTGCCATTCCATCCACAATCAAATTACTCACTGACAACACAAGGAGTAGTCTTCACACTACTGACTATGAGAGAAGATGACAGGCAGGCAAAGGAATGTTAAAGGGGGTAAGGAATGAAGCAAGAATGCGAAGATGTGAATAGAAAGAACACCATATGGCAGTTTACAAGGTCCCCGTCTGCTAGACTTGGGCTTGTCTTTTCAACCTATGCTGGGTCCTCCCGCATTAGTTTCTACCCCCACAGTTACCTCCTACTTCTGTCTATTGTTTTCCATCTTGGTGGGAACAGTATTTTCCCTGCAGGAAACACACTCAATTAAATTGAGACAGAGTTTATCATCAGTTTCCTTAAATTGTCTAGTTATGTCATGACTGAGAACACGTGAAGAAGTCAATAATGTTACAGAGATACTGAGAGTTGAGAAAAGGAGATAGTCAGGTCCTCGAGACAGCTAGCAGAGGCCGTGCCTAGATCTATGATTCACCCATAAAATGAACCCAGGGCTCAGGACAAACATAATTCTCCTTGGCATTGAGGCAGGAGAGAAGTTCTCCAGCATAGAGAAGACGGTTTGCAATGAAATAAATAATGTTCTTGACCACATCCTTACAAGAATGTCGTAAATATATTACAGGGTTGGTTCTTTGTCACCACGGCCCATTGCCTCACGCCAAAGCATGGGGTGGGGGGGGGTGGGGGTGGAAAGAGCCAGTCAGTGAGTGACAAATGCTTTGGAATAGTCTTGTTTATTCCAAGATTAATTTGGAGAGTACTGAAGTTGTTATTTTCAGATGTGCTTTTAATGTTCTCCAGTCATATCCTCAGATCTGTCAGATGGGAATGACGGGGCTTCCTCCTTGGTGTCAGGCAGGGCCGACTGAGGTGAACCCATGGAAGGAAACCACACAGCGGTGTTGCGAAAAGAGATGAGCAGGTGGGAGCGCTTGGCTTTTCATTTGCAGGGGGAAATTATAATTGAATGTTTAATCAAGGCTCCAAATAGATCATGTTCACACTAATTTACTTGGGAAACATTTTAAGCAGTTTTGCTAGGCTGCTACCAAACATCACCTCAAAAAGGCCTGGCTTTAGAGAATTCCTCTGTGTGTGTGTGTGTGTGTGTGTGTGTGTGTGTGTGTGTGTGTGTGATTTGTCTTTCTACTAAACTCGGCATAGGAAGATACGAAATGCACACCTGAGACCTTAATGAGTTTCCCTTTTAAGGTTAGCTCTAACCCAGTTCGCTGTTGGCACTGGTGATAGAAAACAGACCTCCTGAGTGACTGCCAAAGGATGAGCAATGAAGCTCAGGACCATCTGGGAACTTGCTAGAAATGCAAACTCTTGGTCCTACCCTAGTTCTCACCAGTCAGGAACTCTGGAGTGGCGGCTCTACGTCCTGAATCACGAGCCCTGCAGGTGACTGATACTTTCTGACAGCTGAGAATCACGGCCCTGATCCAACTGAGTAAAGAGGTCTGTCCATCACCAGTGACTGACCCTCCCGACAGAAACTTCCCGTGCTCACAGAGAGAAGGAAGGCACCAGTCAGCATCTACTCAGTCATACTATTAAGTTATAAATTAAGAAGAAATAAGATCAGCCTGCCTATGTGCATCCCTAATGTATCTTTATTTCAAAGTTAGATTTGGTCAATAGTGCACCTCCCTAGTCTACCTCTGATATCAGTTTACTGTAATACTGGCTCCAATATGTAAGATTAAAGTAAACCCCAAATGATTCTATGAAAATACCCCCTCTCTCTCTAGTCACCCGACAGCACTCAACCCCTCCTCTTGTCTGCTGTCCAGGGTCAAAAATAGAAATTCAAATAATAATGATTGTGTGTGCCTGGATGGCTCATTGGGGATATTTAAAATTTCTTCCTGATTTTTGATAACTTTAATTATATATGCGATGAAATATAATCTTATCAATTCTTATTTTCTCCCTTTAATTCCCCCCATGTTCTCCCAACATAGCACCCTCCCAACTTACTGACACACACACATATATATATATATTATATTCCACTACAATATATAAGTCTACAGCAACACACACACACACACACTCCATTTAGTCCAAGCTAGTGATGCCCATATGTGCACAGATGTCGGTCCATGCGCTAGAGCAAAGGAAATACACCAGTGGTCACATCTTCAGTAAAGAGTAACTCTCCATCCCCAGCAACTATCCACAGATAGCTCTTCAGTGTTGGGTGGGGCCTGGGGTCATCTGCTACATGTGTGCTGGAATTTGGGCTGGCTTGATTTTCCACAGGAATTGTGCAGGTAACCATATGTGCTATGAGTTCATGGTTCCATCAGCCAGGCCTTGTCCAGAGGACAGCATTTCACAGCACTCCTGCCCATCTTTTGGATCTTCTATGCTTTCAGGTGAATTTTTCAAAAGGTGGCTATTGACTCACAAACTTGGATGAAGTGGTAAGAAGCAAATAAGTGTAGAGAGCAGTGGAAGTCTTGAGTGAATGTGTGCTGTTTGACAAGGGCAAAGCTGTGTCAAGGACCCCAACGCTTCAGACCCATGGGGATGGCAAAGCCATCAATGAAATTGACAAAGTCTTCCTCTGTTCTGAGTGCGGATGTTGAGAGTGTGTGCAAACCCCAGCAACTACAGCTGACTGCAACCTGAGGCTCCACCTCTATGGCAGCGGTCCTCAACCTTCCTAGAGTCGCGACTCTTTAACTTAGTTCCTTACCTTGTGGTGACCCCCATTATCTTGTCATGACTTCATAACTATAATTTTGCTACTGTTATGAATTATAATGTAAATACCTGATTTGTAGGATGTTTTAATGTGGAGCGGTGGGCTGCATTCCACCCGGGTCCCGGCTGCCCGGCTAGCTTAGTCCCCCGAAATAATTACACAGAAACTGTATTCATTTAAACACTGCCTGGCCCATTCGTTCTAGTCTCTTGTTGGCTAACTCTCACATCATGATTCAAACCATTTCTAAAAATCTGTATACTACCATGAGCTCGTGGCTTACCGGGAAAGATTCAGCATGTCTGACCTGGAAGCTTCATGCCAGCTCTCTGCCTCTGCCTCCTTTCTCTCAGCATTCTGTTCTGTCTACTCTGCCTATCTAAGCTGCTGTCCCATCAAAAGGCCAAGGCAATCTCCTTATTTAACCAATGAAAGCAACACATAGAAAGAAGACCCTCCTACAGTAGGATGTCTGCTATACCACCCCTGTGAAAGGGTCATTTGACCCCCCCCAAAGGAATTACGACCCACAGGTTGAGAACCACTGCTCTACAGAGATCCTCCATCAACACTGTGCAATACCGTCTCCCTGTGTTCTATATAATAAATGTGAGGAGGCTCTGGGTGAAGGCCTAGTTAGTGTGGCTACAGCAGAGAGGGCACAGCCCACCTGTGTATTTCAGTCCTGCAGAACACCAGTCAGGTTCCCAGGACAAAACCTAGCTGGACATGGCAGAAAACCTAGGACACACTGTCTCTTCTCAGGGAGGGATCAATGTTCAATAGTAAATTTTCAAAAACAGAGTAGTTTTAATTTTAAATTTGCCTCATTTAGTCAAATGTCATATCCATTTCAAGAAGGAAGGATGACTGCGCCGGGGTCTTCCCGCCTGCAGCCAGCTTTTAGGTTTTTCCATTTTGAAAAACTTAGTTTTTACAATATGAAAATTATAGACAGAGTGACATTTAAACCTTTGCTTTTCATAGCATTTCACACTTACACCATTTTAAAAGACAGCTATTAACATTTACAAAAATCTTTCAGAAACCAAATGTTCTAACATGCAGAATTCCAATTATACTGTGTAAGAGGGTTATCAACCATTCTTCTACAAGAAGACTTTGAAGTGTCTGGTATTAAACCAAGAGCTAAAATGTCAGTTGCACATAGACAATAAATTAGGGTTTATAAAATCTTGTAAGATTTATTTAATATTACAATTTTGACCTTTAGGCTGCGTTTGCCATAGCTTACTTCTGTCTCCCTCCCAACCACCACCCTCTCTCTCTCTCTCTCTCTCCTTTCCCCACCCTCCTGTTTCTCTCATCTTTGTGTGTATGCTACACAAAACAATGTGACCTATTCATCCTGTGAGTTTGCTGCCCAGTCCCCTCACTCCCTCTACTTAGAGTGGCTAAGTTTCTGTGTGGGGCATATTAGTGAAGTCATCAGCAAAATGTCACCTTTTGACACCTCTTTCTGGAGCAGGAAAGGATCCCTTGGGAAAAACCTTGGGGACAAACTAGAGGCCATATAGAAGCCTTCTCAGAATCCGTAGCTACTTAGCAAGGAAGGTGGACAAAGAGGCATCCCAAATGCAACATGATTGTGATTCCAAATGAGGTTGACTAGAAGCAAAAAAGATATCAGACAAATTTTCATTATTCCCATTGATGGACTTCCCTTTGAAGAATGGATACCAGCGAAGGTGACATTCCTCCCACATCTTGGAGGAGATGCCTGAAAACAGAGTGTCAGGGTGAAGAAGAGGGAGCAGAGGTGTTAGAATGGAGGGGTTGATAGCCCATCATCTTGGTCATCTTGTTCACAGTTTGGAATTGTGTTCTGCCTTCCACATATTGGAAAGTAGATAAGGCCTAAGAACATAACAATGTTCAACCAAATTATCTCACCTCTCTTCTCCTCTCCTCCCATCCCATCCTCCCCCCTTCTCTTCTTCCCCCCTCTTTTTTCTCATTCCTTCCTTTTTTCTCTTCCTTTCCTTTCATGGTGACAGGTTTTTACACAGTCCAGACCTCACACTTACCATGTGACCAAGGCTGATCCTTCTGCCTTCACCTCCTGTGTGACAGAGTGCAATGTTTACGCTATATACCAGTATGCTCAGATTTTTCTTTTTTTTTAGAAGAGTTGTTCTATTTTTAATGATGTGCCTGTGTGGTATGTGTCTGTGAGTGCCGATATCTGCTGAGGTCCTGGAGCTGGAACTGCAGAGAGTTTTGAGTTGCCTGTCATGGGTACTTAGAACTGAATTTGAGTCCTTCCATTTTATTTATTTATTTATTTACATTTGTATGTTTATTTCAGTGAGTAAATCTTAATAATGGCAGCAAATATTTACATAAACCAGACTTCATATTAAATGTTTTATGTATTCACTCCTCAGAGGGACCGAGACTTACTGGTGAGTAACCAAGATATGACAAAGCTCATGGAATTTGCTTACAGTCAAACAGTGGGAAACTGTGGAGGCATAATTTGTAGCCCAGCAGTGCAGCTCTGCAGTCCTTGGATTACTAATGTTCTCCTTCTGAGAGATGCCCTTGTCAGGTAGACCGAGGAAGCTAAGCAAGTCTATTAACGCTGCACAGTGTTTTCTAAGAGGCAGAAATCCGAAGTTACAGATGACCTGAAATAAGCCCTCACACTTGAACCTTTAGAGCGATCATTTAGTCACCTGCGTTTGAAGGCAGTTGTGTGCTGGAGCCAAGAGCAACAAGTCAAGCCTAATAGTGAGGAATTGCTTCGGTAAGTGGTTTTCTTCAGCCAACTGCCAAATCAGAAGCCTGAGAGTAACACACAGCTAGCTGATGCATTCATGACACCTCTCATTTGTGGCAGATAGGACATTTTTTTTTTTTTTATAATTTTGTTAAACAACACGTTGTGATGTGTGGTAAGAGCACATTTCTGGGTGTTAGTCTGTTACTGCCTAAGATAAATCTACACACATGCAACATGGGTATGTGAGTAGCCCCAAAGAGGGTGACTTGTGCCATTTAGAATACTGTTACCATTTGGGTACAACTTCATTGCTATTTCACTGGAACAACAACAAGATGGAAAGACTTCGCACTCTCAGTGGGCAACCTCTGTATTTTAAGCAGCATCCCATATAATCAAATCCTAGTATAACTAAGGAATCAGGCCATGGTCTTGGAGTTCATCAGAGGACACTTGGCATGCAAGCATAAGATGCACATAACACACACGGTTGCCATCCGTCTGCTGTGCTCATTGAACATAGATGTAAACTTAGAAGCTCGCTGTCACTCCAGTCTCTCGTACCATTCCACTTGGGCCTCCTATACATGTGACACACTGCTAACAAATATTCATGCATGAATGGGCCAGGTTTGTGAAAAACACCCATTGTATGTTGTCACGGCAGCTGCAGGGGATCAGATACTCTATAGTACTTGGAGATATGGCTCTTTAGACAAAGATTCTTTTTGAACTAATGGTGATTAATAAACTGAAGCAAATACAGGCATTCTTGGTCTGCATAAAGGCAGGACATAGACTCCCCTTTTATTAAAGGAAACCTCATTTGTGCAAGGAATGTTCATTTCTAAAAGCACCCTCCCACACTATGAAGGAAGAATGACTCAGGATATAACACAACACGTCACCTATGAGGATGCAATTCTCTACAACAGGGCTTATTAAGCAACTTGTTTACCACCTGTGTCCTTGCCACCCTCCTACAGCTCAGCCTTCCCAGAAGCCCAGCCCCCTCCCCCTCCTTTGTCTTTCCCCCACATTTTATAGCTCTTTTTTCACGTGGTATAGGAGCCTTGTTGGAGTTTTCTACTTTTCCCTCACATGGCCTCCCTCCGTCCATGTGCTTAGGAGATCAACGTTGCCTTCAGCTAATCTGACACTTGTCAATTTAATTCAGTCTTCAGCCACTGAATTGAAGAGGATAGGAGAAAGTTTGGTTTCTCTGAAGTCGCTTTAAGGGTAAATTCCAACATGTTTGAGAAGTTTACCTCTATAGCCAGCTACTGTCCATCGGTGATTATAGGAACAGAAGCTAACCACTGTATTCTGGAACTTTCTGCTTAAGAAACCATTTACACAAGTGATGATCTTGGAGCCAACTCCACCATGTTTGTAGCTTCTTGTAACTCCTGCGATAGGGCTGAATGAACAGCATCTTCCATACCTTGAGTCTGTGAACCAGGGGTAAAATGTACTGATTTATTACTTTGCAACTGTGGATCTGGGGCCAATCCAGCAGACTGTATGTTTTGGAGTTGTGGTTCAACTATCACTTGGCCAGATGGGAGCTGTGGAGGTGCACCTCTAGACTCTGCTGCTCCTATTGGGACGGTAGAAGTCAGAACATCTGGCTGTGCTGGCAGTGGGGTCAGATTTTCAGTTTGGATCAAGGCCCTAGGTTCTGTAACATGTGGCTGTCCTGGTGGAATTATCTGCATGGAATCCATAGTTTGTTGTGCCACTGGAGTTGCTTTTGTATAATCAATGGCTTTAGGAAGTTCACTCGAGCTCATTTCCAATATATTTTCATGCGTTGTACCGGGAAAAAAAAAAAGAAATCATTTACAAAGAAATGAAGATAAAACATTATACACACATACACACACACCTATATATACATATATATCATAAATATAAATTTTAACAAAAGTCAAATGAGTTAATTTCTTAATGAGACAACTGGAGTGATGTTTCAACTGCTTTGAAAGAGATTACTTGAAAAACTTTAGAAACACCCAGATGAATGAGGAAATGGTGGCAGAGCTGGCCTCTTTCACAATGGGAGATCAATCAGGACGCCTCCATAGAACAGAAGCCACATGATGACAGACAGAATGGTTTTCCACTGTTACCAGTTAACTGGACTGTCCGGAGCTATAAAACAGTACAAAGAGGTCCCAGGACTTTCCACTGGGACAAGAGATGGAGGAGGAGGATGGTGACACTAATGACTCAGACCATCATCAGGCTGAGACTGTTGTGTGTATACAAGTTTTGTGTGCACAATTTTTGATAAATTACTTACACTTAAAAAAAATAATACAAAGACAATGAGAAATGAGAATCGGATCTTCCAGGGAGGTATTTCTGTGTACCTCCCACCCCAGGAGTTACCAATCTTCTGCCTCCACTCCACTTTATTATATTACTTCCCACCTGGATAGGTACAAAAGCTGCCTCCCTGGTCTACCTGCTTCTGGAACCCTCTTCCTCCACTTGGAGCTGCATGCCTTTACCAGTCTAATCTTCATTGGGTTCTGAGATTGTTGCAGTCCCTTTACAAACCACTAATGGCTTCCTGCTGCCTGTAGATAATATTTGGAAGAGCTAATCTGGTCCATGAGGATTTAGCCACAGAGCGTCGGGGTTTCCTGTTGCAAATGACAAAATGCGAAACAAAACAAGTAATAGCAACAGCCATCAAACCTCTTGTTGGTTTAAAAGAAAAAAATGGATTTAAGAAAATGAAATTATTCAAAACCTAGGCTTGCCAGGAGGGCAGCAGAAGCAGGCTTGGAAACCTGTCAAGAGTTGGTATTCAAAACCAGGCCACCCAACTGGTTGGGCAAGGCCTGCACTGCCGATGCCACAGATGGCTAGCAATTGTCATGGCTACTGCCTTCTGCTGCAGGCATGGGGCTCAGTTCTGCAACTGCCACCTGTACCACACACAGTTCAGGGGATGAGTTCTGCCCTTGCTTCTTGCATCAGAAGCATCCTATTAAAAATCAAGGGAATGGATGTTTCTGGCCATAGTCGCCAATGCTCTCCTGCAAGGAATGTTGGGAAAGTAGTCGGCATTATCTTCAATGGTCTAACTTGATATTTCCACATGGGTATCTTTATACTTTGTTTTTATCTGACCCCCCTCACTATGCTCCTTGATCCCCCCACCCCTGTGGCTAGTTCCTTTCCTCCCGCACAAGCAATCCCCCTTCTCATTTCATAACACATGAACTTCACTTTCTCTTGTTCCTGGCTCTGACTCCAAAGTGAAAAGAACCTGAGGATTCCTCAAAGGAAAAGGGAAGACACTGAAGATAAATCATGAATATTTATGAAAATCTTCCTAACTTAATGTTCTGCTGTTTACACCCCTGCATTCTGCATACCAAAGAACTCAACAAGCCATTCAGTCTTTTTGTAACGTAGCAAATGTGTAAAGACACCCATATGCTAAGTACATATTAAGTAATGAAAAGAGAGCAAGAATTAATATTTCTATGAGATTTTAGTCTGGACAGGAGACAGACAAGAGAGCAGGCAGTCCCAAAGCCTGGCTACAGGAGTGTAAACTTGGTGAGCTTTGGAAATGTCTACAGAGGCTACTAACTGGGTGATGGCAATGCCTCCGCCATCATAAAGCACAGGTTCTGATTCTGGCTGGATTTCCTATTCTGCTCATCCACAAAGCCATGCTGTGTGCGCTTTGTACCCACATTACGTTGTTTACATCCTTCACTGCCAGGGACACTGGCTTCCCTGCTCCAACTGATTAGCTGAAGCTACCTTTAGACTCTGCCCGGATCTTTCATGTCTTTGTGCAAATGGGTGTTCTCTTCCTGGAAACCATCTCTGCTGCCAAGGCCTCTACTGACTTACTGCTCGGTTGTAGCGCTGACTGCTGCCGTTTCCGCTTCCGGCACTCCCTAGCCTCACATGCAGTGTGCTGCAGAAGCTACCTGTAGAGTGCCATTGACCCGTCCCTGGCCTCTATCTATCTGATAATTCTGCTTGCCTCCTGCATATTTTGGTAGTTTAATCTTACTGTATCAGTGTATTCATGGACGATTTTCAACGAGTCAAGTTACATCTTTTTCTGGGCACAAGCGTGTCTCTGTGTGTGTGCCCATATGTGCAAGTGTGTCTGTGTGTGTGCCCATATGTGCGAGTGCACAACATTCAAGCTCTTAAAGCATGGTCTGGGTGAGACCTAAACTCTGCACACTGTCATGGACCAGCAGAGCAGCTAAGCACAGGTCCAGAAATAGATTTTCCTTTTCCTGTCTACTTCTGAACTTTGTTACCAACGGGGAATCCAGAGAGCTTGAACGCACTGTTTGAGGTACGGCATCACGGCATTGACGTTGCACGGCACAGGCTATGCAAGCCTTTGTGTCTTTCTTTCCTGTAGCCTGTGGGTCCCCAGAGGCAAGTGTCTCTGATTCATTATGGAAAGACTCAAAATCTCCATCAAACTGTCTCCAACTCAAGAAACAGATGTCGATTACATAAATAATTGAAATAAATGGTCTTCTTACTAATAAAGCAGTTGGCAGCCTGGGTTTCACAGGACGACTTGACCCACTTAGTATTTTCAAATGGCATGCATTGTCTCAGCGGCCATCTGACTGGCTTCCAAGGGTGGAAGTGGACGGCAGGTGTGGGCTCTGGCCTGTGGGTTTGCTGGGTCTTCGGCTTTCCAGCAGGTGAGGGAAAAGAGTGTTAGTGCTGGGAAAAGAGATTCCACGGAACGTGCTGTATTCCATACTTCATTGCTGCTGTGGCTTCCAAGAAGCCAGATTACCCACCAGGAATAAAACTATGACTTCATAAGGGCTGGTTCTTCAGACAGTACCCTCATTGCCTCAATCCATAGAAAGATGGCGCCTTTGACCACCTGCTTAAACAGTAAATATTCTATACTTTTCTCAGACTCATTGAAAAGTTTTTGCACCTTGACAAACCTCTCCGCAAATGCAATAATCCAAATCAGACCAAACTTAACCCAATTAGAAAAAGCCCAGGTTTAATGGATGCCAGCGCTCTGGGGTGGCCTTCCAGACCCTCAGAAAGGAGATGGGAAGGAAGACTGGGAAACCACCTGTTTGTTCTCTGGGGGCAGTTTAAATATACTGTGGGAGTGGTCTTGAGCAATCCTGGGAAGGGTTCACCATTTGGTGGGCTTTCTCAGAGATGGAGTCTGGACTGAGGCAACTCCCACGGGAGGGGCTTGGGATGGAACTTTCCACCCAAACTTTCCAGACGCCTTGGAAACATGGATGCCAGGGGCAAGGGTGAACCCTGGACTCAAACATTCCAGACTCTTTGGGTATAAGGATGCTAGGGGCTGGGGTGAAGCCTTAACCCAAGCATTCCAGACTCTTTGAGTATAAAGATGCCAGGGACTGGGGTGAAGTTTCCAACCAAACACTCATGTTCATGATGTAGGCATGTTAGCTGTAGTAGAGAATTAATCTATCTGCTCACCCTTGATATCTGTAATGGGTTTGTTCCAAGAACCCACGCTGATACCGAAATCAGAGACTATCTAAAGGCATCATATTTATATAAACTTATGCATACCTTCCGTAAGCCATCTGTAACCACTTAAATAAAATATGATATGCAATGTAAATGCTAACCAAATGATTGCTACCCAGTATTGTTTGAGGAATGATGAGAAGAAAATACAATGCTTGCTTAGATAACCCCACCCCCAGCCCAATATTTTCAGTCTCTAGGTGGTGACAGTAGAAACCAGGCAATAGAAACAGACCTAGGAAATGGAGCAGAAGTGGTGGAGACAGAAGTGACGAGAGTTGACTTACCAGCAGCTAAGGTAGTGGGGGGACGCATGGACACAAGTGTGCACATTTGAACAGATTTAACTCTACCATCTCAACAGAGCTTGCTGGGTTGCTCTTGTCTCTCCTTTGCCTGGCGTGGTAATGAGAACAGAGGCTAAGGGGTCTGAATACTTGGTCTCCAGCTGTGTAGACTAGTTTAGGCTGGCAGTAGTAGGTGTTGCCTTGATGGAGGAGGTATGTCACAGGGGGCTGGCTTTGAGGTTTCAAAAGACTGTTGTCATTCCTAGTGTGTTCTCTGCCTTCTGGTAGTGGATAGAAGTGTGAGTTCTTAGCTGTTGATGCCCCAGCCGCCCTGTCTGCTGCCTGCTGCCTGCTGTTTTTGCCTCACTATCCTGGACTCTACTCCTCTGGGACTATAAGCCAAATTAAATGCTTTCTTTTAAAAGTTGCCTTGGGCCGGGCAGTGGTGGCACACGTCCGTAATCCCAGCACTCGGGAGACAGAGTCAGGTGGATCTCTGTGAGTTCAAGGTCAGCCCGGTCTATAAAGGGAGTTCCAGGACAGCCAGGACTGTTATACAGAGAAAGCCTGTCTCAAAAAACCAAACGGGGGGGGGGGGGGGCGCTTGGTTTTGGTGTTTTAGCATGGCAATAGAAGAGGAACTGACAAATTTGTAATGTCCGTTTCTTGCTTTGCTCTGCATGGAGTTTTCTACCTTAAAAATGTGTCTGAGACTGTTAGCCGTGAGCTGGATTGCTAGAATCTTTTATTAGTCCTTAGTCTTCAGCACCAACATTGCCTAGGTCATAGGAAACATCCAGTAAATTTTCACTGAGCCAAATCGAAAAATCACCATAAATTGGTGTAGTGATAGAATCAGCAGGTTCAAATGTCCCCTCAGGTCTGTTCTTCACTCTCCTTTTCTTGGTGGCCCTAGCTGCTTTCTTCCTCATTACTACACAGGAGAAGTGTGGAACATGTGATTTATTTGTTTTGACACAGGGTCTCAGGTTGTGGCCCAGGTTGGTCTCAAACTCACAGTCTTCCTGCCTTAACCCCACAAGAACGGGATAACGGACTTACACCAGCATAGCCAGCTTCAGACTCCTCCTTCCGCCCTTTGTCTCAGCAGCTCCTTGTAAACCAGCTCCCTTATGACGTTAGGGAGTGGTTTTTTTTTTTTTTTTCAGCCTGTTTCCCCTTCCCTAGTCTTTACACGTGTGAGTCGTTTTCCGAGTCGTTCTCCCACAGGAGAGTCCAAGCCCATTTCTTATCTCGGCGAGACGCGGCCTCTTACGCTAACCATCCTGCTGTATCTGCAACTTCCAGCAGGCCCACATCCTCTCCAGCTACGGCACCTTCTGCTTCCTTCCTCTCATTGTCAGGTTTGTTGATGAATGTCCACACTCTCTTGCCTTATGCTCGTTTGCAACTTTCTGGGCTAGAGACTCCATCTGTTTTTGCCAACGTAGCACCGTGGCTAAACCCAGCGGACATCTCCTGCTTATCTTCGTTCCCTCCTCTGACACATTTCAGCCTGTGTGTAACTCCCGGCTTTAAGTCTTTGGGTCCCCGCACCAATGTCTTGCTTATCCTGTCGCTTTTCCTGTCTCTCCAAATCTCCGTCTTTGTCTCCTCCTTCTCCTTTCTTCCCCACAATTTACGCTCCCTGGAAAACCCCATCCTCCCTGGTGAGCCCTGCATCTTTGAGCAAAACACTGTCTGCGCTTTCAAAACTCTCCCAGCTCACCTTAACTTTCTTTCCTGACTCCGTTAAAGAGCCTTTCCTCGATGGTAAAGCCTACTTGCCAAGATGGCGGCTCACTCGTAGGTTCCCAGACCAGAGCAAACCCTTGTTTTCTGTTCCCCAAGAACACACTTCTAATATTGCTTGCAGCATTGACTTCTGTTTACAAATATCTTGCCCAAATGAAAGCTTTTGCAGGTCTTATGCCTAATTTCTGGCAAAGTGCCTGACACAGAGGTGTAATACAACGTTTGTTGAAAGAAGGGAAGTATGGCATCTCTACTTGAACTAGTCTGGAGATGGGTAGTAGGTTCTGTTGATCTGACTTTTGTGCTGTTTTGAGCTGCTGGTTCTTCTCCTCCGCCCCACTGGCTCCATTTTGCTCTCTTAGGCGGTCTTAGTTCTCCTGAACACCAGGGCTGGCTTTCCAGCTGTACACCCGGATGCATCTTCTTCCTGTCATTCATCAAACACATGTTCAAATGCCACTAACTACAGCTCGGGAGGCGTAAGGCTTTTTTTTTTTTCTTTTTTAACTTGTTCCTGTGCTCCGTTGCTCAAAGACAAGATGCAATTATAACGTGAACTACATGCTCAGCGATCCTTGGATTTCATGTGCACTCATCTAAAGCGGTGGTTGTTATAGTTAGATACCAAGATGGCTCAGATATCCTCAGCTCCCTTGTATGTTCACAGACACATCTCAGACCCTTGCAGGCAAGACTCAGGGAACCCTGACTGCAGCCTTATGAGAAGCTTGAAGCCCAACAAAACTTCACCGTCATGGCTGACCCTCAGAGACTGTTATGAAAGGTTGATTGTTGTCTGAAGCTGTTGGTCTATCGGCAATATTTTGTACAGCAGTAGGCAGCATATACTGTCGGTCTTGATGCTCAGAGCCTATGCGTTTCTCCACATTCCCTCACATCCTGCTGTATGTCTGAACCCCAGCTTATCGGTCCTCACACAGCAGCAGCAGACATGGCCACTGACACCCATCTTTTCCCTCAACTGTCTTCCCATCCCAACCACCCTTTCCACCTTGTCTGCTCGTTAGCATCTTCGCTTCCACATGGCCTAGCCAGCCACAGCTACTAGTTAGAGAGGGCGCTCTCTCCTTCAAAGAACTCTTCCGACTCCTTTTTTTCCCTCTTTTCCTGCATGTAGCTGCTCTGGTCTATGATGTCTCCATTGGAGTGTTTCTTGTGCTATGTGAACTGATTCGCCCAGAGTAGAGCATGCATAAATGTCTATTGAATGAGAACATGATTGTTAGAAGCTGAAACGCAAATCCTTAGTAGGTTGGCTTTAGTCGTTTTCATGGATACCGTGTCTTCTGACTCATGCTGAGCAAGTGAAACATGTGGATTTCACCGCCTGTGCCTAGTCCTCGGCCTTTTCATCTGCTTCAGGGACCTGTCTTCAGCGATGACGCTTTCAAAGACAACATTGTTTCCCGGACAATAATGGCCGCCATAGTTCTTTCATGTCCTTGAACACCCTGAAGAGGCAGAAGACCTCGCAGTTCCATGTGTCTCAGCATTTCTGCACACACACACCTGGTGAGCTGAGCTCTCCCCTGAGCCCCAAACTTAGGCTTTAACTTTGCAAGCCGCTTGGAAGTCTAAATAAATTTTCCCCCACACGCTTCCTTTTCATCAACTTCCATGATTCACTTCTTAACACATCAGATGCTAATACTTGGAAATGATTACACGAATGAGCAAATGAATCCGCCTTGCTGTCGGCGCTGGCGCTGTATTTGATGTGAAAGCAACTGCGTCCAATTCCTTTTCCACCTCGGTTGTGAAATTAAGGTACACATTTTATTTTATAGTTCTGCGGGGAATGGGGAAACTGCTGGAGCAAATGGGAAATTGGATCAAGAAAAGGACATTAAAAAAGAACATCTACATTGGCAAAAAGTGAGGGGATTTCTTTAGTGTTTGCATCTTGCATTCCAGGTTCAAAGGGTGGCATATAACAGGCCTATTTTTTCAAGAGAAATCTAGTTATCCAGACTTGTAAAGAGGTTAGTGTAAAATCGCTCTCTGTACTTTGAAGGAATTAAATTTGAGATACCAGATGGTGACTGGGACTAGCATGGCTTCAATTAATATGTAGAGGATAAAGTACATTTTAGGGCAAAATATTTAAATTCTCCCATTTGTATGTCATGTCAGTGATCTAATATCTCAAGCTTAAAAAAAAAGAGAGGCAGTACAAAGAGAACGGGAAGAGGGAACACAGACTGAGGTGCCATGTTTACAAAAGACAAATCCCATACAGGAATCACAAACCTACAAAGACTGCTTAGAACTCAGCAACAGGAAAACAAAACACACCCGGCAGTGGTGGTACGCACCTTTAATCCCAGCACTCGGGAGGCAGAGGCAGGCAGATCTCTATGAGTTCGAGGCCAGCCTGGTCTACAGAGTGAGTTCTAGGACTGGCTCCATAGCTACTGAGAAACCCTGTCTTGAAAAACAAAGTAAAAAGAAGAAAAGAAAAGGAAACACAAATTAGCAATACATCTGAACATATGGCATCCTACAATACGTGCATTGAGAGTATGAATATGTGTATGAAATTGATATCCACTGTCATAATATTGAATAATTACCAGTTATATCAACAATGAGATCTCAGCACACACCCATAAGAGTGGCCAAAACCCAAACTCCTGATAATACCAAACAAAGAGACCGTGGAGTGATGGGAGCTCTCATGCTGATGGGAAGGGAAAGTGGTAGAGCCCTTGGAGAACACAGAACTTGGAGGATCGTGTGTTCAAAGCTAGTGATGCATTAGTTGTATGAGCCAGCAGTCACGCTCTCTGATATTTCGTGAAATGGATTAAAAACTCAAGTCTAGCCGGGTGGTGGTGATGCATTCCCTTAATCCCAGCACTTGAGAGGCAGAAGCAGGTGGATCTCTGAGTTCAAGGCCAAACTGATCTACAGATCTCATTCCAGGATAGCTAGGGCTGTTACACAGAGAAACCCTGTCTCGAAAAACAAACAAATAACAAAACAAGACAAACACACACACACACACACACACACATACACACACACACACACACACACACACACACACACACAACAAAAAGAAACACCTCAAGTCTATTAACAAACCTGCACACAGGCTTTACAGCTGCTCCTAATTGTCAAAGAAACCAAAAGGTCCTTGAGTAGGTAAATAAACAGTTGTGCCTTCACCTTTGAGATGTTTTGGCAATTGAGAAAAAGATTTCACTGGAAAAAGGTAAGCGTGTTAACCTCTCCCAGAGATGAGCCACCTTATTGGCTGTCCGGTGCAGACGTTGTATTAGTATATTTGTGTGCATATGCGCATTATGTATAACAATAATAATCAAAGAAAAAGAGGCTATCATCCTGAGAGTGGAGGGACATAGGAGGGTGAGGTACACAGCAAAGTGGTGTTACTATTTTTATTGAAAGTGTATTTTTAAAGTTTCTGGGCCAGGTGGTGGTGGCACATGATTTTAAACCCAGCACTTGGGTCGAGGACAGCCTGGCCTATAAAGCGAGTT
This sequence comes from Myodes glareolus, assembly GCF_982192425.1. Taxonomy (NCBI): domain Eukaryota; kingdom Metazoa; phylum Chordata; class Mammalia; order Rodentia; family Cricetidae; genus Myodes; species Myodes glareolus. The sequence continues at coordinate 32,913,427 of NC_142038.1, read as the reverse complement.
CCACGATTGTTGCACAGAGAAGCCCTGTTTCAAAAAAAAGTTTCTGGAAAAAAAAAAAGATAGAATAATGTTAATTACTAATCTAAGAAAGTTGTGTATTGTGTGATTACAACTACATGGTGTTCTAGAGAAGGGAAAACTACTAAGGCCTTAGGGGGAGAAAAATAAACCAAAAGAAAAAACCAAACAAAAAAATTTACAACTGGTTACCAGGGGTGCGGTCTGCTCCGTTGGTGGAGCCCAGACGGTTTTTAGGAGGAGGATAATACTCTGTATGACAATAAAATAATGTCAGACACTTATCAAAACTCATAGCAAAATTGACAATGGTGATGTAATCCCAGCATCTGGGAGGCTGATGCAGGAGGTTCTGGAATTTGAAGTCTAACTTGACTACATAACAAGTCTCACAAAGGTCAGTGTAACTCCCCATGGAGAGACTCTCTCTGAAACCCCCCAAATCCAGACCTAAATAGAGAGAGTCAATATCAAAAATGAACTGATGAGGCTGTAGATTTCTGGGACTAACCACAGTGCTACTTTGGGTGGGATACTGACAGTAAGAGGGTGCCGGGTGTTTGAGTATAAGGGATTTATGGCAACCCTGTATTTTCTACTCAGTTTTGCTGTGAACCTAAAAGTGCTCCATATGTGTGTGTGTGTGTGTGTGTGTGTGTGTGTGTGTATATATATATATATATATATATATATATATATATTAACTGAAGAATATAATTATCTGAGTTCTTTTAGTATTGCTCAAATGTGTTGTGCCCAGTCTGTGTGGTTTTGCTCTAACTAGCATCTCATTTTACTCCAGATAAAACATAGAGTCCTACCTGAGGTGTCTGGTGTCTTATGTCTGTAATCTCAACCCTTGAGAGGGAGACACAGGAAGATCAGGAGTTCAAAGCCAGCATCAGCTCCATCGTGAGCTGGAGAACATCCATGTGTACAAGAGAACTCCCTAGGAACACCCTCACTGACCATGTTATGGGGCTTGTTTACTGATCACGTCATGAAGCAGTATCCCACCATGGTCTCTCCTTACCACCTTCTTGTCTTGTAGTTTTCTTTATGGCACCCATTCCCTCCTGAACTGCTAGAACCCCCTCTAGAAGGTAGAGACTATGAGAACAGGAACTATGGATAGTTATTTAAAAGAAAAAATAAATGTCTGATGATGTAAATTCTATGTCAGACCTCACAGCGTGAAACTGCCCTACTCAGTGAATTATAGGAGATGTACAGAGTTGTGTGGCCATGGCCTCAATCTAGCTTTTTAACACTGTCGTTGCCTACAAAAGAAACCCTGCTCGGAGGCTAACACAGGGTTGTCAGGAGGTGGAGAATGGCCTGGGCTACTTAGCTAGACAGTCTACACACACACACACACACACACACACACACACACACACACACGCGAGGGAGAGAGAGGAAGAAAGAGAGAGAGAGAGAGAGAGAGAGAGAGAGAGAACCCTTCTCTTAACCATCATCCCCCATTGCTGGCTTTCTCTGCAGCCTCAGGCAGCACTCACTTTGCGTCTGTTTATACTTGCTTGTCACTGGCATTTACATGTTTACTGTAAATGGGACAATACAGTATGTGGTCCTTTGTCACCTTCCATCTATTATTAAGTTTCAGGGTTCTTTTCTGCTGTAGCATGCATTTGGTATTCCGTCACCTAGTAATATCCCCTAATAGCTTCTGCCAAGCTTTGTTTATTCACCTTTTTTTTTATAGCCCTTGCATTGTTTTCCTTCCTTTTAACTAGCATGAATTCTATTGCCATGGGCATTTATGTCCAAGTCTTCATGAGGGTAATTCTTTCCAATTCTCATAGGCAGCCATATAGATGTGCAATTCCTGGGTTATATAGTCATCCTATTCTTTATCATTTGACAAACCAAAAGATCTTTTTCCACAGTGGCTGTAAGCATTTATGTTCCCAGTCTGAGTTATAGCTAAGTGGTAGACTGTCTACCATGCATGATGCCCTGAGGTGGCATCCATGAAATATACACATTTCTTTTTCTTTCCCAGTAACAGGCTGAGGGTTCCAGTTTCTCTACTTCCCTGCCAACATTTTAAAAAATTCTAGCGACCATAACACCCTACTGAAGTAAAATGGTGGTATATTGCTGTGGGCTTGGCTTTCACTTCCCTGCTGAATAAGCACACAAAACATCTTTTCTCATGTGTATTGGTCATTTGTATTTCTTCTCTGGAGAAATATCTATTCCGATCTTCTTCTGGGTTTTAAGTTAAGTCATTTACCTATTTATTATTGAGTTGAAGGTGCTCTTTATGCATTCTAGGTATGTCATTGCTCAGGTATATAATTTACAAATTTCTCCCAGTCTTTGGATCATCTTTACTCTTCTTTCTTTCTTTTTGTTCTCAAGGCAGCATTTCACTTTGTCGTCCTATTTGCCCTAGAATTTGGTTTATAGATCAGGCTGCTCTTCAACTCACAAAGAACCAAGCATTTGTCTCTGCCTCTTGAATATTGGGATTAGAGGTGTGTGTCACCGTGCTTGGCTCTTTATACTTTCTTAATGCTTCACATATCATGCCTCTGTTGTATACAAGCTTTTTAAATACTTTTTAAATACTTCAGTATTATCTATCTTTTTCTTTTCTTTTTGTAATCTATGATCTATCTATCTATCATCAACATGAAACCATCAACTAATTCAGGATCAGAAGGATCCACATCTATGTATTCTGTTGTTTCTTACTTTAGCCTTACTATTACTTTTCTTCCTTCCTTCTTTCCTTCCTTCCTTCATTTCTTTTGTTACAAATTTTGATACAGATGAGATGTCTCTGTATACTAGGCTCATCCCAAATTCCTGGGCTCAAGTTATCCTTCTACTTATGCTTTTGGAGTAGTTGGAATTATAGGAATGCACCACTATGGCTAGCTTTCTGGTCTGCTTCGAATAGTTTCTTTAATGTTAGCCTGCAGTCTCGTTTTCTGAATGTGCATATCTAATTGTCCAGTACTCTTGGCTTAAAAAGGCCTGAGACAGCCAACTACACAGGAGCAGGAGCAAAGCAAACCCTGGAAACACCGGGTGACCTCCAGGAACAAAGAGTGACCAACTGGATGACTGAACTGTGTCACTGACTGCACCACAAGGAGCAACCATCTGAGCCTTGGAACTCCTGGCACCTGGAAGATTGATCACCAGAGTCACAGACAGCCCCACTCACACCAATCAGAGGAAAAGGTGAGTAGACAAAGAGCGCACACACACCAGCACAAAGAGCAACATGACATCAGTAAAAACTAGTGATCCTACAACAATAAGATTTGAACAACCAAATACAAATGAAGCAGAAGAAAATGACCTAAAAAATAACTTCAGGAGAATGTTCATGAGAAAATGATCAGGAACCACAAATGCAAGCATAAACAGCAGAATACAAGAGATGGAAAAGAGAATCTCAAGCGCTGAAGATACAATAGAGGAAACAGACACATTAGTCAAAGAAAACATTAAATCTAACAAAAGCTTAACACAAAATATCCAGGAAATATGGAACACCATGAAAAGATCAAACCTAAGAATAATAGGTATAGAAGAAGGAGAAGTTCAACTCAAAAGCACAGAAAATATATTTAACAAAAATCATAGAAAAAAAAACTTTCCCAATCTAAAGAAAGATATATCTGTAAAGATACAAGATGCTTACAGAACACCAAATAGACTGGATCAAAAAAAAAAAAAAGCTCCCTTGCCACATAATAATCAAAACACTAAACATACAGAATAAAGAGAGACTATTAATAGCTGCAAAAGAAAAAGGCCAAGTAACATATAAAGGCAGACCTATCAGAATTACACTTGACTTCTCAAAGGAGACAATGAAAGCCAGAAGGTTCTGGTCAAGCGTTATGCAGACATTAAGAGACCAAGGATGCCAGCCCAGACTACTATACATAACATAACTTTCAATCACCGTAGAAGGACAAAACCAGATATTCCATGACAAAACCAGATTTATTCAATACTTAGCCACAAACACAGCCCTACACAAAGTATCAGAAGGAAAATTCCAACCCAAGGAAGTTGGGTTGGAGAAAACATACAAAATAACATCACTAACAGCAAAAACTAAATTAACAGGAGATAGCAATCACTGGTCATTAACATCACTTACTATAAATGGACTCACTCACCTATGAAAAGACATAGGCTAACAGATTGGAGACTAAAACAGAATCCATCCTTCTGCTACATATCCAAATATTAATCCACACACCTATGAACACCTGATTTTTGACAAAAAAGCAAAAAATATAAGATGGAAAAAAGAAAACATATTTAACAAATGGTGCTGGCATAACTGGATATCAACATGTAGAAGAATAAAAATAGATCCATATCTATCGCCTTGCAAAAAACTCAAGTTCAAATAAATCAAAGGCCTCAACATAAAGCCAGCCTCACTGAACCTCATAGAAGAGAAAGTGGGAAGTACACTTGAACGCACAGGAAACCACTTCCTAAATGTAACCCCAGTAGCACAGACACTGAGAGAAACAATTAATAAATGGGACCTCCTGAAACTGAAAAGCTTCTGTAAAGCAAAGAACACGGTCAACAAGACAAAATGGCAGCCTACAAAATGGGAAAAGACCTTCACTAACCCCACATCAGACAGAGGTCTGGTCTCCAAAATATAAAAGAAACAAAGAAATTGGTCATCAAAAAAACAAGTAATCCTATTTAAAAAATAGAGTACAGACCTAAACAGAGAACTCTCAACAGAGGAATCTAAAATGGCGAAAGACACTTAAGGAAATGTTCAACATCCTTAGTCATCAGAGAAATGCAAATCAAAACACCTGTAAGAATGGCTAAGATCAGAAACACTGATGACAACTTATGCTGGAGAGGTTGTGGGGTAAAGGGAACACTTCTGCATTGTTGGTGGGAATGCAAGCTGGTACGGCCCCTTTGAATATCAATATGGTGATTCTCAGAAAATTAGGAAAAACCTTCAAGACCCAGCAGTATCATTTTGGGGTTTATACCCAAAGGATGCTCATCTTCTACCACAGTGTAACCATGTCTCCAGCACTGATGCCAAAGAAAGTTCAGTCCATCTTCTCAGGTACTCAAGGGTAAATAAAACCGGAAGAAGATAAGTTTACTTAGTTCCCAGTTTTAGGTCACGTTGCCAATATCTGGTTTTGCTGAGGGTCCCTTGGCTGCATGACAGTCAGGTAGGAAAGCGTCATGGCAGAAGTTCATGTAACAGAGAGACATATGTGGATGAGAACCAAACGAGCAGGAATAGATCAGGTTTGCTCTTTGTTAACAACTTTACCCCCGAAGAACATCTTGGTCCCATGAGAACAACAGTAATTCCTTCCAAAGTAACACTCCCGGTACCTAATGATGTCCCACTGGATCCAAAACCTTAAAGGTCCTAAGACATTATTAATATCCCCACCCTGGGGACCAATCTTCCATCTTCCAGCCCGTGAACCCTTTGTAAGGGGGCTCCTTGGAGTCAGTATAGAGCACATCCAGACAGCATGTTCTCAGCACAAGGAGATTTGTTACCCTGAGGGACAAGTGCAGGGCTGTGGAGGTGGAGGCTGGGGCGCGAGGGTGTTGGCCAATGGCACATAGCAGGTGTTTCTGCTGGAGTGGCTTTTTAAGGAGAATAAAAAGGGGAAGACTATGTTAGGATGAGTTGATGAGTCCTGATTGGACAGCCTAACCAATGTAGCCAAATAATGAATTTTGATTCCTGGACCTTGATGTTTTGATAGCTGGGCCTTGGTGATCAGTCTGAAAAATGAATCAGTAGCCAGATAAGGGAATGGACTCTGGGGGCTTAGCTGCAGGAATGTAATCTAACAGTTAAGGAAGAGAGAGGGAAGGCAAAAGGGCAAACTGGCTGGTGCCATGTCTGTTCTGCTTAGACCTGTTAGAGCCCTTCACTCTCTATCAAAGCAATATCAGAAGTACCGAATAGGTTACTGTAGAAAAATTGGCAGAATAGTGACAGGGTATGTTTCTTTGAATATGTCTATATGTAAGAAAGATTTTAAGCAACCAGAAATCAATGTATTTCAGTCTGGTGCCATTTTCTTTGAACAAACCCCCACCACTAACAATAACAACAAAGTATCAGGAGCTTGGGGCTCCAAGGTTAGGTGGTCAAGGACACGTGCAACTCTTAGCAAGGTCCCAGGTTCAATACTCGGCACCCACAGGATGGCGTCCCTCAGTCGGTAACTCCATTTCCAGAGAATCTGAAATCTTTCGGTCTCTCTGGGCATCAGGTATGAACATGGTATGCATACATGCATGCAGGCAGAGAACACACATACATTGAAAAGAAACATGAAGAAAATTTCAGAAGCTTTTTGCTTTGGCTGCAGTTTCCAGACCCTGGTGAATCTGCTGACGCAAGGAGCTCCAGCTGACGGCGAATACTCAAGGAACATGAAGTGCTAAGAAGCTCGGAGAATTTGATTCTTTTCAGTCCAGTGACCAGAAGCTCTTGATCTTTTATTACTGAATATGGTTGCTGTAAAAAGAAGAGAAACGTTCTAAGTATTCAGGGTTGAACGGCCGCCAGCACTTTCTATTTTCCCTGTTCAGACAGCCTTAACTTTATGTTGTGTATCATAATATCTTAGCACATTCAGGCCTTGTAAAGAAAACGCGTGGTCCCCCCCCTCCATTGTGTGGAAATGGTCCCTTTCAAGTGCATATTTCAACAGAATGAACTTCTCTTCACAACATAGCTCTTATTATTTTTTTTTTTTATTAACAATCCTTTTTCCGGATTGGTCTTCTGTTTTTGCCTAGGTAAAACAAGTCAAGCGAGAATAGCAAAGAGGGACGTTTCTTACTTGCAAGGACAGAAAATGTGGTTTTCTTCCAAACTCTGCTTCCCATTGACAGATGCCCTGAAACCAAATACTGCGGGCTCCCAGAGCACCCTGGGGATCAGCGCTTAGCCATGCCCTGGAAATGGTCCCACTGGGCTACAACAGCAGCTCCATAATTCATCATGGTGAGCCTACCCCCTCCTGATTAGCATAGTCTGGAGGCTAAACAGGGCTGTCTCCTCCTACTTCCCTTTATCCAATTGCTTTGGGATGTTTCCTTAGCCTATCACAGAACCAAGGGCACTGAGTTATAGCAACAAAACTTCCTCAGAAGTAAGACTTCTTCAGAAAGAAGGTTCCAGAAGGAAAACTGTCCATGTCAGGACACCATTGCTTTAGGCTCAAGAAAAATTAGCTCCGGTTTAATTTTCTAATATCTTGGAATCTATTCACTTGAGAAAAAAAGTTGGTTTATAAAGCATAAACTAATGCTTTGAAAAATATTTCCATTTGCCATATCATGGCTAACTACTAGGAGAAAGTGTCTAGTTACCAGTGAGGCCCAGGAGAACGTGTATCTTCTATCTCTGGGCTAGAAAGAGAAAGAGAAAAACAGGTATGTCTGGTGCTGTACTAAATAAGACTGAATTGGTCATGAAGTTCATAGCAGGAAACACCATATCTTTAATATTTTTTTTAACATTTTAATCGAAGTGACTCAGGAGAGAAGGAGGAGAGAAGTCATTGGATAAATTTAGAGCAGAGACTGCTTTTCATCTTCGGTCCTCGAGAATTGGATCCCAGCACGGCTGATCTTTCCCCAGGAAAGTGTTCCTGAGTAAGCAACTTGGCAACACTTTTATATGTCTTAACTACCAACATGTTCATATGTCTTAACTACCAACACGTTCATATATCTTAACTACCAACATGTTTATATGTCTAAATTACCAACACGTTCATATGTCTTAACTACCAACACGTTCATATGTCTTAACTACCAACATGTTTATATGTCTTAACTAAGCTACCAACACATTTATATGTCTTAAACTACTAATATGTTTATGTGCCTTAACTACCAACACAGTTAGTTATATGTCTTAACTACCAACAGGTTTATGTGTCTTAAGTACCAGCATAGATCCAGCAGACCTACTTACACGATAAACTTGGGACCTGGAAACCATTTAGCCTGGGTGGAGATCTGCCCGCAAGTCTTTGGTATAGACCAGCTTTTCCCTGCATCTCAGACTTTATTACCCTGGACAGTGTTTAGGGAAAGGAAAGTGAGAGCCAATGCCCTAGTCCAGTATACTTGAGAGGGAGACAGAATGCTATGCTTAATAGTGTCAGAAGCAATATGACAAGCCTGGATTTGTAGAAAATTGTGTTTGAAAAGCTTGTAGCTATGAGGTCATTTATCTAGTCTGGGAAGGAAATGGATGGCTTACTTTACATGATCTTTTCAAAATCTCTCCCCAGCACCAGATCAAGATTGATCCCAGAGACTCTGACATGCTTGGTAAGTGTTCCCCAACTGCGATATGTTTCCAGCCTCTTAAGAAGAACCTGAAGTCCTGGTTATAATGCAACACAATCATCATCCTCAAATGGGAGTGGAGGGGAAACCTCTAGGGACAAGATTCTTTCCTTCCACCCTTCTGGAGCTGTCCTTGTCACTGTACTGTCGTGGTGATGAAACATCACAACTGAGGCAGCTTACAAAAGTAAACATTCAGTTGGAGTATACTTACAGTCTCAGAAAGTTAGTTCATGATCATCATGGCAGGAAGCATGGCAGCAGGCATGGTGGTGGAGTAGTAACTAGGAGCTAACATCCCAAGCTGTAGGCAGGAGGCAGAAAGAAAGCAAGACAAGGCCTAGCCTGGGCTTTTGATACCTCAAAGCTCAATCCCAATGACACACCCCCTCCAATAAGGACACAACTCTCAGGGCTTCCCAAACAGTCCACCAATTGGGAACCAAACATTTAACTCCATGAGCCCATGGGGTTCATTCTCATCTGAACCACCACACTAACAGTACAGACAGAGAGATGGAGAGACACACACGGGAATGCATGCATATACATATATGCATATAAAGGCTGAACTACTGAAGGAGTTGAAGTTGTCAAACTGAATCACAATGATAGCTCATAGAAGAGAAGATGTGGGCTAATTGTACATAAAGACACTCCTTTTTTTTTTAGGACTCTTCAATTGTTTACAGTATTATAAACACTTAAATTTATTTTAATTTTTTTTCTGTCATCAGATCCTTGATTTTTATTACCCTCCAACTACCCATTTTCTCCAGTGATGAATACTAAGACAGTTTGAAATCTGTAAGTATCAGAGTCAATCCCTGGATTTGGGCAAGGAATCATCTCCTTACTTTGCATTTCAAGTCAACCGAGCTCAGCTCTGGCTCCTTTGGAAGTGTCTTGGGAGTTTCACCAATGTATGCAAGGCATCTCTGGTTCCTCTTTGGCATCCCTGCCCTCTATTTAGATGTTGCACACAAACAGGGTCTGTCTCGTCGCTTGCAGCCGTCCCACGGCCCTAGGAATGTGCTCCAGCGCTCGGGTTTAACATGCAGGCTTCGGGGAAGTACCGATATGATGCAGTTCGGCTTTCATAACCTCCAGTTTCCAGTTGAACATCGCCTTTTTAGGACCGACAAGGAAATCCGATTGGACGACCTTGGCCGTATAGCTTCACGCTGTGTGTAATCCTGGCTTTGCAACTGACGAAAATCAATGAGGGGAACATTGATCTCCTTGCAAACGCAGTTAGCTCAGCCACCCTCTGCCAGGGATCTGGGTATTCAAGTCACTCGCTGGCTGGCACAATGTGTTTTCAAACCTGGCTCTTCTGGGGCAGTGGCTCTCCGGCTTCACATTCGCTCTGCTTACAAATGCATACAAATCGCATCATCTAGATGGAAAAAGTGTTCTGCAGGTCCACAGCGCAGCCTCTATGTTTGTTTAAGGTTAAGCAAAATAGCCTGCATGTCAACGACATTGCAGGGTGTCACCCGGTGAAGAAAATCCTCCGCAGAAGAGTATGAGTCGCTCTAGGGAAATATTGCCCTCAGCTAGATGGATTTGAAGCTCATCTGAGCTATTTGGGGGCAATTTGCCCTTGATTTTATTCTTTAATCAAGGGAGCAAATGTGATCAAGAAATTACCTGAAAACCCCACAATAGATAAACACTTTAGCGCAGATGCACACAAAAATGAAAAATATTACACAGCCAAATATAGTATGTATAAAAATGTGTATTGCAATATTTCATGCTTGTTAGTGGAAATATTTTTACAACATGTCTCCCAAGTGCAGAAAATAAATCAAGCCTTTAAAAAGCGACTGCGGATGATTCATTTAGTGCTGTCATAATATGGTGTTTTCTTTAATGAAAATTTATATCATTTTTCCTGGACTCAGTGGAATAAATTTATACTGAAAGGTGGAAGAGAGTGATAAGTTCAGAATGAAACACAACCAACACTTGACAATAAACGGGAACAAGTGAGGAATGATCTTGACGCCCTTTTTTTTTTTTTTCTAGGAGATTTCATATTCAAGCCATTGGTAGTGAAGGAGAAATAGAAATGGCAGCATTTGGCAGAGATACAGCACTTTCAGATGAACCGCACAGATACCACACCCACACCAAGTCACACCCAATAAGCTCAACCATTACCATCTTCCGGAGGAGGAAAGCAGAGTTAACCGCGCTAGCCTGTCTGTCTGTCTGTCTGTCTATCCATCCATCCATCCATCCATCTATCTTTTTATTTATTTATTTATGGTTTATTTGAGACAAGGTTTCTCTGTTTAACCCTGACTGTCCTGAAAATTACTCCGTAGACCATGTTGGCCTCGAACTTGCAGAAATCTACCTGCCACTGTTTCCGGAGTCCTGGCATAAAAGGCATTCGCCTTCATGCCCAGCACATTAATGTTTTAAATGCAGAGGGGTTGGGGGACAAGGCTAAGAGTACACTGCCTGGTCCTCAAGCATGAGGGTGTGAGGAAGGATCCCCAGAACCCATGGAAAAAGCCAAGGGTGGTAGCAGGCTCCTGTGGCCCCGGCAGTAGTGGTGGTGGTGATGGTGATGTGTAAGACTACATTGGTTCCCTTCCGTGCTCTACTCGCTATGCACTATGGGAGTTAGACTGGAAATCTTAAAACCTACACAGACAGACAGAGCCAAGAGTGCCCACTTTGTTGTGCTCCAGAGCAGCTTATATAGGGCTCTGGGATCTTTCAGTTTCAGGCCCACCAGCCTGCCATCAGGGTCCCATGCTCAAAGCGGCTGCAGGCTGCTCAGAGCAGAGGAAAACAGGTTGTTTACAGGAAATTCAGGGTCTGGTGGTCTTCAGTCCCCAACAGTGGTAGGCCTGAGAAAGTAGGGAGATCCCTCAAGTTCTTTGACCAGTCAGGCTTGTGGGGTCTATGAGTTTCTAGATTACTGAGAGACCTAGTCCCATATAATTAAGTCAGAGGGATAGAGAGAGGCCCAGCAGTTAAGAGCATGTATTGCTCTTCAGGAGGACCTGGGTTGAATTCCTAGCACCCACATCAGACAACTTACAACCACCTGTAACTCTGACTTCAGGCAAATCTGAAACTTCTCTCTTTTGCAGGCAGTAACATGCATATGTGCTTGAAAACACACATGTAGTATGAGGAGTGGGCCGCGTCCCCCCGCCTGGCTAGTTTAACCCCCAAAATAACCACACAGAAATTGTATTAATTAAATTATTGCCTGGCCCATTATCTCTAGCCTCTTATTGGCTAACTCTCAAATATTAGTTTAACCCATCTCCATTAACGTGTATCGCCACTTGACTGTGGCTTACCAGCATGAGTCTAACCAGCGTCTGTCTCGGGCAGGAGATTCATGGCATCTGCCTGTCTCTACTTTCTTCCTCCCAGGATTCTGTTCTGTCTTCCCCGCCTACCTGAGTTCCGCCTATCAACTAGGCCAAGGCAGTTTCTTTAATAACCAGTGAAAGCAACACAAATACAGAAGGGCCTTCTACACCACACATACACACACACACACTCACACTTAAGAATAATAAAAATAAAATTTAGAAAAGGTGGGAAGCTGTTAAGGAAAGATGTAAATATAAGACAACAACTTTGGTCTCCATACAAATCTGCATGCATATATACATGACACACAGACACACACATATACACCATACACACAGACATAAACATATAACACACACAAACACACACCACACACATAGATACACACATACATGTCATACACACAAACATACACCACCCACACCGACACACGCATATAACGCACAAGCAAACATACCACACACACTGACACACACATATCACACACACAGACAAACACACATCACACACACAGACATACACATATCCCAAATACCATGGATGGACACACACACACACCATGTGTGTAGATAAACACACAGACTCAGACACACAGATACACACATGTGCACAAAAGAAAAAAATGCATGCATCTATAAGAAACATTACCAAAGAATGACAAGAATAACGTAATTGAGAAAAGAGATCAAAGGGAAGACTCATATATACCTACCCACACAATAAACGCACAGCTATGCATATGTGCATGTAGTGTTCGTGTTACTTACAGTCCTAGAATATGAAGCAATAGCCCATGATGGGAACACTAGTTAGGACTGAAGAGAAGCTGAACCTGGAGTCACAAGCCTAAAACTCGGGAGACTGGGGCAGGAGAAGCACAAGTTCAAAGCCTGCCTGGACTACAGAGTGAACTCAGTGCCAGTCACGATGCCTTAAGGAAAGCCTGTCTCAAAATAAAAAGCAAAAATAGGGCTGACATACTAGCTCAGTATTTGAGTGCTTCTCTAGTATCCTAAAGGCCCGGGGCTCAAATCCCAGCATCATAGGAGTGACAGGTGAGTAAACAGATATACTGGAAAGTTCTTTCTGGCTAAGTCAAGCTAATATAACCATGAATATAGTTTCGGAGACAAACTTTTAAATGAGCCAGGCGGTGATGCACATGCCTTTAAACTCAGCACTCAGGAGGCAGAGGCAGGTGGATCTCTGTGAATTTGAGGTCAACCTGCTTTACAGAGTGAGTTCCAGGACAGCCAGCATTGCAAACAGAGAAACCCTGTCTTGTGAAGCAACAACAAAAGACCAAATGGTTCATGAACAGGAAAAATTCCAGTGTGAGGTAAGGAGGCTGGTGTACATGAAGCTATGAAGGTATGCTGGTACAGAACCCGAGTCTCAACTCGGTGTCTGAGGGCCATTAACACCGTGATTTACATCATAGACTGCTCTACAGAGTGTAGAAGTCATGGCTGACTGACAAGGTTCTCAGTAGATAAAGGTGATTGTTGTCAACCCTGATGACTTGAGTTTGATTCCTGGGAGGACCCGCATGGTGGGAGGAGAGAACTAACTCCTGTAAACAGGCCTGTAACTGTGACCTGCTAACTGTGGTTCATAGAGAGAGAGAGAGAAAGAGAGAGAGAGAGAGAGAAAGAGAATAAAGAATAGACATTAAAAGAAAACAAGGCAGTTGAAGAACTGATGGTCCCATGTTCCCACCCCTTATAATTAACAAGTATGGGGAGAGGGCAGCTTTTGAATGGGTTTGAAGTGAAAAATGATGTCACAATATGAGGTTTGACTTTACAGAAATCTAACTGGAAACATCAAACAAAATTTTAATTTATTCAATACTGTATCAGCCGGGGTAAAATTGGTAGAAAAGAGGTACAGTGATTCAAACCTGAAATATTTACTATAAATAATCATTAATTGCAGAAGGAGCAGAACTTACAAGGCATGGAAAACTGGGGCAGAAGGCTCATGGGCTTAGGGTCAATCTTGGCTATATTATGAGACCCTGTTTTTTAAAACAAAACAAAACAAAGCACACACACACAAACTCTTTAAGAAGTAGTCTTGGTATCTGGCTTGCTAGTGAAGCCCTTGCCTACATTGCACTTAGCCCTTAGTTTGCTCCTATATTAAAAAAAAAGTAATAGAAGATGTTATGTTTGCTACACACTACTGCTAAGATCAGTTGAGAAACCAAGATTGCGAAACAAGTCAAAAGCTCTTAAACGACAGAAAAGTTGCTGGTGGAACTTCCTGGGAAACCAAGACTCCTGGCAAAAGCACCTCACTGGGGATATTTGCATACAAAATCTCCAGAAATGAGCTCTGCACACCGGCAGGAGCCTTGCCCTGGAGAACCTGTCATTACAGGGGCTGGAGAAGAAGCTCCTGCTGTAGCTGATAGACTGGAGAAAACAGCGCACTCAGAAGCAGCAAGGACTCCTGAGCTGGGACCCCGGAACCCTCCTTCCCCTGCTGTGTACCCTGTGCCTTCTCCTGTCGAAGTTTTTCACCAAGCTTGTTGGCAGAGGGACAATATTTAAAGGGCGCAGATCCATCTCAATGAGCAGGCCAAAAAGCTGAATTTGGAGTTGAAAGGCCAGTTTGTTATAGTTCTCGAATTCAGCTTTGTGTTCATACACATGGGTACCCTTTTGAGTTTGTGCATGTATGAGTGTGTGTTGGAGTACAGTTTAATTTCTGGGAGATCTTCATGAGAAACTACTTAGAAAAATGTAAACAGCCCTTGTGTGAGAAGCACACAAGTGATTTCAAAACATCCAAGATGGTAGTAAACACCTGTAAACCTTTGGGGAGGTTGAGGCAAGATACAGTCAAGGGCAGCCTGGTTACACTGTGAGTTCCTGTCTTAAATCAGAACCAAAACCAATGACCATAAAACTTATCCCAGAATACATAGTTGTATTCTGGGAATGCAGAGAGGGAAGATATTTGGGGGTGTAGCATTATCATTGGCTGCCAGAATGGCTAGGTTTAAATTCCAGACCTGCCAGCCACATCCTTGGGCTGTGAAATCCTCTGCAATTCAGCTCCCACCTTGAACTTTACTTTTCTCATCCACTTCATGCGACCATTGTGCACATTAAATCGTCTAACATGCTAGAACATTTAGAATAGTTTTGTGGAATGTGCTAAGAGCAGGAGATGTTAGCTGTTAATAATGATCTTACAATGGCTGTTTGTTCACCTTATTATAAACATGTAATTACCACTTCTCAAGTGACGCGGTATCTTTTGGTGTAAGGGAACCCCCAAGGCTTACAAAGAGACAATTACCAAATAAAACTAGGGTGTTTGGTCAAAACCTTTACTTGTGTTGTTTTACGGCTCCTTGAGGGCTGCATCACTGACTTCTGGAATCCTTTGCCCACACGGTACCCTCTCAAAGGCCTCCGTGGGCCCTTCAGTGTAAAGTTAATGCTAATTTTTGTTGGCAATCTTATGAACTTATCTTTTGTTTTCTTGTCCTAAGACATTTCTTGTCCTAAGGTAAATGCATTCTTATTTATCTTCTGATTTGTTCTGTTTCCTTCCTCATAACACAAACTGTTTCTTATTGCCACTGCTCAGGTTCCTAACATCTCAAAGTCCAGTACACGGAGGACAGCTAATGGTAAATATTTGAATGGCTCAGACACAAACACTGCAGCATGCTATGTTGGGGGCAGTGTAGGGTGCACAAAATGTGTTGCCACGCACACAGGGCAGTATCGTAAATAGAAGACCTTGAAATGGAGGGGGGGGGAATACACTCACACAGTTTAGAATAATTATATTTATATCATTCATGGACACATTTGTTTTGTTTTTAATCAGTGGAAAAGTTTTCTTCTCAGGACACTGGTACCCATGTTACTAGAACAATAAGTGGATATCTAAAAATATTAGCATCTATATCTGTGAATGGGGAGTTGGAACTCCTTTGGCAGTCACTGTGGCTCCCTGAAAAACCGTCTGGAACTCAGCAGTTAATGACCTCTCTCTCCTTTCTTACCCAACCCCCTCTGCTGCATCTGATCAGATCCAGGGTAAGCCCAGACTTCAGAAGAGGTTAGGGTCAGCTCTGCTGGGCACAGAGAAAGGAGAACGAAAGCACAGTGAGCAAAGAGGCCATCAAATCTGAATACACATCTCTCTGACTGAGGCCACCAAGCATGAAAATCGCGACAGTGATTAGTTTTGGCTTAGGATTGTTCTGTTAGGCCTGTACGGTCCGGCAGGCACTTAAATGGCCAGATCTTATTTTACTTGTAGCAAAGAGCCATCGAGTAAAAACACACATGCACCTTTCGCCCAGGAGTGTTTAAGTGCAATTGTTCAAATTTCTAGCTATCAGATGATTTGGAATAGGGGGAGCTTGACTTATGTAACTTGGTTTTGGTAAGCACCTTGTCTATTGCAGTTTGATCTTCAATCACTATTTCATCACACTGATGGGAGTGTCGATTTAAACCCAAATTCGAGACCACACCTTCCTAGTTTAACTGAGAAAATAGGCAGATGCTAATGCAGTAAATAAAACTTCCAACTCGTAGGAATCTGCTTTAAAGAAAGTAGAACCAATTATCCGCAATTGGTATTCCAGTCAATTCCATCAACAAAGTTGATGGTCGAACAAGGAAAGTTGCAGGATCTGAGCATGAATGGGACCCTCAAAGGGATCAGTGAACAGTCTGTGATAGGCTTTAACCTGTAGGAACAGTTGAAGAATACCTGAACTGCCCTTTCTCTGTTTCCAAACAAGGCTGCATTTAGAGTTCCCGAAGTCATACATTCCATTCTACAAAGTCTGTTTCTGTAATGTGGTAGAACATGGAAACATGGTATCAGCCCTCCTAACTCACTTTTAAATGTGAGACATTAGCAATGCTGACTAGACCCACAATGCAATATACAAGAGGTCTCTAAGACTTAACTTACATAACTGGATATTTTCACTAATTGTAATTCTTCCACTCTTTCTAGAGTGTTGGAAGGCATTGTCCAAAACCAGTTTCAGCAACATTTGTCATTTGACGATAGAATCTATGGCCAGGCTTGAAACTTAATTGTTGGCCATCTTCTGTCAAATGTTGAACAGTGTGCTTTGAATGCCAGTGGCTAGGGGTATTTGGTTGAGTTTAAATCTAACAAATTCTCAAATCTTGGACTTTGGTTTTATTAGTTGCACGTCCTGTGAGACAAATACACCCTTTGATTCACCACGTTAGGTTTACTAGGGGAAAAAATTACTCAACAGCCCCCCAAATGTTGGTTTTCCCTCACAAGCAATGTAGAAAGTCCACCGCCAGAGTGTGAGGCCATTCTTATGGCAGGAAGATAAAATTTATCAGTAGGAAAACATACATATGTATAACCCTACCCCCTCCCATCTGTGCCGGAGAGTGAACCCGGGGTCCGGTACACACCAGCCACACTCCATCACTGACTAACTCCCACAGCTGAATACATTCTTTTCCCCATACAAGCTGATATCCATCTGTAGTAAAAGCACTGCTCCCCCTGACCCTGGAGCATGCATATATACGGGCACTATACTTTGATCACCCGCAGTGATTTCGAGCAACTCGCAAAGTGCGGCGTCGGTACACAGTCATTAAGCGCCGTGAATTGGTTTCTTTTATTTCTTCCTTTTAGTACACACCAGAGTGTGTTTTAACCTTTCATTATTGCTCACTTAATTAGGAAAAATGACCCCGCATTTCTTTTACATACTGTACTATTCATCAGCACATGTAAGAGGTCCTTGGCATACAAGGGCTGGGTTTTGCTTTTCGTGAATCTTGCCTGAACTGAGCTATATGAATCCCAATTATTTTAGCCACTGAGAAGTTCAAATTAGTGCTTCTTCTTGCATAGGGTAACACAGGCTTTCAGAATCTTAAAAGCAGCCGAATGTGTTATTTAAATGACTGACCTTAGAGATGCAGACAGAATGTTAGGCTGTTGTTTCTATCAGCTGTTGCTGTCCTCGGCTTCAACACCAGCGTCTAATGAGGAAGAAAGAGCCTTGCTAGGCTTGAGTCAATGTCCAGTTTCTAACATTCTCTTCAGCTTCTTGTGTGGTCACCTATAATTGCTATCCGCAAGCCTATGGGGCAGGTTTCCAAGACCTGAATGCCTGTCTGCTACAAGTTGACCCTCTGAGGTACTATAAAAACAAAGCGCCAATTTTTTTTTCTTAAAAGGAGAAAACACTCTGGTACAGCACGGTCCCTTGAAACTATCCAATTTGATCCGTGATTCCTGTTGAGATATGTATTACATCACATTCTATTTTTGGCTTCGTTCATTAATCAAAATCTATCCCATTTATTACACAGCTTCCTGGAGCTCAGGCATTTGGAATGCAGAGGGCCAGCACGCAGCTGCCAAGCACCATGGCGGTGGGCTACATGTGAGTCATTCCAAGAGGGATTTCAAGTGACTAAGTGGCCTCTTTATCTCTTGGTGACGTGAGCAGGGAATGGAGTTGTCTTCTTAAGGCAATGAAACCTGGAGCCGTGTATCCGCCGTGGGGAGGGGACCGCATCCCAGCCCAGCAGTCTTTCCGGAACTGCTGATGAGTCTGACCTTTGCCAGAAATGCATGGAGCCTTGATTTCTGCCCTTAACCTTTGTGAGTCGGAACCCCTCTGTGAAACTTACCCACAGCCCAGGGAAGCTCAAACCCAGACACATAACACATTTCATGAAAGCGCGGCTTCAAGCGGGTGCATGCGCATGCATTCTCAGAGGATGAAGACATTGAAACCACTTTAAATTAGTCTCCCAACTGTGTGTGTGTGTGTGTGTGTGTGTGTGTGTGTGTGTGTGTTTCAAGCATTTATATCTATCCTTCTTCCCCTGGAGCAGGAAAAGTGAGAGTCCTCAGTACTCTGTCACCCTTATATTTAAATGCAAGTGCTACTCTCCAGTCTCCTCTTTATAGAAACGGGTGGTAGGAATGGAAAATATTATGTGTTCTGCATTTGCTAAGAGTCGCTGAAACCATTTTCTTACTGTTAAATAACAATCAAGTCTATGTGTTGAGTGGTAGGGGTGGATAGGACATTAATAGCCTCAGTTTCTGCCCGCAATCAAAAAGGAAAGCCATTTTGATGTGGCAGTGTCTCCAATTTGTCATTTACCCCAAATCTACTGAATATTCACTATAAATGCAGAGCTCTTAGAACAGTATGAAGTGACTCTGGTGGTATCTTGTAATGTTATTGTCAAATATTCTTGGTACACAGTGATGGGTTTCTTTATTTGTGTGTGTGTGTGTGTGTGTGTGTGCGCGCGTGCACACACGTGCGTGTGCCTGAGTATATGTATGCATATACCCTACCTGGGTAGGTCAAAAGAAGGTGTCAGATCCCCTCCAAGTGAAGTTGTAAGCAGTTGTGAACTTCCAGGTGGGTGCTGGGAACCAAACCTGGCTCCTCTGCAAGAGCAGCAAATGTTCTTAACCCCTGAGCCATCTTCCCAGCCCCTGGACCGGATTCTTTGCACGCCTCATCTCATGGGCTTGCCTACCAAGCCTATGCTGTTGCTAGGGAGGTTAAAATGTTATTATGGCTAAAAGAACAAAGTCTAAAGAGGTGAAAGAGGTTGCCAAAGGTAACCACCAATAACCCTGGTGCACTAACTCCTCTTCTTTCCATGGTTACGGTGAGGATGATGACCAGGATATGGAAGAAGCAGTGACTTACATTTGATCTGTCTTTGCCGCCCCTCATCCTGCAGCTGCCTGTTCACTGTATCCATTCAGAATCCTTGTCAGCGTGCAGGAAAACCCCAATGAACAACCCCACCTTAGAGACGCTCAGGCCGTCGAGAAACATTTTTGCCTGTCTACTGATCCCACATGGGGGGATGACAAGGAGGAGGAAGGGCACGTTTTGAAATAGTCCCACTAGAGGTGGGAAACTGGGAAGGCGGGAGACTCTACAAAATATTAAACAAAGAAGAGGTGACTGGCAAAGCCATTCATGAACTCATCTGCTCACGTATGAGCGGATCACGAAACACACAAATCCTGTTCAGCACTTGCACTGGGGACACGGCAGCAAGTGCCGAGAATACCAATTCCAGATCTGACTACAAATCAGCCCGGGGAAAGGTTGGGTGGGAAGAACTGTACAAGGCCGATGAGAATTCGGGAGTCGGAGGAGTTATTTCTGACTGAGGCAACAGGGAGAGCTTTGTGTCCAGTGATGGGGCCGTGATGGATGAGCGGGACGCAGGCCGAGTTCCAGTTCTCAGATGGGAGGCTAATACATCACTGCCCCTGTGATTCCAGTTTTAGGATCACAAGGTTTTGGTGGGCTGTTTAAGATTCCAGTCACGCTTATAAAATGAGGTCACATGGACAAAGCGTTGCCATTGTGGCCAGCTGCCTCGCACTGGTGTGTCCTGTGTCTTTCCTTCTCCAGATTTACATCATGGCTCTTTTTTTTTTTTATATAACCATTCTACAAAAGAGATGTACAATATCCTTTCCATTTGAGTAGGAACATTCAGAAAGACAGTCTCGTTCTCGTTAGTAAATGAGAAACCAATTGCAGCATTCTCTCAACAAACAACATGCTTAAAAGAATGCTCAGCCTAGCAAGGACACACTCAGAGAACTCCACTGGTTAGTAAGGTAGGCAAATGTGGAGATTCTTCCACAACAAGAAGCTACTTTGAGAATATGACTAAGAACTAATTGGTCAGTGTATTTACCACTGCTCCCTGCCCCCACCAACCACACACTTAAAGCTTTCATGCATAACAAATACTTTGGGGGAGTTCAAGAGAACACTCTATTTTGTTTCAGCTAACTATGGTTTCTCCCGGTCTGTGTTCAAGTAAGGGGGCACTGTTGAAAACACAGAAGGGAGTGTAGCTTGAACAAGTAAAGGTCGGGGAAGGCGGTGAGGAGTGGGGGAGATATATATAGTTGTCCAGGACTGATCTTGCTGGAATGAGAGGTGATCGGCCTCAGGGAGAGCAAGGGGATTGTCCCGTCTGTGTTTGCTGGTCCACCCTGGTCTAACTCTTCAGAGACGTTTAGGTCCTTAGTGTGGCAATTGTTCAGAATTCCGATATTAGAAGGGGTTACTCCATAAAGTCTGAGAGATGGCTCAGGAGTTAAGAGCATTGACCGCTCTTCCAGAGGACCTGTGTTCAGTTCCTAGCACCACATGGCAGCTCACAACTGTCTGTAACTCCAGTGCCAGGGCGAAACATCAGTGTGCATAAATAAAAATTAAAAAAGGAAAAAAAAAGAAAAGAAAAAAGCTTGGTCCCTTGTTTTCACTGCTTTCCATGTGGGCCTGGAAGAAATCAGTATTAGCAACATTTTTTTGAGCCTTCAAAGCAAAGCTAATGCTTGGTCCTCAACAGGAAAGTGACTTTAATTAATTCAAGAAGACCTTTCCATTAAGCAACAAAACATGGCCCTAGGCGCTTCAGGAAGGTTAGCTAGCACCTTTCCTTCTGCTGTCAAGGGGGAAGTGTAAGAGTAGCTTATTCTCTTGCCAGACAGTGTGCTTTTTTAGCAAAGAAGAACAAAATAAACAAGCAAGCAAAAAAAAAAAAAATACCCTGTTGGTAGTCGATTAACTTCTTTATTCTAATGAGATCTACGGCAGAATGCAGAATCCTCCATCACAATAAAAGATGACTAAAGACCTCATCAATACTCATTTAGCAAATGCTTTGGAGTAGACCATCATTTTCTAATACTTAGGAATTTCATTATTTCTTATTTCAGTGACCATGTTACAAAAAATATTAAGTGAAATGGGATTAGGTTTGCCATTTGTCATTTCCTGGGAGTAGAATTCTGTTCTGACATGTGGGCACTCATACCCAGGGCTTAATGCTTTCAGTAATTATAAGGATCATGTAGGGTATGTTGATTGGTGGGAGAAAAAAAATTCTTTATTAACTGCTCAGAAATAGTTAATTCTTCATTAGTCAGAGCGCTACACTAGAGGCTGCTGCCGTGAACCATGGATTAGAGTTTATGATAGTAATAACCTTTCTGAAAAAACATTCGTTACTATACTTAATGACCAGATTTTAGTGCATTAACCTTCCCGGGGAGGTCAACTAACAAAATGGATGTTAACTGCTTGTAACAACCAATTCCTGTGAAATTAATATTTAGATGCCTTTGGTGTCAAAAAACCTTCCTTCCATATCAGGGCATTAAAAACACTTCTGAATTATTAATAGCAAGCGGAATTCAATGCCTGAAAGATTTCCATCCCGGCGCTCTCTCGCCTCAGCCTCCTCCTATTTAGAGTTCTTTGCTGCAGGAACAAGGAAGGCATTCAGGGAAATGAGGTCTCAGAAATGCATGTGGGTCAACAACGCAGGGCAGTTTGGAAAAGGTCACTCTTTAAGTTCAACAGAAATAAACAGAATAGGGGTGTGAAAGGCGGCAGAGAGCATCCTGGGAGCCTGGCAGAGACAAACTCCCCGCCAGGCCCTGGGCTTCACAGCAGCAGCCTCTCACCACCTGTCAGGAGCTCCTTAAAGACGGTTTTTTTTTTTTTTTTTTTTTTTGCATCCCTTCTGCAACTGACCTCCTGACTGGGCTCTTGGCCCCTCCCCCTCCTTCAATTGGAAACAAACCACATTTATGTCAAAACAACTTCTGAACTATTTCCTTCCCCAGCAAGGCCAGAATATAAAACATGTTCTGAATGGCTGCCCTATTCCCTGGAGGAATTTTATGATTTCGTTACTGCTGCACAGCGTGTTCAGCTGCTTGGCCGAGGTAGCCTTGAGTCTCTGCCAAACAATGAAGCAACACTATTATTAGCCTTCCCATTCAACAGTAACAAAACAGCCCATGTTTCTATTTTCAGATGGCTTTCTTCTGGTGCAATAGATATGCAGAAACCTGAACCTCAGGCCAGGACTGGACCAGCAGGACTCGGCAGCTAGCTAGTGCCAAAACCCAGGGGCCTGAAGGGGAAAATGGTTTAATGGTCCTATTTTTTTAGGCAGAGGTCGAATGCAGATAAGCTTCCAAAGTCCTGCATGCCGGAAGCCTTAGCTGGTTTATACCACCTCTGTTGGGGTTGGGCGAGCACCCCTGACATGTCTGCAATGTTTGGTGATTTTGTCAGACAGTGCAATTACATGTATGACTTGGTCATCAAACCAGCCTCAACTCGCATTGAGAGAAGAGCATGTGAAAATCATGCCATGAGGGGCAAGAGAGACGGCTCAGCAGTTAAGAGCATTTGCTGCTCTTTCAGGAGTTCGGATCCCAGCATGCATATCCAGAACCTTTTAACTCCAGGATCGAGGAATCCAACTCCTCCTTGGGCCTCTGTGAGCACCTATAGGCTCATGTGCCTTGCCCTCCTCACACTTTATAAAATCTTATAAAAAATGCATACATAGACATGCAGCAGCATTCTGACATGCTCAGTGACAAGCCACCAGAGAAGATTCCAGAAGGGCTGGGTGATAAATAGACATTCCAGCTTGACTTTTTCTAATGAGTACATTTGAAATAGTAGAAATTCCATGTAGACAGAGATGACTGCAATGTTGGGTCAGCTTTCATTTGTAAATAAGATCTTCCGTCTGAGCAATCATCCAGGGTAAATTCTGTAAAAGAACGATTTTGATTTAACTCGGTTGGTTTTTCATCACTTTGGGAATAGTTACCACTACACCATTATGCGTCTATAATTATTCCTATTGTAGCTGTAATAATAACTGTGAGAGAGTTATAAAGGAAATTCATTGTAAAATTATTTTACCAAAAAGTCCCTGTAATTTACTCCCATGAAGGTATATGTGAGTATTCACTTCTTTCTTTTTCAGAAAAATTTAAAGTAATTTATCTATTTTTATTTCATGTACACTGATGTTTTGCCTGCATGTACATATGCATGAGTGTGTCAGATCCACTGGAATAGGAGGTACAGACAGTTGTGAACTGCCATGTGTGTGCTGGGAATTGAACCCGGGTCTTGTGGACCGGTGCTCTTAATGATGAGCCAGAATATTCATTTCTTTATTGCCACAATGGCAGGCACAGATGTTTTGTTTAACCACTGAATATCTAAAAGTACATATGCTATATTAGTTGTCAGTTCTGATTAGTAATGGAGCATTGTTTCCCTTATTTATTGACGATAGGATTACTTTGTGAATAAATGAATTTAGCTAATTTTTAAATTTTAGAATATAGTGTTCAATTTTTGCAATTATGTTTTTAAAAAAAAGCCAGGCAGGCCTGGTAGTGTCTTCCTGTAATTCCAGTCCTCATAGGGCTGGCTGAGATAGGAAGATGATTTTGAGTCTGAGGCTGACTTAAGCTACAGAGTGAAACCCTAGCTCCAAAAACTGAAAATAAAAAATAGGACAAGTAGGAAAAATTTATAAACTGAAAGGAAAAAAATGGGACACCACTTCTGCTTTTTCAATGTCTGTTTTCTTGAAAAACAACTTAGACCAAGCACTGAAAAGAAGCTCTCTTCGCAAATACAAAACTGAAGTATGAGCTGTTGACACTCCCACTCCCCCATCCCTGCTCTTTACAGAAATATCAGTGAGAGGCTGCGGGGAACCAAGTTAAGGAATAAATAAAATACAGTTATTGCCTTGTCGGCTTTATCTCCAAAGCGATAAGAGTCCTGGAAGCTATTTAACTGGCCTGTGAATCATTAACTTCATTGTGTTTACAGAGAATATGTTATTTTCTCTGCTTCTTGGAAATATGGCTCCTTCCTCGGCAATTGGGCTGGTTGCTGAGCGTGGCACAGGTGTTGTACCTGAACCACGTGTGGCTGGTGGGTCGTGTTTAAATGGTGCTGGGGACTGAATGAACTCTTGTGCTCCGTTCCCTGAAAAGCCTTCTCTGGTCTCTGTTGGCTCCATATGGCACTCTGACGAGCTTACACCCCTCTTTAAGTGCTTCCATATCAGAAAACAAGAGCAAAGCTGAAGCAAAGTGAGTCATCTGGTTTTGTCTTTGCTTTCCCGGCATGAGATAATGCGGAGGTGTTAATTGCAAGACTTCACCGAGTCTTGGCTAATAACAGTGTGCAAACAAATGCATGTCAGGCTCAGCCACAGAAAAGCTTCTACTAATAAGGTAAAACTAGCAATTAGCGCTGACAATGAAGTAATACTTTCCGTTGAATATTCATTAATGGAGTTCTTGTTTAGGATAAGGGAGGCTTCGGATTGTCCAGATGGAAACCCAGACTAGGAAGCCTGGCCATTTCCTTTCAGTGAATTCAGCCCTCTTTGGTGAGCAGGCACATTGAATTCATCCCCTTTTGTACTAATTCATTGACCCTCTGATTCAAAGGCAGGGCCTTGATGGCCACTAAGGCTCCTCAGTCGGTGACCAGAGCATAATGGGGAGCAAATTGAATTCCCAGAAAAAAAAAATCATGGATGCTGATGATGCGTTCCAAACACCGTGCATTTGTTTACTTGTTCGTTTGCTGTTGCTGTTATCATTTTAAAGTGTTCACCTTAATTGTAGGGTTTCTAGAATAAAGAACGAGACTAGCTCACTAGCCTGTTCTATCTGTCATCTGTCGTCTCTCTTTTCTAGGCAGGTTGATAAGTTTGAGAAAGCAGGATTTGTCTTTGTCCCTGCTTCCTGTCACAGAGCACCTAAAGTCTCTTGGTGTCGTTGGTGTCAGAAATCCCCCATTGACGTGGGTGAGAGGCATCCTTGATAACCCGGAAGAGATGCGAATGAGCTGACCAAGAGTAGATCCCAAAGTGGGGTCAGGAGGGGGCCAGTCAAAAGCGTGAGTATGAGGCTGTAGCACGGAGAGCTGGATTTTCCAACCCCACTCTGATCTCCGAGGAAAGGAGAGAAGAGGGGAGGGGAGGAGAGGGGAGGGGAGGGGAGAGGAGGGGAGAGGAGGGGAGAGGAGGGGAGAGGAGGGGAGGGGAGGGGAGAGGAGGGGAGAGGAGAGGAGAGCAGAAGAGATTACCCGACGCTAAAATTTCTTCCTGAACAGCACGGTTTGATGCTTTTCTAAAAACAGGGATACAGGAAAAGGGTGATCCTCTCAAAGCGGGTGTGAAAGCTGCACCCACATCACACGCTGTGCCCC
This sequence comes from Myodes glareolus, assembly GCF_982192425.1. Classification (NCBI taxonomy): domain Eukaryota; kingdom Metazoa; phylum Chordata; class Mammalia; order Rodentia; family Cricetidae; genus Myodes; species Myodes glareolus. The sequence goes on along the minus strand of NC_142038.1, from coordinate 32,887,551 downwards.
CTCTCCATCTGTATCCAATATAAGAGACTTGATTGTAGCCTGGTAAGTGTGTTTCTCTCAGCTATGGAATGTTCTGTCAGAAGTATGGGAGGAAAGACCTCAACACCCACCACACAGACAAGAGTGAGACAGAGACAGAGACGAGATAAATAGACTGATGGATAGGTAGATAGACAGACAGACGACAGACAGACAGACAGATAGACAGATAGATAGATCAACTGAGACCAGGCAGCCTTGATTTCCCCATTGGTATTGCAAGTAGGGGAGCCATCTTGCAGGACTGAATCCCTGACCTGACTCTTAAGGTGGACAGAATATGTAGTGGCGAGAATCAGTGGGTTATAGGATACATAGTTGGTGTCCCCAGAATTCCTTGTTATGGAGGAAATTCCTCATATTACAAAACTATTCAAGGTTTGTTTTTTCCTTTTACATTTTTCTTGGAGCACAGCTCTCGGATTGTAGAGAAGTTCCCCCGATGGCTCCGTTACAGAGATAACATTATTATCTCTGAAACATGATAGCAAATTAAAACATGTGGGTGATGTCTGCCTTTTTAGAATTTATTTTAAAACATGCTCATGTGAAGAACTTTACTACCCAAACCACTTTATTTAGGCAGCCTTTAATAGGTTTACATGGGTGTAAGGGGATAGGTTTCTTTCTTCCTTTCCTCCCTTCTTTCTTTGTTTCTTTTTTCTTTTTTTTTTCCCCCGGTGGATGGTTACAATATGACATTAAGTAGGCTAAATCGTCAATGTTAGAATTTTAGAATGGATCACAACCTCTGCAAAATAAAACCATCTGCTGCCTCTCTCTCTCTCTCTCTCTCTCTCTCTCTGTGTGTGTGTGTGTGTGTGTACACGTGTGGCATATGTGCATGTGTCTGTGGGTGCACACACAAAAGCCAGAGGAGGACTTGGGGTGTCCTGTTTTCTCACTCTCTTCTTTACTCCCCTGAGACAGGCTCTCTCCCTGCACCTGGAGCTAGGTTCACAGTTAACCCAATCAGTCTCAAGGCTTTGCCCGCCCGAGCGCTGGTGTTCCCGGTGAATGGGTTCACACAGCCTTTCCATAGGTGCTGATGATGGAGACTCAGGACCGAGTTTGTGCAGGAAGAACTCTTTCCCACCGAGTTGTCTGTGGGGCACCCCCACCCCCCACCCCATCTTTGGCTTTAACCGTTTTGACTTTCAAAAACATGGTTTGGTGGAAGTGGTTTGGGGTTCAGATTAAAAAACCACAGTCTCAGACTTCTTTGCCGTTAATACGGTCACATAACACACTCTGGCCAATGACACATAAGAGGAAGTTACTTAAAGCTACTAAAAATAGGAGAGATGTGGTTAGTGGCTCATTTTACTCTCATGTCTTGTCTGGCCTTGTAGTAGCTGGTATCATTTAGCCATTTTATAAAGGACCATGAGAAATGAGGAGAATAATAGAGCCCCCAATGTCCCACAGCTACCACATTCTGTTCATGCCATTTTTTTTCTATCTCTGTTTTGCATAGCCAAAAGTAATTCTTTTTTCTTTTCCCTCCCTCCCTCCCTCCCTCCCTCCCTCCCTCCCTCCCTCCCTCCCTTCTTTCTTTCTTTCTTTCTTTCTTGTTCATTGTACATTTGCTTGTTTTGAGACAGGGTCTCACTTTGCAGTCCTGGCTGTCCTGGAACTCAATATCTAGACCAGGCTGACCTCTGACCCACAAAGACATGCTTGACTTCGTCTCCTGAACTAAAGCCATGTGCCACCATGCCCAATGCCCAATGTGATTCCTAATAAGATGTATCAGAATGAAATAGAATGTATCAGAATTGATATGGATCAGTGGGTGACAGGGGCTTCCAGTAAGGATATTAAAAGTGAGTTTGCTGAACGGAAGAGGTGGGAGAGTAAAGGCAGACAATCCTGAGTGCATTAAGCAGAGAAAATCATTGCTGTATTCTAGGAAAGCATTCACTGACTTCCAGATATGGAGTGTTGCTTCATAGAACTTCTTACTGTTTCTAAGAAGAAAGCTGTAGAGAGGGAAATGCACAGTTGACAAACAGATGTGAAAGAAAACATTGTACTGTGAAGGGTTTATCTAATTATTCTTTGTCAATAAAAACTTGGGAATCAGATATGGGGTAAGAACCAGAGGAGGATGACCAGAGAAGCGTTGGAGAAGCGACCAGTGACACCCTCTCTCCTTTCTTCCTTGATCCAAAATGGCTGAGAATCTTTATAAGCTCCACCCTACTACTTCCTGTGTCTCTCTATATGTTCTCAGTCCTCCAAAACCTCTATGGGCAATTTTGGTCAGCTAGTAGCTAATTCTGTCCTCTGATGCAAAGCAAACTTTACTGGCAGTCTGGAGTCGGGAGTGTCAGAGTGGGATCAAAGCATCCCACAACAGTATTCTACAAGAGAGACTTTTGTAAGTCCCTTGTTAAAATTAGGTAAGAATTCCCAAATCTGGAGCCTTTAGGAGTCCTTTATAAATTGAGACATGTTTGGATCTGGAACAATACTCAATATGCAGAGTTTGAGGGTAGGTAGCTTGTTTTCTTGTAAGTAATACTCTAGATGTAGGCTGACCAAGCCCAGCACAGTGCTTCCTGTTGGCTTTAGATCTTACGGCTTCTCAATCTCCAAAGTGTTCTCCATGCTGCTGCGATCCAAGAAGACTTTTAGCCCTTGGACATTAAAGCTAATAGGAAGTGGAAGAGGAAGAGAGGGGCCCATCCTTTTAGAAGCTGAATATGTTATTTCTACATACATCTCATTTGGGTCACCATATTGTTAATGGTGTCACAGCTTCTAGCACTGTGGGAGGTGGGGAGAAATGGACACCATGTCTGATGTGTTAAATGCTGACTATTCTAGCAGAGATGATAGAAACCATTGTAAGTTTAGGATTATTGGGTCACCAGAAATGTTATCATCAAGTATGTCACTTCCACACGTCACTTCTCAACCTCCATGGGGCCTTCTGCCTTCCCTTATTGTAAAGCACGTTCTCTGAGGTTCCTTATCATTCTCAGGGAACTGCTTCTAAAGGGAGCTCAATTCCATCAAGCAGGGAAGATTCAACAGTAGAAAAAAAAAAAAAAAGACTACAGTTGGCCCAGAGTTCAGATGAGTTTTACACTAAACTTCTATCTTCCTCTACAATGGTCCCCCTCTCCTGTGAAGAAGATAGTCTCCACTCTTGTGATGCCCCTATACATGTACCTGTGTGTTTTTTCTCAGGTCGTCTATTGTTAGTTTATTTCAGAGACTTCACTGATCCTTTGATGGGGAAGTTGCCTTTGTTTTAAGGGAATCACAGCTTGCTTTCCTTCTCTGGTCTAAAGATGCAATCTTATAAAAATCGTTCTTGAATTATTTTTGACTTCATATGTTTAAATAAATAGAGAAGTGTAATTATTCAGCCACCCGTAAGGCTGCACTTCCGGGTCCTAAGGCAGGCACATGTGGGCAGACCCTTGGGAACTGTGCCCGCGTTACCCACGGGCGTGCATGCGTGATTACCTCCACCGCAACTCAGCTAACCCTGTGTGCGCATGTGTGGGTTACCTGCCATCTGCGTCATCAGCGTCTGACGTGCTCACGCAAAACCCCTGCGTGCACGTGCAAGGCGTAGGGTGCCGGTCATCAGCGTCTGACGTAGGCACGCCTTCCCCCCCTGCGCATGTGCTAGGAAGCCTTTAATTATTTGCTTCTCGTGTTCTTTTCTCACTCGCATCGGACATTTCAAGGAGCCTTAATAAGATCGTCATATGTTGCATTCGTGCTTACATAATTAAAGCAGAAAGGGTGATGGTGTGGGGAGCCTGAAACCTTGGTTGCCTGTGAAAGCCACGCTGGGAGGGGCGTGGTCATTTAGAGGTGGAGTTCAGCTGAAGGTGACTGGCCACGTGAGAAGAGGAGGTAGAAACTGGTCGGCCATTTTCAGGTAGGGGGACAATGAAAGTAATCAAGTTTTCCTTGATTAAAAGCGGGAAATAACCTTGGTTGTGTTTGCACAGCTATCCTTAAGCAAGGTCAGAGATGGAGAAAGTGTTTAAATCAAAATGTCTTTGGGAATGCCCTAGCTAGAGGCCAGGAAACCTGCTCTCTCTCTCTCTCTCTCTCTCTCTCTCTCTGTCTCTGTCTCTCTCTCTCTGTGTGTGTGTGTGTGTGTGTGTGTGTGTATTTTCTCATTATCTCACTTCCCTTAAAAGAACACCCTTGCCTGGAATCTACGTAGGTTGAGGACTAAGCTGAAATTGAGAGGCTCCTGAATGTTGTATGTGGGTCAACTGGGCTGACCAGTTAGTTCACCTCCCTCTGTTCCTCCACCAGAAAGCCTTATTTACTCCAAGATAGAGACACTCAATGATATCCAGCTTCCAGGAACCTGTTCCTGGTACACAGGAGCTCTGCCTTCTGGCTCTGCAGCTCCCACCTACAAACCTCCAGTAAGACTCCTTTCTTAACTCATCCCCCACGAGCTGAATTTCATTCTTTGAATTCATGAGACAAAAACTCAGAGACCACAGACTTAGTGGAAGGTTATGTGACCACGAGTGTCTGACACCCAAACTCCTGAGTTAAAGCCCACCTGAATATGGAGAGAACACCTCCATGGACTTCAAAGACAGCCTGCTTGTTCTGAATCAGCATCATTAGAGGTGCTGCCTTTGGATTAGATGACTCCACTTCTTAGCTACTTTCTGGGCCCGTGGATTGCTATAAGACAGGGTGACTAGCCCCTTCTGGTGTCTAGCATCCAGTCTCGCCATGCGATCTCTTCAATCTCTTCCACATGTTCTGCCATTATTATGATCAGACCATGTGGCTATGAGTCACTTACAAGCTCCATGCAAGACTTGGCTCCACGCTCTCTGATTACAACAACTGTGAACTAAATAAACCTTTTCAAATAAATAAATAAGTAAATAAGGTATTCAGCTTTAGGCGATTTGTTTTAGAAAAATAAAAACATAGAGTGAAACCATGGAAATGATTTCCAGCAGACACCAGTGTCCTGACTGATCTAAGAGGCAGCTCCCCGAGAGATTTTGTTATCGTAGAATTTTCTTCATTTAGTTTTTAGTTTATTTAATGTGCATGAATGTTTTTTTTTCTGTATGTATATTACAGATGGATATGAGCCACCACATGGGTACTGGAAATTGAACCTACATCCTCTGGAAGAGCAGCCAGTATCCCTAACCATTGAGCCATATCTCTAGCTCTTTTATTCTGTCTTGAAAAAAGTGTTTTGCTAAATCTGCAATCAATGAGTGAACATGACATTTGTCAGATGATTACAATTCACAGTTGGTTATTAAGAGGGAATAATCTTGTGACTGGGTATAGATTTTAATTACATTTCTTAGTCGCAGAAGTTGTCCGAATAGAGGTAATTCTAAATGGGGAATCCTCTTCTTACATTTCAAGAAGATAGACAATGAGTTTTTTTCTTTAAAAACCATACACTGTAGAAAAAAGCTCATTCAATCACTACATGGACACAGATAATTATTAATAATATAAACATATCACATTAATAAATAGGCTATAATAAAATATTGTTTTTCTGATTACTTTGACAAAACATCTGACCAGCGACTTGAAGGTAGGAGGTGTTTGCCTTAGCTCACAGCGGAAGACATAGTCTGTTATAATGGGGAAGGAATGGTGGAAGGAACATGAGCAACTGGTTACAATGGACTTGCAGTTAGAAGGCTGTGGTGCATGCTGGTGTACAGCTTGATTTCCCTGTTTATCTAGTCCAGGACCCCAGCCCCCACAATAGTACTGTCCACATTTAGGGTGAATCTTTCCATCTCAGCTCACCAAGTCTGGAGACTCTCCCATAGAAATCTGCTGTCAGGTGAGCGAACTCTTAACCACCATACTACACAAAGGGTTAAATGTGATATGATATTAAATTTCTTTAAAAAGAGGTAGATGTTGGAAAATATCCAAGACATAATATTAAGTTTAAAATGACTATAACAATATATGTGTTTCAAGTCCATTTGCATAAATGGAAATGGGAATATCCCTATAATTTTATTTTATAACAAGCTGTTTGCAATGTTATCACGAGATGGTGGCCCTGGTGTGAAGAAAGAAAGATTGGCTTCTACTTCATAACCTTTCTGTTCCCACTGGCTTCCTACTTTATAACCTCAGAACCCATTGACCTTTCTTCCTCAACTATAGACTTGTATTAGATTTGTACTAGTTTTGAATGGAAAAAGACGCAAATTTACAAAAGACAGGTGTAAAATGGGGGGGGGGCGGCTTTTTGGGCTTCTTTCCCGCCCTACCCCCCAGCTGTTTAGTCCCAGAGAAAAATCACACAAAGGACTCTATAAGTTATAAAGCTGATTGGCCCATTAGGTCAGGCTACTTATTAGCTAACTCTTACATCTTGATTAGCCCATTTTTCTGATCTATTTTAGCCATGTGGCTCAGTACCTTTTTCAGTGGGGCAGATCACATCCTGCTGCTTCGGTGATCTGGGCAGGAGTGGGAGGAATCAACTTCCTCCTCCCCAGAATCCTCCTGCTCTCTTTGCATCAGACAGGGCCTGGAGAGGTGACTCAGCAGTTAAGAGCACTGGCTGGTCTTACAGGTAACCTGGGTTCAATTTCCCACATCATCATGGTGGCTCATCCTGGGAATCTGATTCCCTCTTCTGACCTCCACATCAGGCACACGCAAGGTGCACATATGTACATGTAGACAAAATGCTCACACAAATAATAATAATAATAATAATAATAATAATAGAAATCTACAAAACAGTTTAGTTACAATGTATACTGTAGTCTTTGTTTTCGTTTTTTGGTTTTTCAAGATAGGGTTTCTCTGTAGCTTTGGAACCTGTCCTGGAATTCCCTATGCTATGTAGACCAAGCTGGTCTCAAACTCACAGAGATCTGCCTGCGTCTGCCTCCCGAGTGCTGGGATTAAAGGCATGTGCCACCACCATCCAGCCAATTTATACTGTCTTTAAGAACTCTCATGCAGGAAACACAAAGTATGAGGAAATTTTGAAGACCTCATTAAATTGAGTCTTGCTTCCTAGGGTTTTTTTTTTTTTTTGATCAAGAATCCATTGCAGAAAAAGAAATCAATTTGATTATTTATCTAAATAACTTGTAACCTGATACTTGTTTTTAAAATTTATTCTCTTGCCCTGGAAGGAAAGGCATTGCAAAAGAATTTTAGTAATCTAATCCCTCAGAAATTATTTTTCTTTATTATAAACTTAACTTACGGGAAGCATTTCAAACTTTAATATTAACGCTTGTCTTTCTCAGCAATGCTAGAAACAGGCTCAGGAAACTGAGAAGTACTTTTTCTCTCTCGCCAAGTCCAGTACCGTTTCTGTTAGTGATGCGGTCTCTGGCAGATCCTGCCAGAGAAGAAATCAGCAGCGGCTCCACACCTTCCCTGCAAGGCAAACAGTGGATTAAGGCACTGGATGCTTATTCTGGCAACCCAGGGAAAAAACTGAAATTTCCATTTCACGAAGGGAAAAGTGTTAAATCGACAAGATTTGGGTGTGAAATGAATATGTGGGGAACAGAATTTCTGCAGATATTAAGAAAGTCCGTTCCTCTTATGAGACCGTGTGGCCGCAGCCTGGAGAGACAACGCGTGCAATTGGTTGGCTCTGCAAGGTATAGGAGAGACGGTCCAACTTCTGTGTCCTCAGATGTTTTCTTGCGAGGGCACCCTGAGAAGTGTTTATTTCACGGGAAGTTAAATATTCACAGCCTGGCGAGCAAACCCAGCTACCTTCATTTTTTGTGTCTCAGGCCCACTGCAGGTGAGCTGGAAGACAGGAATGCTGGGTTGGGTGTTGCAGGTCCTAGCTGGGGTGGTGGTGGTGGGGGGGCGGGTCTTTTGTTATGGAGATCATTCACAGGGAACAAGCTTTCTGTTGACATTACTCCGCATTGTTCACTTTAGTCCTTCAGGGACTGAGTGCTAGCTGTGTTCTATAGACTTCTCCATGCTAATGTGATCAAATGATTTTGAAAATCTAATTTGCAAACAGGGAAAGAGCGAGATTTGCTGGCTAATAACAGCACTTGCCACTGATGAAGAACCCACTACAAAGCCCCCACTGTACAGCCGTTCTCTCTAAACTGCATGTGAACCCTGAACACAGAGAATGACCAATTCTAGCTTATTACCAGAAGAAACGGGGAGGGGGGGAGGCTGTAGCTATGAATTGGGCTGGGAATGAAACCTGTCTCAGCCAGACTCCAAGGCCTTTGACTATCTGAGCCTCAAACCCAATAAAGGGAAATGGAGATGGGGGAGGGGGTGTGGCAAATCTTAAGCCCCTCCCCCCAAGCAACGCTTTAAAAGAGAAAACAGACAAATGAAGAATGTGTGTTCTGTATGGAAGGGGCTCAGCATCCCCCTGAGGAAGCACCTCGTGAGCTAAGCTCCCCTCAATCCTGCCAAGCTGGGAGCTGCAGAACAGGCTTGGCAGAATGAATGGTTTTAAAGGAACAGCATCAACCAAAGAGCATCTTAGGCAAAGACAACCTAAATCTGGGGCAAAGTCCTCCTGTTCATTTTACCTAACAGAAGGTAGGCACTGCTGTCTGAAACCGTAAGGCATGGCTCCCCTATTTGGGAAAACCACGGTTGTAATTAGATGAGCAAATAAATGTTCCTTTCAATTTATTAATATAGCTGTAGGCCGTGTTACGATTTTTCTCTGGGTTCTGAGACCAGTGCGTCTCGAGTTGGGAATCATTGTGGGAAAGTCACGGGTTTTAATAATGGATAAAGGCTGTGAATTATTCAAGCAGAAGGGAGCCAGCCTTGATGCCGTCACTCACGTCTTTAATTAACTGTGAGATGCTGGGCTGTCTCCGCTTTCCAAGTTTATCTGCATCAGAACTGTGGAATTTTCCCGGGCCATGGGTATGTCACGTTCAGGCCCTTGCTGCTCCAACAAGAGGGAGCGAGAGGTGTCACACTGTCACTCTGTCCTTTTTTATTCAGAGTTCTGTGTCTGCTAAACCTTACTCGTAGGCAGCTTCCTGAGCAATAAACACCTTTCTTGCTAGAAACCCACACTTTTATTCCACTGCACTTGTGAATAAGACTTCAACCTGTGAACATTCGAAATATTTCAATCCGTGTATAAATTTGGGGATCACTCGGTAAACCAGAAATTCAGTTCTGGCTACTTCAGCTCCCTGAGTTTGGTTTAGAGCTTTTATTTTCGCTGCTTGAAATAAAATGACAGTCTAAAAAGGAATTTTCAGTCTTCCATTGATAGGGGCTCAAACAGACTAAATCCACAGAGTGTGGCTTGTGTCCTCTCTGAGGAGCAAGTATGAAATTCATGGACTTTGCCAGATGCCCAAGGGGTTCCAGTGGCTTATAGCTACTCAGGGCTGCTCTCTCAGCCAGCATGGCTGCATCGGCAGGATCTTCACTTTTGCCTAACCTTCAGAACGGGAAATATAAGTTGATAGACTTTGCCACAGTGTGATTCAGTAGTTTTGCTGGCTTAGATAATTGATTCTCCTTCTCTGGATGATCTATTTTGCTATTACCTGCTATATGGAAGGTTTTTTTTTTTTTAAGTTCTGCAGCCATTTAGGCTGTGACAAGAGAATTTTTCTTTCAATTTTGTTGCACCACGTAGACAAGAAGGAACTGGGAGAGGTCTGAGCTCACCACTTCTGGGTAGAAACCGAATCACTCTTTCTATAAATCAAAAGTCATGTTAAAAGCTCCGTGAAGCAAACAATGATGTATATGAATTAGCAGCCAGGCAGAAGTCAATATGAATCAAAGCGACTTTACAAAGGTATTGATGTGTTCAGCTCCTACTAAGGTTGGTACATTTAAGCCTGTATCCCCGAGGTATTGTTGACCCAAATGAATCTATTCACTTGAAATGAGACCTTAGTTGTGACTAGAAATAAGACCGCATACACTGACCCAAATACAGCTCTTCCCCAAGCTGAGCCGTGCTAGCTGGGACCTGAATGGAACATTTTGTTCTCCTTGTATCGTGAGTGATTTCCCAAAGTATGGAATCTCTGGGTCTGTAGTCATTAACAAACGTAATTTCTAAAAATTAGCCCAATTGTGTTGTTTGGATATGACTAGTGGTTTGTTTGTTTTATATTATGTCTTACTTTAAAGAGCCCTAAAGAAACTGATTGGGCGGGGGAGGGAGTGTATGTTAATTTGAGGCAGCTTTACAATGTAGCCCGGGTTGGCCTTCAACTGGAGATCCTCCTTCCTCAGCCTCCTGAGTGTTGCTGGGAGTCCGGCCTTGTAGCAGTGACTGATTCTGTATATGCCAGTTCCAGCAATCCATTCTGTGTCTGGACATTGATTACTTCACCTGATGCCATGAGCACGGCTGGTGTGTTTGAAAGTTTATTTTAGTGATAACACAGGCATCCTGTAAGCACGTACTATACTAGATCAAAGTACACAAAACATCAGATTACAAAGCAATGACCCCAGAAAACACTCAGGGTGCATATTTCTTTCTACAGCGTACCAGGCATCGTTAAACCTGAAGATAAGCCACTTGATAAGATTTCGGCCATTCGGTTATTCAGAGAGGGGACTTGGTACATTGGGTTTATTTGTTTCCCTTTTCTTCTAACGGTATCACAGCATCCAACTATATTTTCCAAAGGACCAATTACAAACGACCTGGTCATGGGCACTTAACACAGGGACTAGTGCTTATTAGAAAGAGCCCTGAGGATGGGGAAGGTATTCATCTTTTAAAACCCTTGAAAAGAGAATTGTAAATTAAAACGTCTACATAGGTTCAGCACCTCTCTTTCAGCCCTCCCCTCCCTTTGTCATGGGACAGCATTCAAGTGTGGGAATGCGTCTCTCAAACATGTGTAAATCACACATTTTAGCCAGGCTGTATCCAAAAGCACCAAGCCAAGAGGACCAGACAGAGGAAGCAAAGGGCATTCAACAGGGCTCTAGCAGTTTGTTAATGAAACATTTACTCAAGCAGTTTATATGGTTGTAATAAAAGGGGGGGGGGCCCTCTTTCATGGCACCCTTTCATTTCCTAGCACAATCTTTAAGAGGATTAATAGCGGGGTGAGCTTATCGCTTGAGTCTCAGGATTGGTAATGCAGAGTTCTTAATAGATTGCCTCTGGATTTAGGATTACTGTGCTGCAAATTCTCGCAGGCTTTCAATAGAACAGAAGGCAGTTTGTTTGCCCCCCTTCCAGAAGAGCTATTGACTTGGAGATGAAATGACCTAAGACTCAGAATTCCTTCTTACCACTCCCTCCTGTTTTTGACATTTCAAACTCTTGTGTATTTTGGACTAATCGGTGCAAATTCTACCACTGCTGTGATGAAGATGAGCTACCAATGCAAGTAAGTTTGATCCCACCAACAGATGATTCCAGTGGTCACAGGAACGATGTGGTCTACGTGAAAGGAAGCTCCCCAGATGACAGGTGTCGTATTGAGAAGCTGTGCATTCTCTCTACGTCATTTTCAGGAGGATTTCCTAACAGTTCAGATCAACTACATTGGCTAGGGGGATGCAGACGTGAGTAAGCCACCCTTTTCTTTTTCTAGGGCACTTAGCCGCAGCCTTTGTTACCTAGCTCCTGGAAGAGTACAGTATGGATGGATCCCGCTGCTTTGGTCCCGTGACTTCACACTATTTTTAGCACAAGGAAGATGTTAGCTGTAACAGTGTACAATGGGCTAATCAGCCATAATAGAGCTCACACTGTTTCCCCTCACATGGCTCTCATTATGTGCCTTGAATGTAAACAGCTCTCTGCCCTGACAAAGATGGCAGTTTGCCATGGTGGGATTCAGCCCTCCCCACAGCTCAGCAAACACTGAATAGAAACAAGCCCAGAGACTCAGGGAAAAAAAAAGCCACCATTGTTTGAATTTATGTCATTTGCAGCCTCAGACAAAAATGATTTTTTGCTGTTTCTACCCTTTCCTTCCTGCCTCCCTCCTCAAATTAGTGAGTATTCACACATGCCAGTTATCTGTGTATGAGAAATGATTCCTATTATTTCCCACCCCACATTTAAAGAATCAACAAATCACATTTATGTAAAGTCTTGAATGGTGACATCCCTCCGCGTTTCACAGCCCATTGTGAAATATGCGGGACCTAATGGAATGACAGGATGCTTGATCTCAGAGAGCCCGAGTCGCTTGAGAGCCGGTCCTATTGGAAATTACAGCTAGCACCAGAGACTTATTGTTTCCTATCATCTGTGTGGACCATTAGCAGATTCAGTGGTTCACTCTGCAAGCAGATTGAGACCCTTTTCCTCTAAGGCCAATGATGGATGGCGTGCCTTCCCGGATTGTTGTTGTCTCAGGATTTTCCAGCTACAGAGGTTTATGTAAAAGTTTTTAAAATTCGTATCACAGTGTCCGTCTACACGGTAAAAAAAAAAAAATCAACTAGTGTTAGACTATTGATAAAGAAAAACTGTCTCTTTCATAGAGGATCCCCCTACCCCCAAGTCAAAGCCCATTTCTGGACATGGATTTGAACCTTTACATTTCTTATTCTTCTTTGGATACTGCTTTCTGAATTTCAAGTAATAACCTTATAATTACATTTCTCCTTGAATTTAGCCAACAAATATTTATTGAATGCCTCCTGCTGTTCCACACTGTTCTCAGACTGAGACAACAGTAACCAGAACAGACAAAAAGTCCCTGTCCCTGGAGCTCCCAATCTATTGTGGTGGTAAGGAGGGGAGACAGATAGTAAACAACATTTATGAATAATTTATGTTATATGAAAAAGTGAGTGTGACTGTAGGAATAAAGAAAAATGTGGAAGGGGAGCTCATGTATGGGGCGTTAGCAGTTTAACATAAGGCGGTAGCTGGGAATGTAGTCTCATCAGATAGAGTGCTTGTTAGCACACAATGAAGGCCTAAGTTGGATCCCAAAGTGACACAAAATGGGAATGTTGACACACATGTGTAGTGCCAGTACTTAGAAGAAGAATAAAGGAGGATCAGAAACACCAGGTCGTCGTTTCCTGCGTGGATAATGTCAGGCCCACCTGAGATGGATCAAATAGCAATGACAAAATAAACAGAAACAGCAAGAAAATAAGGTGGCATTTAGACACGGCCTACAGACGTAGCGTTTGTGCGCTACCATGAAGGAATAACAGAGGAATCCATGAAACCGTCGTAGGGGAGAGTGGCCCTGGGCAGAAGAAGCGGGGAACATCCAGAACTGAGGCGGAAACAGGCTCAGGTAAGATAAAGAACAGAAAAAGACCGCCACAGAGGAGGTGGAGCTGACCAGTGAGTGAACTCGGAGCCTTACTAGGACAGGAAATTGAAACCAATGACGACGTTGCAGGGCCCAGCCTCAAAAATGATCGGCTCTGATGCTCATCCCTGACTGAAAGCCAGAAACGTCCCCGCTTCTGTTCTAGCCAGAAGTCAGAAATACCAGGGGTGATTGGAGGTCCTGAGTCCTGCTCCAGCTTTCTGCTTGCTTTCTTCTCCCTTTGCACTACTGAATGAACACCATTGCCTGGAAGATACACGTGAGGATGTGATCAAAACTGACAGGTCCCTGGACAGTTCTGGTTGGGTTAACTGGACCGACAAGCCCACTCCCAACACCTCAAACAAGAAATACTTTGTTAGCCCCTACATGAGAGCCGCCACTGTGACAACTGTCTTAGGGACCCCCCAATCGTTTATACAGAAATCCTGTTTGCTTCCTTTCTCTTAAGATTACTTGTGACCCTATAACAAAACTCCTTTCTAAGTATCTAAGTATTTATTCTTCTGTTGTCTGTGGAAATTCATTCTTCACATCGGTAAGACAATGGATCAAGTTACTGGCCTGGGGTGATCTTGGTGGCAATTGGCTGTTTATCATCTCGTTCTCCCCCACTTACTGAGGTATGCTCACCCAAGGCCAAAAAAAAAAAAAAAGCCTCAATTGCTCACAAAGACAGTCCTCACGGCTTTCTTCCACATACCAAGTTGAGAACTGCAAAGTATTGGGACGAGGATGCTGAGCATCTAAGGCCCTTCTTGAGTTGTAGTCAAGGGGATAGGAGAGCAATGGGAAGGATTTGAGCAGATGATACACTAATCCATCCTGAAGGTGTGCTGGATGGAAGGAAGCATGTAATAGGGTTAAGAAGGGAAGCAGATCCTTTTCATGTCTCTTTCGTGAGCTGGAGGTAAAAGAAGAAATTCAAAACAGGCCAGTGGTCCCAGAAGTAGGGGAGCTCGGGAAACTCTGTAGGGAAGCTGTGCAATTTTCTGACACGCCGCAGTCATTTACAGAATATGTGAGAGTGCTTTTTGTTTGCTGAAGGGGCACTATTATTGTGATAAAATGGGAAATGAAGACAGTGAGGTTTACGTCAAAGGTTTGGCTACAATCATGTTAAATTCAATAAGCCTTTTAGATACAAAGGTGGTAAACTGGGTCACAGTTTAGAGACAGAAGAAGTATAATTTCCATGTTTATGTTTTGATCTTTAGGTCAGACAATAGGGTTACACATCATTAATTCCAGAACTTGGGAGCCAGAAGCAGGCAGATCTCTGTAAGTTCAGGTACAGCCTGGGCTACAGAATGAGTTCCAGGGCAATCAGGATTGTGTAGAGAGAACCTGTCTCAAACCAACCAACCAACCAACCAACCAACCATACAAACAAACAAACAACATTTTGATCATTAAGATTAGCACATGGCATTTAAAGTCATGATTAGGCGAACTCCATCAGGCTAAAAAGAGACGTCCCACGACTCAGTCCTGCAATGATCCCACACTAAGAGTATATGATGGAGAACCCTGTCAAAGTTACCGGAACAGAGGGTGGCAGAACAAAAAGATGGCTACTAAGTGTTTATATGAGTCTTGCAGGATTTCCAGAAATACAACTGTGCTGACTGGTTTTGTGGGTCAACTTGACACAAGGTTGAGTGACCAGAGAGGAAGGACCCTCAGCGGAGGAAATGTCTCCCTGAGATCCAGCTGCAAGGCATTTTCTTAATTAGCGATCAATGAGGGAGGTGCCATCCCTGGACTGGTGGGCCTAAGTTCTTCAAGAAAGAAGGCTGAACAAGCCAGGGGAAGGCAGCTGGTAAGCAGTATCCCTCCATGTCCTGCATCAAACCCTGCCTCCAAGATCCTGCCTTGTTTGAGTTCCTGTCCTGATTTCCTTCAGTGATGAACAGAAACGTGAGAGTGTAAGCCAAATAAACCCTCTCCTCCCCAACTTGCTTTTTAGTCATGGGGTTTCACCGCAGCAAGAGAAAGCCTAGTGGGGACCCCGCGGAAGAAGAGCTAAGAGCAGAAGAATCACTCAGGCAGACAGATCTAAACTAGAGCTGATAGGGCAGCAGCTGTCCCCTGGCAACAGGAACTTCCCGCACCAACGAATAGCTTTGGCAAAAAGTTGACAAGTGCAGCTGAAGGTGTGTAGGACCACACCGAGTGAAATTCCAGGCAGAAAAACATTTTCAATGATTCAAGGCAGATCTGTACTGGAGATCCAAGCGCGAACGGCAAGAGAAGCGAAGTTGAACTTATTTTTAGCAAGCAGGCAGACAGGCTAAGGAAGTAAACCTGCATCTGGTGCTAGCTCTTTGGGGAATACATCTTGTTATCTGTTGCCCTGCACTGGTTAGTTTTTTGTCAGCTTACCATAAACTAGAGTCATCTGGGAGAGGGAAGCTCTGGGGAGAAAAAGCCTCCAACTAGATTGCCTGGAAGCAAGCCTCTGGGGCATTTTCGTGATTGATGTGGAAGGACCCAGCTCACGGTGGGTAGTGCCAGCCCTGGGAAGGTAGTCCTGTGTTGTATAAGAAAGCAGGTAGAATAAGCTACAAGGATCAAGCCAGTGAGCTACATTCCCCCACGCTCTCTATTTAAGTTCCTGCCTCCAGGTTCCTACCTTGACTTCCTGCCCTGACCACCTTCCGTGACAGACTATGACCTGAGAGTCGGAAAAAGAAATAAACCCTTTTACCCACAAGTTGCTTTGGGCCGTGGTGTTGTATCACAGCAATTGAAATCCCAAGTAAGACAGCCCCATAACAAATCGCTCCACAATGTAGTGGCTAAACTTACAAACAGGTATCATTGTAATGGATTATTAAAAATTGCTGGAGATCCCCGGCGGCAGCAGGCAGTGGGCAGGGGGTCCCGAGAACAGTCGTAGGCAGGAACTGCGTTTGAGACCACGGGTGGCTGGTCTCCGAAGGTGACTGGTTCCGTGGCGGCGTCCTCTGTGGCGAGCCATGTGGTGGTGGGCAAGAGACAGACGGAGGCACGCCATGGAGGGGGGGCGGGACCGAAGCTGCCTCTCCGAGAGGAAGATGGAAAAGAGAGAGAGAGAGAGAGAGAACTCAGGCTGGAAGCTGAAGATCAGCTTGCCTCAGTGGATGGGGGAGGGAGTGGGCTCTTTTTAAGAGCCGGGACAATCATTACACTCATGGTCTTGGTTCATCTGAATCAGGAATCTGGGAATCCGTTTTCGAGAATATCTGTAGGTGCACTTTTCTTTCCTGACAGCTAGTTCCCAAATAACAACACAGAGACTTCTCATTAATTATAAGAGATCAGCTGATAGCTAAGGTTTGTTTTTACCTAGCTTTTATGACTTACACTAACCCATTTCTATTAATCTAAGTGCTGCCCCAAGGCTTGTTTACCTCCCCTTTGTACTTCTCATTCTGTTCTCTGTATCACACGGTCTCCCCACCCCCACCCCGCCCCACTCCCACCATCTTCTCCCCAGGATCTTCTGTACCTGGCTGCCCCACCTAAATCTCCTGCCTAGCTAATGGCCATTGGGCTTATTATTAAACTAATCCGAGTGACAAATCTTCACAGTGTTCAAAGGGCTTGTTCCACAGCAAATGTCTCTTGCTTCAGACTTCTTACACATCCAGTCTGTTCACTAGGATTGCTGTCATCTAGTCTCAACTGGAACATTTACTCCCAGGCCCGGTCCGTGGTTGCTAACAGACTTCGGTTGCTAGAAGGCTGCTGCCTTGAGAGATCTGGCCCTTCCGACCTCAGCTCCTTTCTGTAATACATGATTTGAACTGTCATGATGCCAACAGAAAAGTATATATGAAGATTTCTAGCATCCGAATAGGAAGAATGTTCGAGCCTGAAAATAAGGGAGACCTTGTCATGGGCCCCATTTTCCAGGAAGTAGACAATGAAAGGCTAGCAGAATGTGAAAGTCTTATTGTGTGAACCTGGGAGAAGAAAGATCAAAAAACTGCAATAGATCAGGAAAGTATGAATTGAAAACATCTTAAAACCTTGGACTACCAAGAAGGCTCAGCAGGTTGAGACACCAAGCCTGAGGCCCCGAATTTGATTCTCAGGACACCTATGGTAGAAGAGGAGAAACAGCTCTCTCAAGTTGTTTTCTGATCTTCACACATGTACCTGGAACTGACGGTATGGACAGTTGTGTGCAGTCATGCGGGTGCTCAGGATTAAACCCAGGTCTTCTGCAAAAGTAGCCAGGTCTCTGAACTGCCGAGTCATCCCTCCACCCCATACCCTAAGAATTATTAACAACCCTAGTTTGAAAGACAAAGAGGAGCCTGAAAAATGTCTCAGGGCTGGGGAGAGGGCGTAGTTGGTAAAATGCTTGACATACAAGGCATTATAACCTGACCTCAATCCTTAGTATCCATGCAAGAGAGCTGGGTCCAGCAGCATGTGCCTGTAATTCCAAGCATTGTAATGAAATATTGTGGGACTCCTTCCTACTTTCTTAGTAGATATATTCAAGAGGACTTAGCTTTTGACTCCGTACGTAGTCTTTGTGGTGTTATATGGTCAAATATTTTTTTCTTCAAATGTAACCAGCAGTATGCCAGAAACTATTTTTTTATTGAGATATTATTGCTTTTATTATTGTTGACCCAACATCTCACTATGTAGCCTTGGTGGATCTGGAATCCATACATAGACCAGATTGGTGTGGAACAAGGAGATCTCTCTGTCTCCCAAGTGCTGGTATTAAAGGCATGTGCTACCATGCTAGGCTGAGATAATATGTTTTGTAGAACAGATAGTATGGACTTTTCTAGAATCCTAGAAAACTACATTATGATTCTATTATCAATACTTGCTATAAACTATATATAGCATTAAGGTTTTTTTTATCATTGACAAAACTAATTCATTCTGACAGATCTTAGGCCCAAGTCAAAGGATTCGCAAACCAAATCCTGAAGTTGGTGTACAGTTTTCTTACATTTCATCCTTTCCACAGCTGGAACCTGCCTGTGGTGTGTGGACTATGAGAAACACTGGAATTTCTAGGTGCTATGTGAATTTGTGGTCACTGTGAGGCCATCTTCGTAATGGATTCGGTGATTTTCTTTAGGAAGCTTAAGCCGGATCTCTTCAGGCTGCATTACAACAGAGAACAAAAGAGAACACCGTTCTTGACAACAGTGTAAATGCATATCATTTTCCTTTCCATGTGAGCATAAACTATTTTTTATCTTCTATCTTCACCGAGACAGATTTCTCTACATCTATAGTCATAGAATAGATATATAGAATAATATTGCTTTCCCTTAGCAATGGCAGTGCAAATGGATTAGCAGCTGTGGATTGTCAACATCTACCTGGAGATTAACTATAGAACCAGTTGTTCCCCAGAAGTAGTTTAGCATCTATCTATAAGAGCTTGATCCGTGACAAGTAGGGATATGAAATCATTCTTAGATTCTTTCTTTGAGAATGACAGTGAGAGGTGACGCAATAAGAGACAGGAACTGGACAGGCAACACAGTTCTGGGTCCCCAAACACAGCATTTACAGAAATGTCCCTGGTCCTGTCCTGGCTATAGGCCAAATATGTCAATAAGTATTTTGGGTTCTAATCCCTGACTCCTAAATTATTTAGGGGTAACCACTTCAGAGGGGACAATTCTCCAGTTCGGCTAGTTAGTCACCTGGTCAAGGCTCCACTCCTCAGGAAAACAGGTTTACATTAAGCCAAGCTAAAAACATGGGAGGAATAATTATCCCTTTATTGAGCTTGTGCTTTTCCTTTCCAGAATCTCTGCCCTTAGTACAGTCATTCCAGAGTCACCATAAGGTTCTGTTGAGTCTGCCCACCTCTCTGAGTCCTGTCTCAGAAAGTCATAATTTTCCCTTTTTCTCTCCTCTTCTTTCCCCTTCTTTTCTTCCTTTTATTCTTTAAATACGGGTATAGCTTAACTACATTTTCTCTCACGCTTTGAGCATTTCCACTCTTTTTTAAAATCTCTTCTCCCTACCCTATAAGTTTTTGTTGTTGCTGCTGCTATTTTCCCCTGATACAGAAGGACTTAGGTCTCATGCATGCTAACCAAGTGCTCTAACATTGAACTATAGATGCAGCTTTAGGTTTTGGTTTTGATTTGCTACCCTGATTGCAGTTGATGGATAGTTTAAGTCCCATCCATTTGGCCTTCCACATTAATGGTTCTTGTCTTACAGGTGAATGACTCACTGTCTTTTGTTTTTGAACTGGGAAATTGGCCACCAAGTCATGTAAACATACAGTGCGTTATTTAGCTGTACTTTGCAGAGAAATTCCTTATTTCATGATTCATGCATGACCTCACTCTACCAAGAAGAGCCATTGATGCTATTCTGTGTTTCAAGTATCACTTGAACTCCATCTAAGTGTTCTCTCAAGGTGTCTGACTAGTCCTCTTACTGTGTTATATATTCCCTTGAAAAGTGGCCACAGGTTCCTTTGGAGAAAAACTAGAGGAATCAGTATGGTGTATATTTGCTAGTGATACAGGGACCTTCCCTGTACAGCCCATCTACTTTTTGGTCATGGGTTTGGATTTATGATCTTAACTAGACTTGATGGTGGATCATTTAAGAATCCCCCGTTCGGCCTTTCACATCAATAACTCTTGTGCTATAGGCAAATGACTCACTGTCGGTTTTTTAAATCCCCCCCAATACACAATGGCCTTTGTTCAGGAACTGGACAAGTGGTCATGACATATTTACTGAAGCAACTGGTCCCAGGCCCTTTTGCAAAAAAAAAAAAAAAAAAAAAAAAAAAAAAAAAAAAAAAAGCTCATTGAGAGAAGTTCTTACTACTGCCTTATTCAGACACTGGCTAAGGATAAACAATTCTCTCTCTGTCTCTCACATACACACATGAAGATAAAACGTGGCAAAACTCAGGGTAAAGGTTGTCATATAAGCACAGGCCTGGCCACTGGATGATGTCCTTTCTGTAAAGGCAATGTGAGCCACACACTTCAGTGTCTGTCATACAGTTCAGATAAAAATATTTTAAAATATCCATTAAACACAAGTCCTTAAAACAAAAATTTAAAACATTAAATCAAAAACAAAAAATATGAAGTTAACATGTTAACTTCATAAAATATTGATACCTTTACATCATAGTAGTAGTCTCTAACAAAAACTATATATTTCATATTTACCAAATAAAATCAAATACCTAAAGTTATCCATGATTCTTAGATTAAGCACAGAAATTAAAAAATGAAATAATGTGTATAAATACACAAACAGCCCCCCCCCCGAAAAGAAGCAATTTTACAAGCTATCAGAGCATTACACACTGAGACAAATATTTATGTCTCTCATATTTCCAGGTTTTTCAGTTAACATTTTAGTTTGGGCAAATGAATGCTGTGAGGTGCTTTCATACACATCTAACAGGGGTACAAATTCATATTGCTACAAATAAATTTAGCATAAAGTTTTAGGACTTCTTTGAAACAAATCCTTTACACAATAATTCTACATCAAAAGTTTATCCTAAGAAAACGATCAGAAATGTGGAAGTTACGTGTGAATTTATGGCTCACATGTGTATATATTCATTTTAGCTTTAACTGTGTATAAAGCAAAACAAAGGAGCAACCAGTCCTAAGTTAGGAAAAGTTATAGAAATTGCATTATGCCTACAGGATAATGTAATATACAATAATTAAATGAAAAAGTGTGATGATTAGTGTCATGGAATGGTGCTGATGAAACAGTAAATGAAGGGAAATTCGTGTTTTATGTTATTACCTCATACATGAACAATACCACAGAAAAGGATGTGGAAAACATGACAAAATACCAACATCAATTAGGGTATCTTTAGGTAACTTTATTGTCTTCTTTTTCTTTTATACTAAATGACTATAGATGGAACCCCTCTCCAGTCTTGGTGGACTGTATGCTTGACTGCCTTCTGCATCCGGCACGCCCCCTTGTCCCTTAGCATTCACTGTGAGGTGAGTGGACTTTCCCGGGTGTGCATCTGCGGTGTGGTTCTGAGCCAAGCTAGTTAAAGTTCAGTCAGACGTCACAGTTGGAGGACGCATTCTCCCACAAGATTCCTCTCACTTTAGACTCTGGTATAGCTTCTGAGGTTCCAAGTCATCTGTCCTCTGACAAACCGGTTACAAATTTGAGGGTTCTCTCTACCTTTTTACATTTCCTACTTCCCTAGATTGGCTGACAGAATTCCAGGGAGTATTATATTTAGGGTTACAGTGTTGATATGAGGGACACATCAGGACCAATGAAGAGACATACAAAAGAGGTTCTTGGGTTGAGCCTAGCACGTCTCCTGTATAAGTTCCCTTCCCAATGCCCTGTGATTTGTCACCAGCCTGGAAGCTGAATTGAGCTTCATGTATCCAGAGGTTTTACTGGGATTTCATCCTATGGACTTGACTGATGGAACCTCGGCCACATGACTGAAATCAATCTTTAGCTTCCTCTCCCTTTTTCTGGGTTCAGGAACTCAAGATGATAAAGCATAATGTAGATCTCAAAATCTTTATCCAAACAGCTCTCGTGGGAATGACCTGCTCCAGTCTTAATACTAGTTAGAGGCTCAGCATGGATACCTTATCAGTATCACTTAGGTGTGGATTAGCAAAGGCAAGAAAGACACTTATCACTTGGGAGATCCCAAGAGTTTCGAGGCATCATCCCAGGAACCAAGGACAAAGGCTAGCCAATTTCTTAACGACAATATCTTCTTACCCCTCGATACCACCTATATGGTGATGCCATGCCTGGAATTCTATTGCCTGAAGCTGGCACCCAGTGGGTATTGTTTTCTTCAGCATTGTTCACAGCGTAGGAAAGTTTCCCAAGATTTATTAGTATGTTAGAGCAAATGTTCACAGTCTGTGAGTTCCAACATCCATAGCTTCAGTAGCTCAGGTAACTTCGCCAAGAATTACCAACATATTGACATCTGGATCCTTAAGAATTCATTACTGAAAACAGTGAAATAACAACAAAACCCCACAAAAAAGGTGTTTTCTTTTGAAAAGACTTCTTTCTTTCACCTTAGCGATCCTTGTCCACAGAAACATGTTACTGAAGTTTGAATGAAGTAGGAAATTAATAGAAAATATATGAAATTTGTGCCAAGAAAGGCAATGTTATCAATGGGAATGCAAACCCAGAGGTACGTGTAAAGATCTCCAGATTCTTGGTTGAAAAATAAAAGTATCAAAGACAGGTGACTAGTAGCAGAGGCTGAGAGAGTTTATTAAGAAACAAGGTATTGCTAAGAGAAAGAGTAGACGAGAGCTGGAAGGAATGGTAGAAACTGAACACTCCTATACCCAGAAGACTGGGGCTTTCGTGACATATTTTATGGCATGTGCTTTGTGCACGTGTGTCCGCTTGCATGTTGACCTTGCTGAGATAGCTATTCCCAGTCTTCCTTTTTGTCAACTGGTTTCTTTTACATATAAATTACAATTTCTAATTCTTCATATTAATTTATAATATTAAGTATGTGTTATGATAATGAGTGTAAATTCAGTCATGTGTGTGCCATGGGACACCTGCGGAAATCAATGGGCAGCTTTCAAGGAGCTGGTTATTTCCTTCTACCTTGTCTCTGAGGTAAATTCTTGTTTCTGTACTGTGAGCTCCAGTACAGCTGGGCTGTGAGTGGCCGGCCACATCTCCTGTCTTTATCTCCCATCTCTCTGTAAGACTGTTGGGATTACAGATGTGTATCACTATGTTCACAGCTTTCGCCCTGGTCTCTGGGGATCAAACTCAAGCTGCCGGGTTGTGTGACCCCCCAATCTGTGTCCTGCTGTCCCTGACACAGTGACTAATATAAGGGGCAAGACTGACATTGGTGCAGCTGTGTTTCTGAACGTGCAATCCTGCCAATATTAAGTAAATTACACACTGTGCTGGCCTTTTCATTTTCAGTCCCAGGATGCTTTTTGAATATTGGCTTGTACAACAATCATGGCGCCTGCTCTTCACCTCCCCAAATATTTATCCAGATATTTGCTTCTCAGTGGGTCCATCAGTACTCTCTGCCTCTTGCCTATGGTCTGAATGTTTGTGCCTGCTCTCCCCACCCCCACCAACTTAGTTGTTGATTTCTAACCCCCAGGACCTGGAGTTAAAGGTGAGGCCTTTAGGAAGTAATTAGATCATGAGAACTCCTCTCTGATAAATGGCGCATGCCCTTTAGAAACAAGCATAAGGCAGCCCGAGGGCCACTACCCAAGGGTACATAGAGCGCATCATTTATGAGGAACAGGACTTTCACCTGACACCAAATCTGCCTTCACCTTGCTTGGTACCTCCAGGATTCTAAGCAATAAATGTGTATGGGGAAGAAATTTTCCCGTCTAAAGAATTTTGTTAAGCAGTTTTATAGGACTAAGCCATTCCCTTCCTTGGTATTTTGTAAGTGTGTTAGACTTTAATCCACCACATTTATCACTACTGAAGGCACTGTGGAGTTTGGTTTGTGTTTTCCTATATTTGAAAGCCAGCTCTGAGAAGACAGAGATTTCTACATCTTGCTCCATAGTATAATGCCCAGATCCTAGACTATATAGTAAGATTAAAGAAATATTTGATGTTTGAATGAATAAAAATGTACTCTGTCTGGAAGCCATATTGGAACAGGTAGAGGTACAGGTGAGCATTGGTGAGACCAGATCACATTCCTAGAAGATCCAGGATGAGAGAGATGCTTTTATCTAGATGGCTCAGAATAGGTAAGTCAACAGAGTTAGAAAGTAGGTCAAGGTTTCTTAAGGACTGGGGAGAGGACAGAATGAAGTATATTGCCAACTATTTTAGAAGTTATATAAAATTCTATAAGTCAAACATGGTGGTGGCCACAAGGTCTGTGAATGTACTCAAAATTGTGGGCTTTTCACAATAAATGTAGAATTTGCATGGTTCAGTCTTACCCCAGTAAAGCTATTTGGAAAGAGACAATGATGCTTGTCACAAGTAGTTTGGGTCACCGTACTTATTTTCAACTGTTTTCTTTCTACCTCTCATTTGGCTCATTTTTGAGTTCCTCCTCTTATACCAGGTCTTCAGAAATCTTCAGAAAACCCAGTCCTTTGAACTCCATTAACTCTATATTTTTTCTAGGCGATCAGTGTCTGTGATGTCTACAGTTATGTTTTAAGTTGAAATTGCTTGCTTATGTGATCTCTAACAAAACATGACTTTAACCTGTGAGCCCAAGGAGAGATAATTTCCTCCCTGAAATGCAGGAAATTACGTACGATAATAAATACAGTGTTTTCAGTTCTGTAAACAAGCATGATTGCACCAACTGCACAGGATGTGCTTGATTACACATAGGCAGGAAGTACGTCAGGATGTATACTTGCCCCTGATTGGATGAAGATGGGAAGTACGAAGCCTTGTGAGGTTTTGCCTTTATAAGCCCCTGTCTAATCTAATTTGACGCATACTCTGGGAATTCCAGGTACGAACCATGCTAGTATCCATGGACCTCTCCAGTATTTATAAACTTGTTTAAAAATTTGGCTAAAAAAATTATGGTCATGGTCTTATTCTTGCCCAATGGGATCAACATATACGGTTTCACCCATCCTCTGTGTGCAAGGACTCACATGTGGTCTTCAGACCTTGTGAGTTCTGCTGCTAGATTTGGCAAGGGCTGCTCAAGTGCTACGTAGTCTATGTTGAGTCATGATCTCATCCTTCACTGCACCCCCAAACTGCTCTTCTTCCAGCACTTCTGGTTTCTGTGAGTGAGTTACATATTTATGCAAACTACAAGCCCAGATCCTTCTTTTAACTCCTCTCTACAGGATAGAGAAGCCATCACCAGATCCTGAGAATTTTATTTCCTAAAATACCCTCTAAAGCTTCCATTCTCTGTATTTTCATTCTTGAGTTTGACGTTAATTTTCATTGTCAACCTAGTTGGATTTAGACCCAACATGTAGATGCATTTTGTATAAGAAATGTTTAACTGACCAGGCAGGACCCACTCTGAATGTGGTGGCAGCACCCATGTGGTAGGGTCCCAGACTGAATGAAAAGTAGCAAGTGGGTTAAGCACCAACAGTCACATCTTCCTATACCTGGAATGTTACCAGCCACATGTAGCTCCTGCCACTATGCCCTTCCCACCGTGACGAGCCATACCCTCACTGTGAACCCTTTCCTTTCTTAAGTTGCTGTTGGTAGGTGTTTTGTCTACAAGAGAAGTATCTGGCACAATGAGCAATATGAACTGGGGGAGCATAATAGTCCCCACAAAGTAGAAGATTTCTTCCTTTAAGGTTCTGTCATCCACTTTCCTTTCTTTTTTTCTACGTCCTCTTTCTTTGAAATCAAAACTGCCTGACCATGTTTATTTTACTTATATGTAGTTCAGCTCATTTGCAAGCTCAAAAATTTCAAAAATTGCTTTTGACCTGAAAATTTAAGAACATACTTCTACACACAGTATGGCTCTGCTGTAACAAAGTAAAACACACCTTTATGCTCGGTGTTATAGTGTCTACCAATTCTTCTCAGAAACTCAGTATGAGATCTCATTTGGAAGTGGAGCCTAGGGTCTTTGGGGATGGCATCAGGTAAAAATGAGGTTTATCAGGATGAATCTTCATCTAATTTGAAAATAAAGAACACCATATGGCAATCCAGACATTGTCAAGAGCACCAAGGATTAATAGTTTCCAGCCAAGAATAGGAGAGTGGAGGGTAGAAGGGGAGCATATTCTACAAGTTTCAAATGAAGTATGGCCCTACCCTCAGCTTCATTTTGGACTTCTGTCCAGAAATTTGAGACCATAAAATTCAGTCAAGGCTGTGAAACTAACACAACTATTTATTTTAGTTTTTTTTTAAAACTTAAACCCAACACTGGTGTAACCTGTTCCCCAATTTCTCTTCTCTCAGCCCCTGATCACCATAGACCTTTACGATGGTTTCATCTATTCTGACGTGAACTACATTTGTTCATTTCCATGTCTTTATTTTTAGGTCCTTTCTGGGTCACCTTTCTCTGCATTGTGACAGTCTAAGTATCATTTATTCCATTCTTTCTTTGTCTTAGCATCCCCCTGTTCATAGCATATACAGAGCTTGCTTGCACAACATGTTTTCCGGGTGAGCATATGACATCTATAAATATCTCTCTTAAAGGTCATCCCATTTATCATTCCTTTTCTCCTCTCTGCCTCAAGGCCTGGTTTCTCACTCATCTTGTTCTGAAATCATCTTGACTTTTGACATGTAAACTATAAATGGGCCCAGTGATACACACTTCAATAATCTGCAAAGAATGCAATTGAGAAGCTATCCTGTGCCACAGAGCCAGACTCTCAGCAGAGCAAAATAATTCCTGCGAGAAAGCGTAAGTGGTAAAAATTGTAGCGATTTACTTTAGAAATGGAGCAGACTGAAGGAGACTTTCCAAGACATGGAGCTTTAAGAGAAGACAAATGACGCTGCTCGAAATTGTGACTTAGAAACTGAGTAAATCGTGAATCATCCCAATGTATGAGCTAGTCATCGGAACAACGGAGAACGGATCATATAAATAGATGCCACTTTGGTTTTGGTGAAACAAGTATGGAACAATCATGGCTATACTTGGTACATGTTGTCACGTGAAAACAATTCACATCAGCTGAAAGGGTAGATACTTTCGTCTCCCATTTATTTAATTTTTAAGCACAGTATATTTAAGGAAAAAAAGATATCTCAGCGTAGCCAAAACATTGTGCTCCACTTCAGGAAGCCACTGCTGGAGGAGGAAGCATCTAAAGCATTGACTTTGTGCATTTGGACATGGAGCATCAACTGAAAATATTCCAATCATTCTTCAGCATCGTGTGTTATCATTGTCCTGCTATTGCAAGCGAGTATTTTGGAAGAGGAAACTACTGCCTGTAGGCTTTTCCTGGTAGTGCCTGGCATCATGTCAATAGCAAGCAAATGTTTTATTTTATTTGTGTGTGTGTGCGCACGAGCATGTTTGTGTATGTGTGTGCACTTCTGTGTGAAAGGCAGAGGACAACGCTGGGGAACCCGTTTTCTCCTTTTATCTTGTTTTGCACAAGGGTCTTTTGTGTTTCTGCCTCACTGAGAACTCAAGATGAGCTGGCCCTCAAGCTTCTAGGCAAATTAATCTCTCCCCTCCAGTCACAGAAGGAATGCAGAGGGTATGGATGCACATGGCTGCATCTGGCGTCTTGTGCGTGTCCTGGGGCTTGAACTCAGGTCATCACGATTGCATGACAAGTGCATTTACCCCCTGAGTCTGGACCAGAGCTTTGTGAAGTCCTCTCCAGAGCTCAACGGATTTGGAAGAGGATGTTAGGTTGGTGGGATGTAACTCTTCCTCAACTTCCTGCTGTCAAAACACATCTCCAAACCAGTTCTATTGAAAGCACAATGCCCCAGCCCTGTGTGGTTTGGGAAGGTCTTCTTTACTATTTTCTGCCCTGACCAATGCTCCCTCAACAAGGTACAGGATAGTGTTTATTCATACAGTGTGCAGATCTGGGCAGCTCAGCTGCCTGGGACTCAAATAAGTCGTGGGAAGAAAGGTATAAAGGAGGACTTCCAGCTGGCCTAGGATTCCCAAACAGCACCAAATCATCTTTATGATAAAACTGTTTACTCACGGGTAAGTCGCCAACCTCCACAAAGTACCCGCAGCTCTAATCTACTCTGACAGGCTAATCGCCTTGCTTCTCTGAGTTCAAAGGCTGTTACTGCAGCGCTGCAGATTAAATGTTTGTCCCCTCCATAATTCATGTTGAAATTTAATTGCCATTATAACTGTATTAAGGGAAGGGGCCTTTTTTTATTTTGGAGGCACTTGGCTTGGAGGGACTACTTTCAACGGTGGGATTAATGTTACAAAGGGATGAGTTTGGCCTCGTCTTGCTCCTTCGTGGCCATTCTGTGTGGTGGCACAGCAGGAAGGCACCTGTGAGCTGAATCTTCATCTTGACTTTCCGGCCTCCTGGACTGCGAGTTAATGCATTTCTGTCCTAAATTGCCAGCCTTGCGACTCTCTTATAGCCTCAGCAAAAGTAATAAGGCAGATTCCAAGGGATGAAGAGGATGGTGCCAGGAAGGTGAGGAGAGCCATTCGAAGCCCAATGGCAGCCAAACATTACAAGGAGAGATTAGTTGAGAAAACTTCTCTTCATCTACCCACCCCCCCAAATATGTATCAGTGGGAAGGCAGCTCTATATGACTGACTCTGGGGCTGAGGAACTTTCCAAGCCTCAGGTGACTCACAAGACAGGTGCCCAGAGAGCTCCCATCAGGGATGGCTGTTAACAATCACTTGAATATTTTTAACAATATTTAAAGTATTGCGAACTAAGCACTACTGTGATCCTACGTTTACAACTGAGGGATTAAATTATGTTTAAAAGATCACATTTAATATCGCTATTTGTGATAGGAAGAGCCCGTGGGGTGCAATTTAAAATAACCATTTGAAAAGCTCAGAGGATTAAAAGAAAGCCTTGGATCCATGGAAAGTCTCCCTGGGTGGAGCAATGACCCCCTTGGTGGTGAGCAAGGGAAGAGCTGCCATTTTAAACTATATGTTTAATTATGGGAAGAAACATGTGCACAGACAAACTAAGTGTTTGCAGACAGTTTTATTTCATAAGGCAGAGATGAAAACATCAGCCTCTGCTATTGTTTTCAAATTCTAATTTTGAATAAATGATCTTCAGAATAAAGTCTTTTGAAATCAATGTATTAAAAATAAGCCTGTTCTTTATACTGAACTCTCTGTGAATACATACACTGCATGTAACAGAGATTTTAGGAGGACAGAGGCGTGGTTTAGAGGTTAAGAGCACTGGCTGCTCTTGCAGAGGACCTGAGTACAGCTCCTGGCACCCACAAAGTGGCTCACAGTTATTTGTACCTCAACTTGTAGAAGATTTGATGCTTTCTTCTGCCCTCTGGGGGCACCAGGAAAGCATCTGGTACACACATACATGTATGCCGGTAAAGCATGCATACATACATGTATGCAAAACATGTGAACATAGAAAAGAAAAAGAAACAAATATTTTTGATAAAGAATAAAATTTCTCCATGTAACTTTTCTTTGAAACAAACAAAAGACTTCTTGTTAAAAAGAAAGAAAGAAAGACAGAAAGAAAGAAAGAAAGAAAGAAAGAAAGAAAGAAAGAAAGAAAGAGAGAGAGAAAAGCAACCAAAATGAGCTCTCTTTGAACAATTCCAGTAGTCTTGGTCACTCTGGATGCATGAACCAAGTCAGGGTTCAGGCAGAAGACTGGGTGTGTGACAATGTAATGCGGCTGGAAAAAAAATGGCTCTTCCTTTCCCTCTCTGATGGAGAATTCCATGTACTGCGCCTGCAAGAACAAGCTCCTTTAAATGACATTTCATTTCTTTGCGGCTCAGTAGATTAATGCTTCCTTCTTGCAGTTCATGTATTATCAGCCCTAGTGTTTAGAAATGAAAAATTGTGTGCTCAATTCATCCTTTCCTGCATAAATGTTATATGAAGAGTGGAAATTTGCATTTGGGTGTTCGTTCCTACTAAAATATTCCAATCTTGGTAACAGGTTAAGAAATACTGAGGTCCCACTGCCCCTTCACAGTTAACCTCCATAAAACAGCTTAATGTAGTATATGGAGAAGGTGAGGAGACATGAAAGCGTAGAATTATCCTAAATTGTGTCGCTCCTGAAGAACTTATGAACAGCTCACCGTCTTTTCCTGACATCACTAATGAGACCCACCTGTATATCTGCTTAACTATCAGATCATGGGGAACTCGAGACACCTTCAAACTTGCAGCAGCACCAGTCACCTAAGAGGCCACTGAAGGCTCAAATGAAACAGAAGGGCAAAGTGTGAAGGGATAGCAGGGAAGAGATGGTGATTGCTGAGCAAAACCCAGGACAGCAAATTGAAAAGTCTCTTCTGGACGCTTCTCCAGGAAATGAGAGTAGGCAATCTTCAACAGGCAAGACAGAGGAGCAAACTTAAATTTTCATTTCTGAAAATGAAAAATTCCTGTCTTTTAAAAATGTTCCTGAGTGGTAAGTTCTTATTTCTGAAGATAGCATGCACTTGATTGAGACACATGGCCTTGAGCTAGAACTGACCCTAACGCCTCCTCTGGGAGGAGTAGATTTTATGGTATCAGAAAGTGCCCTGTAAGCTTTCAAAGGAGGGAAGCAGCCAACAGCTCTGCCTAGCTGTGATGCCTATGAATCCCAGCAATGACCAGCATGCCCAATAATCCTAAGGTGCAGTAATGGCATGCGTGCCTTAGAAGCAACCAATAGGCCAATAGCTCTCTAATTGGACTTAAGATCTGTTCATCAAGAAAAGCATCATGTTTGATATAGGAAACCTAGCCAACTACTGAAGGTTACTGAGGTCATGGATCTTTGAAGAGAACCTATAACCACTGCTTTATTAAACCAGCCATAACCCATAACTGCATTCTAAGTATTGTTTTTCTTGTAACCACAGATAAATGTGCTCCTTATACCTCATTAAAGAAATCTCCTTTTTCAGCAGATAGAAGAGCAATACAGAAAACAACGATCAATCAAAACTACAGAGTTGTCGAGGCTAATCACAATGGATACATCTACAAAACAACTCCTGAACCTAAGATGCAGGGGGCACTGCAAGAGAAGGGGCAGGAAGAGTGTAAGAGCCAGCGGATCCAGCAGTTTGCTATGAGATTGTGACTCTTAGCACTATCAGAAAATACACCCATAAAGTCTCACCAACATGACTGCCTAAACATTAGCTGAACAAGGACAACAGTGGGGGAGGGGAAGGCAAAGCAAAGTGGGGGGAGGGGAAAGCTCACGAGGCCTCTACTGTACACAAGTAACCACCGGCAACTAAGGAATGCTGAGAACGGAAGAAATGGTGTTCTCCAGGGAGGAGCGCATCAATTGATGATCCAGTACCAAATGACCATCCCTGGGGCTGTGCATGTGAATGGCATTGCTCAGACTCAACAGGTTATACTTGGGAATAAACATGCATATAAATGTATAAAATAACATATAAAGGAAAAATAGCCATGGATTTGAAAGAGAACAAGGTGAAACATACAGGAGGCTTTAGAGAGAGGAAAGCAAGGGAGATTGATGTGATTATACTATAATCTCAAAAAATAAAAATGGGTGTAAAAGTGTTCCAGATCCCTGAGGCTTAGACGTCACTTCTAGGCACAGCGCTCTGAGGGAACAGAACAGGTCTTTCTTCAGGTCTGAGAAGTTTACCATGATTGGATTATGAGGGTTCAAGTCCCTGTGTGGTTGAGAGAAGGCGGAAAACACACGTATAATCTGGAGTTATTCTACACAATGGAAGAAACTAATAATATCAAGGCCTTTGTAGAAACACTGTCCTCTGAAAAACTAAAGTAGAATGAAAACATCCTGGCTGGTAGGCCTGTCCATATGTGCGAGACTACACTATTGTTCTCTCAGAAAGATTTTAGAGGATGAACTAAAGTCTAGGAAAGGGTTGACATTCCCTTCTACCTGTTCTCAGACAGTGGTCGGTCTCAGTTTAAAAATCATTCCTTTGACTTATTTGGTGTGAGGAAAGTTTGGTCCTCAGATGCATTTACAGACAACCATTGCTCCACTTGGCTGAAATTATCAAGTAAACCTTTGCAGAACACAGTTCTTCGCGCCCCACACCATTCCTGTCCTCACGGGCCCCCTCGACCCTCCTGTCTTGACAGTCACTGTCCCTGGTGTGCCCTTCACATTGAGCTAAACTCTTGGAATCAATCAGAACTATTTGGAACACTCAAAATAGAGTGAACTTTTGGATTCCTGTTCTTTGTGGCCTTGTAGGCTGCTTCTGGAAGTCCACTTACAGTAAGTTTATCATGGCCCAGGAAAGGATTATTTGTGGTTATAATAAAGAAAAGGGCATCAGAGGAGGATTTAATTGAGATACATCACACCACTGGACTTTTACCAATGAGAGAATTTTAGAAAGCCCATCTTTTACAAGAAAACAACTTCCTCTCAAATCACTGAAGGAAGAAAGAGTTTCCTATGAAGACACCGAAACCTAGGCAATTGTTTTAAGGGGTTTTCCCACTCTTGTGTAAAACAATAGAACTTCTGGAAGCTTTTTTTTTAAACAATGAAGAAAAATAATAAACTAGAAAGTCATGCAACAAAACTAAGGTATCTCTTTGCTTGGCTTTGTTGTTAGTGAAGTCTTAACTATTTATAGAGTTTCGGAGGTCTCTGACCTGAAGAACGTTCACAGTATGACGGCAGAAGCCCAAAGGAAAGGCAGCATATCCTGGTTCGCTTCCTGGCCTCCTCCTGATGGCATTTCCAGGTATGCAGGTAGCTACCCTGAGAACCTAACATTTCTCATCAACTGTTGTCCCGCGCTACCATCTCGCCCGCAAGAATGACGCGAGACACTTAGGATTCTTTTGCAGTAAAGCTTTATGCGTCTTGAGAGGGAGAGCATAAGCTTACATGGCGGAGACCCAGAATGAGGGGAACCCAGCCCTTATAAAGGAAACAGTCCTCGCTTTTGACGTGTCACTCTTGGATTGGTCCACTGCCCATTATCCCAGATGATGCCTCGGGAGTAGGCAGGGACGCAGCGGTAGAGAGTTACCAAGCACGTGCGCTGGGATTAAAGGCGTGTGCTACATCACCTTAAACTCACAGAGATCTGCCTGTCTCTGCTTTCCAGGCATAGGGGCCAAAGGCGTGTACTACCACGCCTTGAGGTCACAGAGGTCAATCTGCCTCTGCCGCCCAGGCATCAGGACTAAAGGCGTGTACCGCCACACCTTGGGGTCACAGAGGTCAATCTCTACCTTTGTTCCTAGAAGCAATGGAGAATGTGGTCCGGCCCTCCACAAACTGTTCTCTGAACCAGCAGGGCGAAGCACAGCTGAGAGGTGTAGAATTGCTTGTGTATTGGTCCAAGAGTGAAGCGAAGTTGAAATGTATATGGAAATATCTGTTCAAAAGCAACTTTAATGCTCCTCTTGTACTGAGAGATATAAAGTGGCCCCAAAGCAAATTAATTTCTAATTTCTTTCCCCTGCTCCCCCTCTTTTTTCCCCAGGACAGACACCCAGTGAATTTTTAATTTCTAATAACTGTTCTTTACACATTATTAGAAGAGTTTGAGTGTTTAGACCATGAACCAACAAATGTAATCATGTTGACTTGTAGCATTTGTTGCTGTGGTTGATGTTCATTTGGGTTTGCATTGTTGCTTTTTTTAGAAACATGTAAAACAGTTAATGTATTTTTCTAGTTAGCTGTAAAGCCATTAATGTATATATGATCAGAGTTCTATGTTTATTCTTTTAATTCCTTTCGTTAGCAATTTTAAAGAACGCTTAATTTGGTTTGAATGAGAATGACCCCCAAAGGTTCATACATATATTCAAATGCTTGGTCCCCAGTTGGTAGAACTCTTTTGAGAAGGATTGGGAGGTGTGACTTTGCTGGAGGAAGAATTTCATTGAGGGTGGGCTTGACTTTTTAAAGGTCCACACCAGGTCCAGTAGTAGTGTTTTCTCTCTCTCTCTCTCTCTCTCTCTCTCTCTCTCTCTCTCTCTCTCTCTCTTTCTCTTTCTGCCTCCAAGTTGTTGATCAGGATGTAGGCTCTCAGCTACTGCTCCATAACCAGTTCTGCTTGTCGGCTGCCATGTTCCCTACCATGATGATTATGATGGACTCACCCTCCGAAACTGTAAGCAATCCCCCAATTGAATGTTTTGGGTTTTTTGCTCTTGTTTTTTGTTTTTTGCTGCTGTTGTTTTTGTTTGTTTGTTGTTTTTTATTTGTTTATTTGTTTTTTCAAATCAGGGTTTCTCTTTGCGTATCTTTGGAGCCTGTCCTGGAACTCACTCTATAGACTAGGCTGACCTTGAATTCATAGAGATCTGCCTGCCTCTGCCTCCTGAATGCTGGGTTTAAAGGCTTGTGCCACCATTGCCTGGCTGAATGCTTGTTTTTATGTTTCCTTGGACATGGTGTTTCTTCACAGCAATAGAAAAGTGACTATGATACATGATATTGTCAGATTAATAATAAGAATTCATGTTATATATTGAGTGCTTATAGTATGCCATGTAATATGCTCTATGAGTTTTACAAAAGTCTCATACGTAGATAACATTGCTCCACCTTAAAAGACAGTGTGTAAGCCCTAAGAGTGTATTTCAGTGATAAAACATCTGCACAAGGCCTTGTGTTCAAAATCTCCAACCCAATTCGAAAGGAAAGGAAAGGAAAGGAAAGAAAGGAAGGAAGGAAGAAAAGAAGGAACAGAGGGAGGGAGGGAGGGAGGGAGGAAGGAAGGAATGAACAGAGGGAGGGAGGGAGGGAGGAAGGAAGGAAGGAAGGAAGGAAGGAAGGAAAGAACAGAGGGAGGGAGGGAGGAAGAAAGAAAGGAAAGAGGAAGGAAGGGAGGAAGGAAGGGAGGAAGGAAAGAACAGAGGGAGGGAGGGAGGAAGAAAGAAAGGAAAGAGGAAGGAAGGGAGGAAGGAAGGGAGGAAGGAAAGAACAGAGGGAGGGAGGGAGGAAGAAAGAAAGGAAAGAGGGAGGAAGGAAGGGAGGAAGGAAAGAACAGAGGGAGGGAGGGAGGAAGAAAGAAAGGAAGGGAGGAAGGAAGGGAGGAAGGAAGGGAGGAAGGAAAGAAGGGGGAAAAAAACCCCAAACCCAATCAGAACTGATTTTGAATTGGAACTTGAACTCAGTCATTAGACTCTAACACCTTGTCTCTGTCAAACCTCTATAATCAGGGCACTCTAGAAACTAGGTCAAGAGAATTGCTGTGGGGGAGTTTAAAATCACCTTGGGCTACATAGAGAGTTTTAGGCCAATCTAAACTACACAGAGAAACTCTGAAAGGAATAAGATTATCCTGTCTGCCAGTTTTGAATATATTCTTCTTTAGGAAACACGCAGGACAAATGACATCTATAGTCACGTAGCTTCCAATATAGAAGGATTCAAGAATTAAGATTCATCACCGGATAAGGCAATTGTCTGCACAACAGCAGCGACTAAAACTACAGATATTTTTCTTTTTCCTTCTGGTTATACTGCCCAAGGGCCCAAAGCATTCAATTTTTGTTTTCATAATCCATTTGGCAGATCTGACAAAGATAGTTCATTCATCTGGTCTACCAAAATATTTTTCAGCATCAGGGTGCATACTTGATTGGGATTCTGGAACAAACGGCTCTCTGAAGGCTTCCTGGCAGGTTGGTGACGCGATCCATCAACTGCAGCTATCAGGACTTAATAGTACTGAACCAGGAACACATTTAAAATGCTTGCATGTCCTTAACTATCATAGTCTATAACAAATTTCACTGCCTTCAATTCAATGATATTTAGAAATTGTTTGACATCAGTCTTTTTTGTGGAATTTAGAAATGGCTAAATATTATTGTCTTCTTTTCAACGTAAATGACTTAACTTGAAAAATGGCTCATTCATCTTGGGCTTAACTTGAAATGGCATATACTCAATCGCTCTGGAATAGTAATAGCTTATAATTTAGTCATGATGTTATAACCACACCTTGTTTATCCAGAATCACTAAGAATGGACATGTTCCATTAAAAAAAATTCTTCATTTTCTTTTTTACATTTATTTATGTCATGAGGGTGAGAAGGGGGTGTTTGTATGTATGTATGTATTCTCATCACAGTACATATAGAGGCCAGAGGACAACTTTTGGAGTTCTTGGTTCTTCCCTTCAACCATATGATTTTTGGAAGCCTCTAGTCTGCTCCTAGATCTCACTTCCTTATGCTGACAGGCAGGCCCTGCCCGCCCACCCCATTCACTACCTGGATCCTCCACTCCACATGGTTTTTGGAATTTAAATCATGGGGTCAGGCTTGGTGGTAAAAATCTTTCCTACTGAGCCATCCTGATGGCCCAAGACATTCCATTTAGGTACATTTTCTAGGCTACTTTAACAATGCCTCAAAAATGATTTTTTTTTTAAAAAAAAATTTATTTCTACCCCTTCAGAATTGATGTAACTGGGATTAGAGTCCTAATTCAACTTCCTCAAAGTTTCTCTATGCGTATCTTTTAAACATAATAAATAATACTATATACCAAGTAATAAATAAAAGTCCCCAATAGGAAATTAATGAACCACTGAAGAAAGTCTCACCTTCATCCTTTGCCCATCAGAGACAAAAGAAGCTGCCTTTGTTCTGGCTTCTTGGTTTAAAAATAGGGTGGGCTGTATCCCAAGGTGGCTTCAACCTCTCTAGGGTCTTGAACACCTGATCCTCCATCCTCTTGCTCCTGAATGCTGGAATTCCAGCCATGTACGATAATGCCCTAGTGAGGCAGTGATGGCAGGCAAGCTGTCCACGCATCCAGCTTTACCCTCTCAACAGTGTCGAAGCTTTCTTCTCTTTTGTTTGCTAGGATTTTTGTATTAGAAACATGTATCTACTTTTTATTCAACTAGAAGCTCTCCTGTACTGACCTGGTGAGGGATGGGGCCGACTCTCTCACACCCATGTCACCACTGGAACCACTATTGGATGGCCTATTGGGCCGGACCCAGATCAACATGCCTCTCACGACTCATGCCAAGGGCCTTTTTATCAAAACCTTTAAACTGCTACTTTTGAAATCCTTCTTCATGCACTTACACATGGGTAGGTCACTGAAGAGTCACATAATGAGAACTTTTAACAGGGGCATGATCTTTGACGGTACATTGTCAGGACCATCAAAGGGCCAAGCAAGTTGGTCTTTGGTATTTAAGGCAATACTTAAAAAGAAAAATGTCAGCAAAGCCCAATATAGCCTGAAAAAAAATGTCATCATTTGTATCAGTTATTTTGTCAAAAGAGCAATGTCTGACACAGTTTCACGAGGGAGGGAGATAATATCTTATCTAACCTTCTGCAATTCGCAGACATTTTCTGAGTCCGACTTCCGCATCCAGGACTGAAGCTACTGGAGAGCCAATGTGCATCTCCACAACCTGATGGTCTCTCTGTGATGCTCAGACTGGATCAGGTCCAAGAGGGAGCAAGTCTTTGGTGTAATCTACTGTGCTTGCCCATGAAGCTGTCTCCTTGGTTCAGCACTATGGCCTTTGCCCTCTTCTTGATACCATTGGCTTCTGAACGGACCAAGCTTAAACTGACTGGGTTGCTTACCTTATCACCCCATATAGATTATGCAAATGCCATTTAAGCAGGATGGCACATAGTCTCACACTAGATGGGTAAAGGTGGTTATACTAAATTCAACCCTATTTGCATGTCTCAGCCCCCCATTGCAACCCTAATCTTCTGTGTTCTGTCAGACCTTGCTTTGTAACACGAGTGGCTGGCATGTTGGGGTATCTATTGTCGCCCGGTACCCCACAACCGGCAAGTCCCAGAGAAAATCAACCACACAGAGATCTCTATAAGTTATAAAGCTGATTGGCCCATTAGGTAAGGCTACTTGTAAGGTCTTATAACTTATGTTACCCCATTATCCTTATCTAAGGTAGCCACACGGCTCAGTACCTTTTCCAGCGGGGTAGCTTACATCTTTCCTCTCCGGTGGTCTGGGCAGAACTGGAGAGGGAGCTTCCTGCTTCCTAGAATACTCCCGTTCTCTTTGCTCCACCCCTACTTTCTGTCTGGCTTTCCCGCCTATACTGCCTGCCTGGCCAATCAGTGTTTTACTAAAATACGTGATTGACAGAATACAGACAATTCTCCCACACCATTGCTTGGGGAAAATAATTGGGTTGTGGAACTCATCCTGGGCAGATAGGAACAAACATCTGTTCACTCCAGATAGGGTAGCAAGGATGGAACAAAGACACCATGCTGTCAGTCTTGGTGAACTAGTCTACGTATTGCGTTATTTATAGGAGCAGAAGTAAAGTCAAGCCAACTCAAGATCTTCCTCTAGCCTAGGTGGGAACTCATGCAAGTTTCATCTATTTTTCAAGTCCTAAGAGAGCAAACTGCCTTTCTTCTTCCATTTTAATTTGGAGGAAAACAAACCTAGAAGACACCGTGCGGTATAATGAAGGAAAATGCCTCTTAACTTGATCCTTGTTAAAACTAAAAGGAAATAGAAAAGTGTTGTAATTATATCTTAATTAAAAATGTTTGCATATGGGATTATGATTTTAACTTTTTCTTTTTGACTAATTTTGTATATGTTTAAAACTCACCCAATAAAGTGTTGCCAACAACAAAGCACAGACTCCAAGGTCTATAAGTGACTTTTGCTACACGCCATTTATAATTAGGGACAGTTCTGCCCCGAGACTGGACTCTGGACTTGCAATCAAACACTCCCTTCCTTCCAACAAGCATTTCTGTAGGCATGCCAACCTTCTGGGGTGCGAGATATCTGGCCAGACCTTGACGAGCCACGGGGTGAATTAGGGAATCCACTCTGGTGCTATCAAAGACTCATACAAGCGGTTCATCAGCAAGCAGCCAAGTGGCAAATTGGGATTGACTGGGAGTGCGGAGCAGCTGCTGACTTGTGAAGTAGTGCCCAAAAACTCTTGGCTCTTCCCCATGTAGTCTTGAAGGGAGCCATCTCAGAAGCAGACTAGCCTGCAGTGCCCAAATAAACAGAGCTGAAAGTGGGCTCTGTCCTAGCTGGGCCTGTCTGGTGCTGGAGAATTATCTGTATTCTGTCAATCATGTATTTTAATAAAACGCTGATTGGCCAGGCAGGAAGTATAGGCGGGTCAACCAGACAGGAAGTAGAGGCGGAGTAATGAGGATAGGATAAGGCTAGGGAGGAGAAAGGTTCCTCAGCCACTCCTGCGCAAACCTTCGAAGAGGCAGCATGTAACATGTCCAGCTGAGAAAGGTACGGAGACATTATGGCTAACATAGATGAGAATAATGGGTTAATATAAGTTATAAGAGTTAACAAGAAGCCTGACCTAATGGGCCAATCAGTTTATAACCTGATGTAGCTAGCCTCTGTGTTATTTTCTTTGTTGCTTGCTGGCTGTTGGGGTACTGGGAGGGACAGTAACCCCAACAAGCCTGCCCCCTCATGTTACACCTGTCTTGCTCACCTCAGGATGTCCAGTCATCCCTGAGATCTTTAGAGCGAGTCTGACGTCAGGTTCCATGGTTGCTGCCTAGCCCATATGCCTGGACACCAAAGATTAGAGAAGAGTTGGTGTGGAGGGTCGTGTCCACGTCACTCGAGACAGTGGCTTCTATAGAAATCAAACCAAGACACCACTTCTCTAGGTGTGGTCTCGCTGCAGCTGCCGGGTCTATGAGTAGGTCTGTGAGCAGACAAAGAACAGAGGAAACTTATAATGAGAAGGACACTAACAGGAGGCTGAAAACTCCAGACTTCCTTCAGGATTTTGGAAACTCACCAGTCCCTGCGCCTTCTCAAGCTCAGGACTCAAACTCCCACCAATCCCCACTCTGGAAAGCTCCACCCCCAAGAAACCCTATAGAAAGCCTGCCTTCTGCCGAGTTCTTTGTTGCTTCTCTCCAAAGCAGAGGCAGCCACCCTCTTGTGTCTTTCCTAATAAATTTCTTCTTGGTGCAGTGTGACTTTATGATATTCCTCGGCTCCCAACTGCCAGGATACCTTTCCCTTGCATCGGGGATACATCTCCCCTCAAAGCTGCAACGCTTACACCGGGTAGACTTTTCTCCTCACAGTTGCAATACTCACACTAACAGGGCAGACCTAGCGGCACAGAACCAGACAGGAAACCAATCGGCTTACTGGTCTTTCCAGGTGAACAAAGACAGGAGCAGCAATGGCCTCCAATTAGGTGATGCTTCTGCCTTGTTCTGTCAGTTTGGCTCTCGCATTTTCAGAGGTTGAGAAACTTCTCAGGGGTTACTTAACAACACAGAAAGGCATGGTCAGATTCTGCCCCTGTCCCTGGCAATAGTCTCGCTTTTCCCTAGTCAGTTTTTAATGCATATTTCAGGCAGATACTTCTATAGAGACATACAGAATTTCCCTGACCAATTGGACCGTCCTCATTTTTTATACAACACCCCACACATCCTTAGACGTGATCATGGTCCTTTCGTGGGCAAAGGTGGTGGGAATTGTTGTCAGGTGGGCATCTGGCTTGTTTGGCCAGTGTGACTTTTTCATGGGATATTGGCTTTTTGCGTCACAAAAGTGACATCCAAAAGACAGTGGCTGTTGGATCACAGACTTTAGAGCAGTCTCCTCAGAGCTCTGTTCTGTCAAAGCAAGGAAGCCTACCTTTCACCGCTGTGATTTGCGTCCTCTCTATGAGATTCCCTGTTTGCTTCAATTGGAATCACTCGGAATTACTTTGTATCCCCACAGCCCAACTAGAGAAGTGCTGTGCACAGATGATAACCAGATGTTAAAAGAGG
Organism: Myodes glareolus; assembly: GCF_982192425.1. Classification (NCBI taxonomy): domain Eukaryota; kingdom Metazoa; phylum Chordata; class Mammalia; order Rodentia; family Cricetidae; genus Myodes; species Myodes glareolus. The sequence continues at coordinate 32,846,803 of NC_142038.1, read as the reverse complement.
AAAACTCAAGGATATCACATAAATATTTATTTATTATGGGACTGGACAGAATGAATGCCAATAACTCAAGCCATTGGCATTCATTAAAACTAATTCATCTGTGGTCTGTGACTAGTTCTTAGGGAAAAAAATCCATCAAGCGTGGGGATTTTGATGTGTTTTTTTTTTCCTTTTCCTTTTTCTTCAACAGAAAAAAAAATCACAAGCATCTCAGCATTTTGTGATCCTACGACAATGCAGTACACCATTCATATCTCTGTCCTCGGGTCATCTGAAGAATTAGAGCATGCAGCAGCAGCCTGAGTTTGAAGCAATGCAACTTTCTGAAAGCCAGCTAGATTCAAGATGGTCAGACCGCATGCATGGCCTCAGTGGGTAAGACTGCTTGATGCACAAGCATAGTGACCTGAGTTCAAATTCCCAGCAGCCATGTGATAAACCATGGGCCTGGCTACATGAGCTGGTAAGCTCAGTGCTGTGGAGAGCAGAGACAGGAGGATGGCTGAGGCTTGCTGGCTGCCAGATTAGCTCCAGATTCAGGGAGAGAATCTGTCTCAAGGAGCAAAGCAAAGAATGATAGAGCAGGATACTCAATGTCCTCCTCCGGCCTCTGCGTGCATACGGGCATTGTGCACCCTCAGGTGTGTGTGTACACTCCACATACACATGAGGGAGAGGGGAAGAGAGAGAGAAAGAGAGAGAGAAGAGAGAGAGAGGAGAGAGAGGAGAGAGAGAGAGAGAGAGAGAGAGAGAAGGAGAGCGAGAGGAGAGAGAGAGAAAAATATATTTTTTTAAAATTTTATCCCAAAAAAGAAATTACTATGGTCTGAAATTTTGAAAGCATAGACATGTACATAATGAATACATTTTGATTTCACATCTACTGGGCTATAGGATGAATCAAAACTGTTTATTAGAAAGCAGAGGAAAAGGAATTAAAGAGATTAGTGTTCTTCCCTCGTGCACCAAAGCTTCCTTCCTGTTCTCCATTTGTGGTACTTCTTGCTGTGTAGACTAGGTCCCCCCCAGTCTCAGAATTCTCCTATCTCAACATTTTTGGGTTCTGAGACTAGAGGTGGGTGCCATCATGACTGCTCAAAAGTTTCTTATTCACAGGTCATGCATAAAACTGTGGAAATGGGTAAGGTGTGGTGGTGCCCTGTCCCAGGACTGGGAAGACAGAGGAAGGTGGATCTCTGAGTTCGCGGCCTACTCAGTGTACAGGGTGAGTTCCAGTACAGCCAGAGTTGCACAGGGAAACCCTGTCTTGAAAAAACAAAACCAATAACAAAAAAAAAAAACCCAAAACCAAAAAAACTCTGCGGAGATGGATGATTCCCTTTTAGCTCTCAGAGAAAAATAAAGTAGAACCCTTCCCCTTTAGGTTTACTTATATAGATTCATCTTAGCTCCTTTTTGGGGTTGAGCTGTGTCCTCACAAAATGTGTTGTTGAAGCCCTATCCCTGAGTGTCCTATAGATTTAAATAAGGCCTTTAGTAAGTGAGGTCATGAGATAGGATCCTTCTCCAAGAGGAATGAACTTCACACGGAAGGGGATATTATGTAGAGATCTCCCTCAGTCTCTGCTCCTATCAAAGGCTGATGATAGACACAGCTGGAAGGCAACCATCCACTGAGCGTGGAAGGTGCGCCTGAAAATAACCCTGAGGGAATCCTGTGCTGGCTTTCTGGCTTCTAGACCTACGAGGACGTAAATATTTGCTGATTAAGTCACCCATTCTGTGGCAGGCTGCAAGTTGGAACACTGTTCCTGCCCTTTGCCCACAGTTTTAACTACTCTAGGTCAACCATGCTCTGAAAATATGAATGACTACTTTCAGAAATAACCTGTTCAATTTAAAATTTTTCATCATGCTGAGTAGCGTGATGCTAACTCGCACCATCCTGCTCTCTCCTGCCCAGGACATGAGTCATCCTTGGTTTTGCACAACTATGATGTATATTCTGCTTGCCTTATGGCAGTGAGGCAGTCCACATAACCTGGACTCTAGTATATGGCAACTATGCTATGATCAGCTGTGAATATCAATATCTTGCCATGTCTAATTTTTGTTTGTTTTTTGAGACAGGGATCTCTGTGTAGCCCTGGCTTTCCTGGAACTCTTTGTAGATCAGGCTGACCTTGAACTCAGAGATCTGCCTGTCTCTGCCTCCTAAGTGGTGAGATTAAAGGTGTGTGCCACCACCTCCCTGGTTGCCATATCTAATTTTTCGATTAAATTTTGTTGTAGACATGAGCCTATAGGGTACACGTAATATATTGGGTTTGATACTAACTAAAATTTGAGGCATGTACCGATGGTTTTGGAATGTACATACCATAGAATTATGACAGACAGATCTCCGAGTTCACAAGCTGTCTCATCCAAGGCTCATCTTTACCCAGGGTTAGCTGAACACTTAGGGAAGTTTTCTGATGGGATTTGTTAGGTTTCATTCTAACTCAACTCCTGAGATAAAGAAGTAGATATCTTATTAAGAGTGAAGGAAATAGCATTGTCATAGCTTAATGAACTTCCAAATTATTCTACTCTTTTCTTATGCCTTTGTGGATTCTTGCCTGTCACACACCCTTCAACGGCTTCCCTGGACACAGGTCCAGGGGCAAACTCTATGAAGTGTTGTATACCTAACATAAGTGTGCTTTATAAAGATCAAAACCTAAAAGAAGAGTTGGCTACGGGCCCTGGATTCCATTCCAGCACTTCAAAAACCGAAAGAAAACACAGCAAAGACGATGAGAACGAACAATGCCAACTCTGAAGAGATGACACCACATGTAACAAGCATCATTCATTACCTGACATCCTTTTCTTCCCAGAAGGACCCATCACTGAAGAACGTTGACAGTGCGGGAGGCAGAAAGCACCTCCTTTTTCTCCTGACACCCTAGGTTCTCTGGCTAGAACCCTATAAATTAGACAAACAAAACAAAGATTAATACGAGAAAGCGGAGTTGGGAAGAAGGAAAGAAAAGCTTTCTGCATTTCCCAGTGTGTCTTATGGTAGACAGGAGCCTTCAAAGGGAAGCAATGATTCAAAGATTCAGCTTGAACCTTTGTTGTTTCTTTTGAGACAGGGGCTCATCATGTAACCCGGGATGGCACTGATCTTCAGATTTTTCTGCCCCAGCTCCCCACCCCAGGGCAATGATTATGCATGCATACGAGATGTATGCATCTCGTTTTTATACCAGGTTTGATGAAGAACAGAAAGTCATGGGAAAATGTAATAGGCCAAGAGAGCTGAGCTAAGGGGAGCAACTGGAGAAAACTTAGCAAGTCTTGTCCTCTCAGTTCCTGTTTCCCCCAGCATCCTCAGCATCCCCAGTGTCTCCCAGCATCCCTAGCTTCAGAGACAGGGTGCGCAATCCTACCAGTCTCCTGTCTACACAGAGGACCCCTCACATGAACTTCTTATGGATTGTTTCAGGGGAAGAGAGAAAGGTCAGAGCGGTCCCCTCCCCACATCCTTGTTTTCCAAATCTCTTTAACTTCACACACCTAACGTGGTGATCTTCCATATTTTAGGCTCTCATGTTTGAACACTGTCAACAGGTAAAAGGGAGATTACCTCCTCCTTGATTCTGGCTACAGCTTTAGAATCTGATACAGAGATTTAATCAGCCAATCAAGAAAATATATGTCAACACCTCTCAAAGAAGACAAAGCAAGGCAAAACAATAGCCAGGGGTTCCTTTTGCCTACTGGGGAGTATTTGAATTCCCCCGAGTGAGAAGTTCAGGGCACAAAACCAATGGCTTTTCCCTTATCACTATGGAAACCGCTCAAGTCTCTGTTAAGTTGTCAGTGTTAAGTTAGTATTTGCATGGTTTTTTTTTTTTTTTTGCTTTGTGATAATACCAGAAATAATTGCCGAATGTGATTTTTAGGCATTATTATTTGAACTATTAAGCCTTGGAATGTCTTGACTTTGATGCAATCCTCTTTTATGTAGCTACCATATTTTTTTTATTTTCACCCTGAAAATTTGTAAAACAAAGAAATCACATAAAGTTGTGTAGTTGAGAGAATACCTTTTAAAGCCAATTATTCTGTACTTTGCTGTTTTGATAGTTACATCACTTAGGAAGTTTCATTCTTCAGAAGAAAAGACTTATGGAATAATCATAAGGGTTTGTTTCAGGGGAAAACGTTGTCAAGACCTGTCTCCTTACATTAACCAGTTAATTATTACTTCACACGATACCCAGAAATCACATGCTTTGCAAAACCAACAAGACTATTTTTGCATTCAGTTTCAGGACAAATTGACATTCTGTGGCTATGAGAATTAACTTCCTGTCTGTGAACACCAACCTTGATTGTCAACTTGAATGGAGTGTAGAATGCCCAGACTCGTAGCTCAAAGAGTTGTCTGGAAGTTTCCACCAAATCATCCCCACACATAGCCAAATCTCAGCTACCACCAATAAAACAAGAAGCCTACTTTCATTGGTCAGGTTGTAAAATGCCCATGGTTAGGGTGGAGTTTTCTAAAATCTATTCTACTTCTGAGGGCTGCACAAATTTGTGAATACCCGCCAACACTCAGATAGGCTCTTACCTTAATTTTGTCTAAAGTTTTTGTTTAATGATCTGAAAGAAAAAAAAAGTAACCCGGTGCTCATGGATACAGTGAGGCAGAAGTTGGTCTTAGCTCTGAGTGATTCTGGATGAGACTGGAGTGGCTGGTGCTCCTGAGAACTGGAGATGGAAAGTGGTTAGACAGTTGGAGGGCAGGGATGCCACACTAGAAGCAGCAGTTCTGTCTGTAGGTTTGTTCTGCAGGACAGAAGCAAGTGACTGATAAGCAGAGCAGATCATCATATTTCCTGCTTCCCGGAAAAGCCTGCTGGATACTATGGGTCTGTAGGCTGAAGATAGATGCCCTAATGTTACAGAAGAACTTTGGGTGACTGTCCAGGCAGCGAGATGTCTCTGTCAATTCTAAAGAGTTGAGAGTTGCTTACAATACACTTTCTGTTTACTTAGGTAATATTATATCCTTCTGGGGTCTTTGAAGGTTTGAAGACAGATAGTTATAGTTTTCCTTAGTTATGATAAAAGGTAAATTAGATATGAAACTTTAGACTCAAAGAAATATTTTAAGTGTAATTTTTGCTTGATACCTGTTTTGTTGTATGTAATTTTATTATGTTAAAATTTAAACCTTCCTTTTTATTTAGACAGAAAAGGGGAGATGATGTGGGGTTCCCTTCTGTATGCTGTGAATATGTTTTACTACCATTGGTTAATAATTTGTTTTAGCTAATGGTTTAGGAGAATAAATCCATGTGGGATATATGAATATACATAGGGAGTAGGCAGAGTCAGGAAGATGCCATCTAACTGCCAAAGGATAAAGACAGTGAAATGCCAGCCAGAATCTTACCCAGTAAGTCACAGCCTTGTGGTAATATCCAGACTAATATAAAGGGGTTAATTCAAGATGTAAGAGCTAGCTAGAAATATGCCAGACTCATTGACTGATAAGTGTTGTAATTAATATAGTTTTGTGTAATTATTCAGGTCTGAGTAGCCGGAAAACCAATGAGCAGTCTCTTACTACAGAGAATCTTGCTGAAATTCATCCAAGGTGATAGAATTCATATGAGAGATGGTTAGGGTGAGTGAGGAATTCAGGGTGATTACTGCTACAGTAGCAATAAAGGCTCATTAAGGGGGATTGGATTCCTTTTGGTCAGGAGAACACAATCTCTGGTTTGAGTAGAATACATTCCAGTTGGGTAGGTCAATCACTCCCCAGGAAAGCAGATTCACCTTAAGCCATCCTAAAGAGATGGGAGGAATAATTATCCCCCCGAATGAGATAATGTACTTCTTCCAGAATCTCTGCTCTTTGTGTAGATTGGTACAGAGTCCTAGCCATGAGCTTTGTAAGTCTGTCCACTTTTCTCAACCACCCAGAGAAATTAACTTTTCTTTTTCTTCTATCTCTTTTCTAAGCATGCCTTTTCTGATACTTTGGACTTAGCAATTTCTCTGTTTATCTCTACGCCCCTCCTCCCCCCAACAGCTAAGTGGCTGCTGGGCTGCTCTGAAGCTGATCCCCATGCCAACGTAAGTGAAAGTCATGGTTTCAGTTATTTCTTACTCTTCTCATTCCCTTCTCCCAGTCACTACCAAACTTACAGTTTTCCATCTCTGGAATTTTCTATTTAAATTTTAAAAAGTCTTCATGCTTCCTTTTGAGTCTGTTCATAAATTCTGTCTTTTGTGTGTTTGTTTTGCACCAGCCTGAGACCCCGAAGAAGGGATCTTGATTTCTCCAGTATCAATTAGCTATTGAAGGTCAGAGATGCTGCCTGAGTACATCTGAGTAGATTCTTGCTATAGCCAGGCTGTTGAGGAGGACATGCACAAGGATAGGGTTCAATTAAACAACGATGTGTACAGTAGCCAGACATGGTCAGGGTGAGAGTTTTTGCAATGTTACATGCATCATGCATTTATTTTTGTAGTGCTAGGGATGTAACCCAGAGCCTGGTACATACCAACAAGTGCTATTCCACTGAGCCATACACTGTGTTCATTACTGCATATGAAAATGTAAATTTGTTTATGTCTGTGAAGAATTCCAGAAAGTTCTCAGAACCAGAGCAATATAAAGAAACATGAGTGACTGTTGAGATCAGACTATGCCCTACTCTAACTTACTACATATTGTATGAAACTGATTTTTTTAGGTTGCTCACTGCCCTAGGGAACCCCACTTGACAGGCTACTTTTGGCTCAATTTTAAGGGAAGTAACTGAGCCAGAAACTGTGCCATCCATCTACCATCCTCCAGCTCAGGCCGATGGATGACTTACTTCTGGGGGATACAAAAGGAATCTTCCTGTAAGTTTATGTGTGTCGGGACGCACAGACATATTAAAATCATATCAGGGAATCCAGCTCTGAGAATTTGCCAGGCACACTAGACCAGAGGTCGGGGTAACTCCCTTTCCTGATCACATAAAGCAGTGGATAGCCAACATTGAATCAAGACCACACAATATCTGAGAGCTGGAGTGTGTGTCTCAGACCAAGGACCCCAGGACTCCTCTCTTACCTCCATTGTTGACATAGGCTGTCACTACACTGCCTTCTTGCCCACCCACCCGTCCGTTCACCCGGCAGCCCACCTCTTTGCCCTTTGAACCAGGAACAGATCCAGTTCCCTACTCCTGGCTGTTTCATTGATCTGGATTCAGTCTTTCACCTTTTTGCTGAATCTTACATTCTCCCTCACAGGTCTGATTCTAACAGTTCCAGCCATGATCCCCATTGCATGCTGATCCATCCAGTTTGTCACCCTATCAACACAGATTGTCTCAGCCCACTTCTCAAAACTTGGACTCTGCTGTGTGTAATGGTCTGTCTTGTCTCTTTAAGAGATAAGGCACATTCACTCCTTCTCCTATCTCCTGAGGCAGGCAGATCTTACTTCCTGCTTGCTGCCTGAGTCTCTTCCCTTTTCTATCTCCCTTTCTGAGAGGCAGCTTTAATCTCTCCCTTCTCTCTCTCTCTCTCTTTTTCTTTTTTCTCTCTCCCCTCTTTCTCCTCTCCCTCTCTCTGTTCTTATCTCCTTTTCCCTTCCCCCTCCACAACTCACTGAATAAATATCCAACTTCACTCTGCATGGTGTGCCTATCCCTGTCTCTTGCCCACCGCTGCTTGGAGGCCTGCAACCATCCCTGCCTGGGACTGGCTGCTCTCAGGGCCTGCTGCCTGCCGCCACATGGTCCGCTGCCACCACTTGGGGACCTGCAGTGTTTCTGTTGCCTGCCACCACTGGGGATCCAGGAGAATTTTTAATAATCCGTTTCATTGTGGTCCTTTAACTTGCATTCATCCTGTAACCCGTGCACACATGGAGAGATGGATAGATTTGTTTACTACACAGCACATGATGTAAGAGACATTAGTAAGTAAGATGGAATAAAGGGCATCTATTCACCTCAGCCAGGATAGCAAGGTGGTGAATTTTTATGGGGTTGAAACTATTCAACCTTGGGAACTTATTGTTCAATGAGTTCTGACATTGTGGAGAGGCACAAATATGTTTGTCTGTGCTTCTAGCCTAGAGTACTCATGACAATGGCTTTTCTTTGTTTATTGTTTATGCTTGGCTTACTTTTCTTGGTATTGAGACCTCCTCATCTATATAATGAACAGGTAATCATGCACACCATGAAGAATGGTCTTCAATTGTAAAATATATGCAATAACCCAACAACAACCTTCCAAGAAAATCTTTCACTCGGTCCTCAATTTGTCTCTTGTCTTATTTCTCTTTCCGTATTAATATTTGAACACTGTTTAAATAAGGCTCTGAGTTTGATGACCAGTAATAAAATAAGCAAAGAGTTGGACAAGAGGGAGCCTGGCAGGGTTCATAGAGAATGGCTCCTCCTCCCAGCCCAGACGGGACAGAGTAGTGACAGAACTGGGCAGGGAGTGGTGTGGTTAAAGAACTTTCCCCATGGCTAGAATGTTTGTTTAGAAAGCAAAAGAACTATCTGATAAACCGGTAACCTGCTTGTGACTCTTGTAAATGATACAAGCAATAAAGTGGGCAGCGGACAGCCTCTTACAGGACAGATCAAGCCAAACGATTCCTTTTATATTCATTTACACAAGAAAGCAAACCTTTCATTCCTAGTTCCTGACACTCAGAGTCTCTGCACAGCCTCTCCATTGTTTACTGGGTGCAGGAGAATGCCAGGGATGGGAGGTGCCAGTCCCAGTCTCAGCTTCTCCTGGAAGCTTCTAAGGAAGCTACCAGGCTTTTAAAAGTGGCAAATGGGGGAGGGTTTACATAGAAGGGAGCCTTGGTTCCCTCTAGGCCATAACAGTTTTTGCATCTTCTTCTCATTATTATTCCAAAAAAATGATTTTGCCTTCTATTTACCCGGGAGGACTTGACTCAAAGTGTATTTAATTTTTAAGTGGGCATACAGAATAATACAAAACAAAACAAGCACTTTACAGCAAGAACAAAAGCACACAGACACTCAGACTCAAAACCCAATCTTACTTGAAATTCCTGGAAGCATTCAAGGAAATGAGATGAGGAATAATAGTTGTGGAAGGGAGAAAGGGGAAGAGGAGGAAGGGAGGGACACACACACACACACACACACACACACACACACACACACGCACACACGCACACACAGACCCAGACCCACCCCCCACTCCCCACCTTCCCATCCCCCACCCTACCTCACCACACCCCCACACCCCACCTTCCCACTCTTCAACCCCCCCCACACAGACAGACCCAGACCCCCCACACCCCCTCCCCCACACATGGAGACAAACAGAGGCAGAGGGATTCATTAGGCAAGTTTTGAGAGGAAGACACCTTTCTGGGGTAGCATTGTATTTTCCTGGGAAATACATATTTTCCTTGCTTTTCTTCTCTGTCCTACACTGGCCGAGGCAAACAAGGTGAACAGATGTGCTCCAGGAATTAACGCTGGCCTGGGGAACATGGGGCGGAAATATTTCCTTTGAAACAACCACCTTTAAATTCCATTAGTTCAATCTGATAGAGAAGGATGGGGAGGGGGGGAATGATTTAAAATCCAGGCTGTTTGTCCAGACACGCAGCCCTTTGGTCGTATGAAAAACCCGAAGACAAATCGAATATCTCTGCCATAAACTGGCAGAGTTCACCATCCCGGCTGGATGGAGACAAGCACATTTGTTTTACTGTTAATATATTCACCTTAGTAAGAATTTTTCTTTCCCCTCCAAGCCCCCCCACCCCCTCCACATGTGCTCAGAACAGCTCCACATTCACGTCTGTGGAGAACCAGCTCTCCCGACTGAGAAGGCTGCATAACCAGGCAAAGGACAAGGCTGTGGGATTAGCACATTATGAAGAATAAAGAGAGGCCTTCAGCTTCCTGTCATGCATGATATTTATCACATTTTTCATGACTGGCTCTAATAACAGTACAGAGATAGAGCAGGCCTGATGAATTTTACAAGCACAACTCTGTGGAATCCAGGAGACCAAACCCATACTTCTCCCGCTTATAGATTTTATTAGTCTTAAAAAAAAGTATGTCTCTTTCTGTGTGTGTGTGTGTGTGTGTGTGTGTGTGTGTGTAGGGGTAGGGGTGGGGTCTATTGCTACAAAAGTGGGCTTGAATTTTCTGTCTGTTATGCTAATGTATTCATAGAAAAAGCTGGTGCTGAGGGCGGTTCTCCAATTAAGACAAATGAGGCACATTGAATTTCTCCCCCAGGGCACAGCAGGGGTGCTGGTAAAATCTACTTTATTCTTTGCTGTCAGGACTGAACTGGAAACAAAAGCATGAAAATTCAACACATCCACTTACAGAATCATAAAGGCTGTTGTTTAAAGCGTGAAGAGTTTTGGCACCCTTCGGGGGCCGTACGCAGATTGCTCTTCCTCTCTCCGGCTAGCACACCCTCGCTCGTGGAAATTAAAGATGTACTTGGTCGGTTAGCAGCTGAGAGGAGGGCAGCCTGAAACTCAATTAGATTTTGTATTAAGCAAATAAATCAGGACTGACTGGTATTGGCTAAACGAAAATGCATTACGGGCTGACAGTAATTCTAATTTGATTGACAAATATACGTGGTGTGTTATTAACTTAAATGAATGATAAGAATTTCCCCCCCCACACACACACTTTTTTTTTTTAATTTGAGGATTCTGTTCTAGCAAACAGTTCTCTTTGAACTTGGAAGAAACAGTAAAAAGATCCCATCTACTAGGTATTGCTTTCCCTCTGCTCTAGAAGAGAAGGATCTGTTACGTACAATGAGTTTGAGACAAAATTACTCTGTTGAAAGACATTTGTTTCCCTCCATCCAGAGTTGGTGCAAGGGTACATCTCAGTACGTCCTTTGCCTGGTGGAATGAAGCACAGCCAATCTCCTCCTTTTATGACAGCCCAGTCATTGATTTGGAAAGTAGAGAGAGAGCTGAGCAGGCTTTCTTGTTTCCTCAGAGCTCTGTGGCACCTGAAACTCCTACTTGAGAGAGCTTGGAGTTCAAGTTCAAGAATGAAGATTTCAACCAAACCTAAAGCCTTGGGGGCAGGCATGTGTATGAGAGAGACAGAGACACACAGAGAGAGATAAAGATAGAATGGTGTGCGCGTGCGCGTGTAAACTATCTTGAAGAATAAAAGTGCTGGTGAACAGCTGATGACTGAGAGAATCTTTTCCCTAGAGTTGGCTGGTTCTTCCTGTCATATTTCTTTTTCTTTGTAGTTAACATTTTCAAACCTAATACTGAGAGCAGGAGATAGCTTCTGGTCAAACAGTTTAGGACAAAAACTTTGAAGGCCGCAGTTCTGACTCTTGTTTTTGCTTGGAAGCTGCAAATATCATTGGTTCTAACCTGGCCAGTGCCAACTACTCTGTCTGCTTGCCCACTTCCCTTTTCCACACTGTCCAGATGAACACCCTTGCCTGAAAGATACCGGAGAGGGCATAATTGAAACTGAGACTTGACCAAGGGACGCCTTATAGGCTGACAAAATTGGCTTTCTCGGTTCTCCATGCCTCCCCTATGGACACATGCAGTAGATCCTCAGTATTGTCAGCAGTCAAGCAATAAACACGGCACACTGCCATAAATCCCATAGGGATGGTACAGCTCAGTCTTATCTACTTTTAGGGTAACCTACATGCTGATTTGCATATGACTGTGTCCCTTTATCTTCCCACCAGCAGTCTCCAATGACACAGGGGCATCAAGTGGAATCTGCGGGCTGAGGGCTATAGTTCAGTGTTCAGGTTTAGCATGCTTGGCACGTGTGAGTCTCTGGGTTTGACCCGTAGCTCAGGCACAGAAAAATCAAATAACAACAACACAACAAAAAACCGCAATAAACCTCTACCACCAACAAAACAAAGTAATAAGAAAACAAAAAAGCAACCCCCTACACTCAAATTTTGCTATTTCCCCAGTTTGCCACATTTAATTCATACTCCCCCCCTTTTCTCAATCATACTTTTTTGTGACTCATCTGTCTTTATCGAATCTAGCATAAACCCCCTCCCCACTGTAGCTTCTTATTTTAATTTATTTAAATTGAACCTTTCCTCCTTCAAATGGGTTCTCCCCTTTTCTCCCCACTTCCCCCAAGTCACAGGTCATTCCTGCTCTACCATCTACACTTCAGTTTCACTGTTCTAGGCACATCAGACACATGTAATCCTTCAATGCAGGCTCTTTCACGCTTGTTGTCTATAAGGATACTGTCCTCAAGGCTTCTTCTTGTTTGGGGTATGTATCAGAATTTTAATTAGTTTTGGGAGGTTAAAATATTACTCTGTGTATGTATTTTACTGCATTAAGATGTTCTTTGAAACCCTTTCTTTTCTATTTTTGGTTGGGAGCCTAGTCTTTAATGGCTGAGCCATTTCTTCAGCTCAACACCCTTTCCTTCTTTTTCCGTTTTTGGAGGCAGGGTTTCTCTGTGTAGCCCTGGCTGTCCTGGAACTCGCTATGTTGACCAGGCTGGACTCAAACTCACAGAGATATGCCTGCCTCTGCCTTCCAAATTCTGGTATTAAAGGCACCTGACAAATCCTTTACTTTTTCAAACACTTTCATGTTTCATTTCTGCTATAATCGCACCGCTTAGTTTGAAAGGCATAGGGAAATGTTTTGTACGTAATCATGCATTTTATTACATTGTTTCCTCATCATTAGGGAACTTTCTTTTGGCAAATGTGTGGCATGTCCATTAGCAGATTCACTGGCTTTGATGTTTTGGATTCCTTATATTAATGTTTGCAATTAATTTATTTATTTTAAAACAAGGTCTTCTGTAGCCCAGAGGACTCATTTTGGTACCAGGTTGTTTATTTTCTTCCTAAGGTGCTGTCTTGACTTCTTTCATAGTTTGGGTATTATGACCTAATATTTTCTCTGGTTTGTAGGTTGTTGTTATGTTTTGTTGTGCAGTCTTGTTATTCTTGTGCAGTCTTGACCCACTCTGCCTTTGCTGTCTGGATTCTTCACAGTGTACCCCAGACTCATCACCCAGACACACATCAACAGCATCAGATCTTATATTTAATTCCGTAATCCATTCTGACTGTATTTTGTCCATGGAATGAGATGAGAGTCCTGGCATCTCAAGTATGTGGATTTTACCAGTAATCCTTTTTAGTCCTTTTAAGTGGGTAGCTACATTTTCTTTTCTTTTCTTTCTTTTTTTTTTTTCTCCTCTGTTGCTGTGGATTCTTTAATGGGGCTTGAAGCCTCTCAAAATTATTTTCCTTTGTGGTTAGATGGCTGATTTCTGTCCACCAGGGTCTATTTGCTTGTTTGCTGTTTGGTGGGGATGGGGAAAAAGGCTGATATTCTGTGCACTATATGACCTCAGAGACAGCTTTTGTTCGAAAGGGGACCTTTAGTGTTACACTAAACAATGATTTTGTCTGTTCTCTAACAACATAATAATCCAATCTTTAATTAAGCATTGTTTGTTGTTGACTAACATTTAAATCATTTCTATTATTTACTAACCAGTGGTGCTCAACGATAGGTCTCAAACTATATATGAATTTTTTTCACACTAATCTGACTTTTATAGTAAATTACTAAAGGTGATGGCAAATAAGCAGAAATTGCTTGCAAAATTCATGAAGTTTGCCACCTAATGAAGTTTACATTGAAGAAAACAGTTCTCCATGTTGATGTCTAGCACACACAATTAATTAATTAGCTATTTATTTATGGCCCAGCAAGATGGTTCAATGGATAAGGGACTTCTACTAAGACTTACAATTTGAGTTCAAGTCTTGGGACCCACATGGCAGGAGAGAACCAACTCCTGCAAGTTGTATCCCCTCCCTGATCAAATAAATAAATGTAATAAACAAGTAAAAACTGTCAGCATTATTAGTACATACATAAACAAATAAGCAATTTAAATCTAAGTTAAAAATAAAAATTCCAATCACTTGTTTACTGACTTACCAGTGAGCTTTCTTTCTTTCTTTTTTTTTTTTTTTAATTAACTTATTTTTCGGAGAGGCTTTCCAGAGGCAGCAAAGAATTCACATTGGATTAAATACACTGTCCAGGTCTAGGAGGGTAATTTTAGATTTTTGAAAAATATAAGATTCATTCAATTTTCCTATAAAATGCCAGTCGGGTGGTGGATGTGCAAGTCTTTAAACCCAGTGCTCAGGGAAACAGAGGTAGGCAAATCTCTGTGAGTTCGAAGCCAGCCTGGTCTACAGAGTTCCAAGGCAGTCATAGCTACACAGTGAAATTCTGTCTCAAATTGTCCCTCCCCCAAAAAGAAGGAGGAGGGGAAGGAGGATGAGGAGGAGAAGAAGAAGGAGAAGGAGAAGGAGAAGGAGAAGGAGAAGGAGAAGGAGAAGAAGAAGAAGAAGAAGAAGAAGAAGAAGAAGAAGAAGAAGAAGAAGAAGAAGAAGAAGAAGAAGAAGAAAGCAAGCACAAGAAGGAAATAAAAAATGTAGGTCTAAAAATAGAGTACATATTCAAAGTAATGTGTACAATAAGGAGTGGCTGACCCCCCCTCCCCATTGGTAGAGACATTCAGGGCACCCACAGTAATAAAGACCCAATTCTTCAAATACGATGCTTATGGTATCTGTAAAGATTAGGTTTATATCAATTCCACATCAGAAAAATGAAGTGTTTATGCATGATGGAAATTTTTATTTCCATCTTTTCTTCCACACAGAGCTAAACAAGTCCCAACTAGAGGGGAAAAAAAGCGGCTTCCTGATTGGCTACTCTTTCTTCTCAGCGGGACATAGCACATGTCTCCAGAATGCATCCTGTTGCAGTCAGGAAGTGATATTTCCGAAGACACTTTCATACTACAAGACTCCAAATTCTGGTGTGTGTGGTGACACCAAGGCGACATTTAGATGTCTTCTGTTTCTTAACTGAGCTCTGTAATTCATAAAATGAAGTCTGTAAACGTCAGTTTACAATGTGATCAGTGTGTGGGGATTCAACATGACTGCAAAATATGACATCTGACAAAATGCATGGCTCTGTGAGAGCTTGCCAGCGGCTCGGGCAAGGACCCGGCGAGGCGACTGGTAATGAATTCTTTTAATGTGGAATTCAAGTCTTAGGATTGAATGTTGCCCATTATTGGGAGTTCAAAGGCAACTATCTCTTGAATTGTTCTTTTAATGCTTGTTGGATGGTTTTCCTTGTTCTTTTCTTGTCGGCACACAATTGTTGTCTTGATCTTGTGATAAAAACGCTTCCGTGGGTCTTTGTAGTCCGCCCAGTTGGCTTGGTAACATGGCTGTAGTCAGAATTCCAAAGTGGGGAAGCAAAGGCTTAGAAATTACTGGCTGGGAAACAGCTTGTTCAGGACTGTGGGAATCTTTCCCTGGCTTGTGGAACCAATGGAATCTTCATTAGCTCCACATTCACTCAGAAGCAACACCCTCTCCCCCCTTCCCTGCCCTTTTGTCTATTTCAAAACTAGAGTTTTCACCACAAGAAAAGCAATGTGGTAATTTCTTCTGCAATCAGTCCCTACCAAAAACTCTCCATGTGCTAGAATCTTCTTTGAGGCATAGTTCCAAAAGAACAGCCCTAGTTTATTCAATCTTGCATTTATTTCCATAAAGAGGATGTGTCAAAGGTCAAGACTTTACTTACAGGGGGAAAACAAAAACAAAAACAAAACCCTGACTGTCTTCAGGCCTAATTAAATGGTGATTGTTGTGTCTTTGTGTGGTAATGTTCCTCCCCACACAACTTTTATTAAATAAACAAATAAAGTGTAGAGTGACCACTTTAGATTGCAGCTTCCAAAGCATTCAGTCTGAACTTAGACTTCAGTTTGATTAATTTGACTGAAGAAGACCTCATAACAGAAAGAGAAAACAATAATTTAAACTATTTTTCCTTCCTGGCACTAAGGACATTCTTAGCATACTATGTCAGGAATTTCCCTTTGTGTGCCTAAATAATGCAAGATGAACTCAGCAGAGTTCGCATAAATACTCTCTCAGCAGGGAATCATGGAAGTGTGGGGAACCCTGGATAAACCATTTTAAAAAGCAAGAACCGTTCAAGTCTCTCTCTCTCTCTCTCTCTCTCTCTCTCTCTCTCTCTCTCTTTCTCTCTCTCTCTCTCTCTCTCACACACACACACACACACACACACACACACACACACACACACACACACACACACAAAACAAGACAGTCCTAACAACAGCTGCTTCCTCAACCCAGCAAACCAGGAAACGGCTTGGTGCTTTCTGAGACTGGGACTGAATAGCCTTTCTTTCCTCTCCGTTTCCCACAATTGTTTGGGGAGAAACACCCAGAAACAGTAAAAGATGAAGCTGAGAAATGGAGGGACGGAAAGAAACACCCAGAAACAGTAAAAGATGAAGCTGAGAAATGGAGGGACGGAAAGATTCTAAGTATCGCTGGGTGAACAAAAGTCAAAAGAAAGACAGAGAGTAGGAATGCATTAGAACTCCAGTTCAGGCTTGCCTGTGAGCTGGGTGCACTGGAGGGCTAACACACATTCTTTCTAGAGAGTTTCAACGATCCTTGTTGAAAACGGATGGCAGATTCTAACCAAAACACAGCCAGGAACACACATAACCAAGGGTCACTTGGTTTTCTCCATAATCCTTGTCACTTTCTGAATTTTCACCTGAAATTTATGGAGCCTGAATATTGCATCCCAGGAGTTTCATGTGATGTGGGCTCCAGAGTCATAGGCTGTATCCTTGAATGAGCAGTTCATGTCTCAATGAAAGAAGGAAGGCAATAATGAGGGGGCGGGAGGGAGGGAGGGATCACACCTTTTGCCTTTGGTGGTTATGATCCTAATGATGACAATCAAAGAGCTCAGCACTCAGTCTAAACTGTATCAGCGGAAAGCAAAGATAGACCAGTGCCAATTAGGTCTGAGGCTTAGTCAGAATTCTCAAGGAGAGAAAAATCTTGGGATTTATGGATAGTACAAATATTTGAAAAAGATCAGGTGATTGCTAGAATCGGTCGAAAGATAAAAATGGTATAAGAAGAAATATTTTGCGGGGCGAATACTTGTTAAGGTCTGATAGTAAGGAGCGATAGGTATGCTTTAGCTTAGGCAGTATGTTCTAATGTTATAGGAGCCGATAAAGGTGACGATAATGCAGAAACCATCCAGTGAAACTTCCATGATCTCAAAGATTTGCGGTCTGGAGATATGACCCACAAATGCCTGGATTTGGTAGGAACACATAAAAAGGCATGTGTCATTGAGGATATGCAGTCTTCGATGTTCAAACAGAATAGAATAAAACATAAAACTCTAGCAAGACCATCAAATTTATTGTCATTGAGTGTACCAGCCATTGCCATTGAATAGATTTTTGACTACCATGCAATGACCAACCATGTTGGATGAACAGAAGCTATAACCTCAGGGAAAGACTTTAGCCTAGGCCTCATGACACAACAGGGTCTTGAAATGATAAGAGACAGGGATGAATCTTCACTCTTTTATTTTGTTTATTCTATCTATCTATCTATCTATCTATCTATCTATCTATCTATCTATCTTTGCTTTTTTAATGAAAAAATAACAAAACTCTTTGAGGGCATTTTTAAAAAAATATTTGTTTCTATTTTACGTATATGTGTTTTTCCGCATGAATGTGTGTACCACATAAATGCCTAGTTCCCAAAGAGTCAGAGAAGAGCATTGGCTCTTCTGGAACTCAGAGGAAAGATGGCTGTGAGCTGTCTTGTGGGAGCTGGGGATTGAATCCAAGTTGTGTGCAAGAACAGTGAGTGTCAGCATTCAGGCACGTCTGACCCTGCCCCTTGGGGACCTGGCAGGCAGTACCCTGGCCTGCTGTGTGATCTTGTCCAGTCCCTTTAAAAGATGGAACTCCACCTGCTTCTTCCTCTTCTTTCTCTTCTTCTTCCTCTCTCCCATGTGTCTCTCTCTCTCTTTGGCTTTCTTCCTGGCTTTGCATCCCCCTCCACACACACACGAGGCCACTGTGTGGTCACTTTCTCTTCCCTCACTTCCTTTCCTCCAATAAGAGTTGTCTGCCTGGAGTATTTGTCTCTAACCCACCAAGGGCCTCCTGGGCTACACTTCCGCCAAGGTCCCGCTTCTGTCGTATCATAAAAGTAAGTGTTCCCTACTTCTGAGCAATCTCTTCAGCTTTTTTTTGCAGGTATTTATGATATGCAATTTTAGGGTGCTTATTGATGCATCCAGGCTTTTACTTCCCATTTGTGAGTTTAAGATATAAACGTAAAGTTGATATAGAGAGAATCAAATGTAATTCTCTTTGAGTAACAAATCACTTTCTGCAATACAGTTTTCGTCTTCTTGGTAGACAGTAAATCAGTCACAGTACTTGGATATATGTTCATTCTCAGTGCTTGGAATGGACCAGAAAGACTGCAGGCAGAAATGGAATAGC
Source organism: Myodes glareolus (assembly GCF_982192425.1). NCBI lineage: Eukaryota > Metazoa > Chordata > Mammalia > Rodentia > Cricetidae > Myodes > Myodes glareolus. Next base: position 32,828,321 of record NC_142038.1, on the reverse strand, counting down.
TGGACATATTTGCTACAGCGCAGGTTGGTTTTGTCTTATGATAGCTGGAAACACATATTTAGGAGCAAAGGTATGGAGGTTCTTTCATGTTCACGTCAACTGCGGGGCTAGGTACCTGCTTTCATAACGTATCTGTGCACACACACACACAGCCTTGTTCATTGTGTAATCCCTGATTCAAAAGGCATTAAATCAAGCCAGGGCTTTGCTTTGTGTTGTCTATTGATTTTCTCTTTAGACCTACATTTTAACTTGACCTTCTCTGCTGGAAGGTTTATAAAATGTTAATAGGATAAACACGACAAAAACAATGAACCAACTATCAAAACGGGGGTAGGTGGATGTGCAGCAAATTAAAATCCCATTGTGTTAAGTGATCTCAAGAAGTTCTCCTTCCTCATCTCACCATGGCTACCAGAGAGAACTTCAGTCATGCCCAAGTAAGTTTGTCTATGACTCGGGTCCACTGCTTCTAACCTACTTCATTTATTAGTCTCATACACTATTTTGCAATATTGTACCACAGTGAGACCAACAGAGTGGTCTATCTACGCCACTCAATATTCAGAGCAGACCTTGTTATTTAAATTCAAATATGTTATTTGCCGTGTTTCTGGGTTGGGCATGCCTCTGTCCTCACAGAGAGTTAACCCTAACCTAAATCTTACACACACAGTCCTGAAACAGATTTCCTATATTTTCTTTGAATTAAAAAGAAATGCATCATTATTTACCCTTAATCCCATCTCAAGCTCCATCTCTTACAAACAGAATTAGACGATCAAGCATCCCCTTTTGCCTTTTAGTAGCGCCCGTGTTTCTCCGCCAAAGCCCCGCAGCGGACTGGTGACAGTTGACATTATTCACACAGAGGATCAACCGTGGCTTTGCTTTCTCATGGAGAACGATTTAGAACATGTTTCTGAATCACTGCTTGTTATTACAGTCAATCTAATTAGCTGGCTAATGACAATGTCTGCTCACAATCAAAGTAGTCCAAAATACTGAGTTTAGTAATTAGACCATAGAATTTCTGACAACTCAGGTTTAAGGTGAAAAGCGCTATGATTTCGGCCAGTTTTCTTCAAATACGGTTCTCTGCTCCAAACTAGGAATTCCACGGTGTAGTCTTGTGGCTGTCAAAGCCGGAGATGGAGTTGGGAGATGGAGTTGGGTAGGTTAGAAAGCGTAGTTCCCTCCTGTAGGGCCTGCGAAATTGCTTGGAAGGCAGACTCCATTCTAAGTCCGCTTCCCACAAACCGTTCTGAGGGCCGGACACTCATGTCCTTAATAGTCTCTGTAAGAGACACCACACGGACTGGAACACAGCGAAACAATTCATCTTCGTTGGACAGTTTTAATGATTCTATAATTATAGAAAGCATGTCTCCCCCTCTATCAACTCAGAGACTTATCGGCATTTCAATACAAAGACAAAGGTGGGGGGGAGCATCTCTGTATTTTCATTTGAAGAATGTCATATTAACAGAATCTACAAAGCAAACACAGATAATGTCACCAGTGTGAGTTGACACATGGTGTAACCAGTGGCTGTGCAACATTCCAGCCCGCGAGCACCAGAATAGGCTAATTTCCTCTTTCCCAGCTGCCTGCCTTTCAATTCTTTATCTCAGCTATCAGGGCTGAATAAATTTCATCTCCCACACTACAAGTAATGAGCAGGCAATGACTTATGAAACACAGAGACGGAGTTAAGACGGAATTAGGGTACAATTTTAATGAGACAGAGCTGCAAAAGTGGAAGTGTGATTCCTCTGACAGACTTGGCAAAATATCCAATATTATTTCAAATGCTCTTTCCGTTCTACAAAGAAACTGTCAAGTATTAAAATAAAAATGGAAAAAAAAAAACCCAACACCCAGTGCTCTGAAAAATCCTTTAGGGGCAGATTGTTAACATGATTATAAGCTGAAAAATCGTTATTGGAGAAGCCATTTCGGAGGAAGAGCAAATGTGGCTGCAAACGTAAGCGTGTTAAGTGCAGGTGCTCCACCGAAAACAAACATCTCGGGTTTCCCTGGAAAGGGAGCACTGCTGGGAAATACCTAGAACAGAGAACTACTTTCTTTGTTCTACCTAGTTCGGGGGCTCCAACGTCTTATTTTTGGCTTTGACGTATTCTGAAAACAAGCTGAGATAACCTGGTGTAAAAATAAGAAGCCATGTGCTTCTCTTTCTGTTCTTTTTATTGAATACAGCAGGAAACACCCACCTGAGAGGGGCCCGCAGAAGGCAGCGCTTGGTCTTTGGCTAAGAAAAGTTTGCACCCAAAATAAAAGCGTTCATGTTCACACTTGAAAAATCAGCCAGAGCCTGGACGGGATGCGGTGGTTCTTGCTTTGAATCCCAGCACACAGGGAGCAGAGGAAGTGGATCTCTGTGAGTTTGAAGCTAGCATAGTCTACCTAGAGAGTGCCAGGACAAACGGGACTACATCATGAGATACTGTGAACTAAACAAAATAAAATCATACGAGGATGGCCAGATGGATCAGTGGCCGCACGCTACAAAGCCCAACACTACGGGTTCCATTTCCAGGAAAGAATTGGCTCCATGAAGTCATTCTGTGATGCTCACATGAACAACGTGGGTCCACATGTGTACCCCCACCTTGTTTTTTTTAAAAATTAATAATCAACTATGTTAATTATTAATATTATTATAATTATTTATGTGCCTTGGTGTTTTGATTGTGTAGTGATGTCAAGACCCTGGATCTGTAGTTACAGACAGCTGTTAGCTGCCATGTGGGTGCTTGAAATTGATCCTGGGTCCTCTGGAAGCACAATCAGTGCTCTTAACCACTGAGCCATCTCTCCAGCTCCCTCTCCCAGTCCTCTTAGTAAGACTTTTTTTTTTTTAAAATCATGGGGTACTTGTTCCATAAAATGTTGAGTGTCATAAAGTCTTGCCTAGAATACGGACTCCTATCTTTCCAGACAAGATGAAATACTGAGTGGGGAGTCATAAGAAGCCATTGAGGAAAGCTACATCCAGCCTTTGACTAAACCCCATTCTTCCAGACATCCTCCATTTGCAAGAGGAGCTTTTCCTGTCTGCTTCCCCCTGACCTCCTTTCTCCTCTTCTCACGGTTTCTGCCTTGTAGTGATTACTTCCTGTCAGTGTTTCTAGTGCATAGAACATCTGTGATTTGCTTCAGGCCCTTGGTATTTATAGGGAGGCACACAGCAGGTGTCACTTAGAAAAAAGCCCCGGTGAGCATGAGCGCTCACCAGTTATCCCCTGACCTGTGGGTCACCCTGCACTGGCTTCCTGGTCAGCAAGTCCACAGCTGATAAACAGTGCTTGTCTGGCTGGCCAAACTTCTTATGGAATGATGCGTGGATCTGTTTTTCTTTATAAAGATATATGTGTGCTTTCAAAGCTGTTATATAGCTATCTAATTCTGTAAACAAATCATACACACACACACACCTAGTAATTTTCTATGTTGTTAGGCAGTCACTCTGTACCCTTAGGCTCCCAGGCAGCAAATTCACTTCCTAGGCTGTGAAGCCTGGGTCCCTTAAAGGGGGGTGAAATTTCCTGGACAGCCAACAATGCTGGGGCAGCTTAGTTTGGTAAAAATAAATTTGATAGTCATGAGGCCTCTAAACACAGTTTACTTTCAACACCCAAAATGCTGACCCCAAAGAGGTATGCTGTGTTTTCCCCACAGATTCCCCATTCTGGAAATAGCACAGAAACTCAGTTAAAGGGGTTTAATGGAGCTAATTACAGTTTGTGAGCCTTTTCAATTCCTTCCCACCCCCCTTTTCAACCCGCAGAGAGTTATTACCTAGAACCATTCCTCTATAACACCAAAGTTTGCTCAGCCAGGATCTCCACTCTTCTCTGTGTTTGACCGTACGCCTCCCTTAGCTGCTTGCAGGAACTTAATGTGTAGATCAGCTCTGAGAAGGCCAAGGAAGTACAAGGCAACCGAGAGGTTCCAAACTGCTTTTTCAAGTGTTGCAAACCAGTCACATCTTGGGGTTTTTAAGACAATCCTTTGGAAGGCCCAATTAAACAGGTTTTAAAAAAAGTAACACACACACACACACACACATAATTCAAATTTGCAAGGTATAATTCCAGTTCATGGAAGAATGGCAGAAGGAAATGAAATGCGAAGCTGGCACTGTCTACCATGCTGCTCACTGACTACACATGGGTGGGGAAGGTCGCATGATAGGTTTCTGTGTATTCAGCTTTACTTAAGACATTGTTTCCTCAGTAGGAGGTAACATAAATGTGACTGAGCACTCAATATTGCAGATACTAGTAAGGGAAGACATGGTATCTTAAGGGCTGAAGTCTGATAAGATTTTAAGGCTCTTGTTCACAAAAGTCAGAGGAACTTCAGACCAGCATTGGACTTAGAGGGTGGAGAGCACCCTTGCAACTTGTACTAATGCATTTTAATTTTTCATGATTCTGTAAACATATTCACATTGTTTTGTGTGACAAATTTCCCTTTTAAAAAAAATCTGAGGAAACTGAGATTTTAAACTTATCTGATTATGTTTTTAGTTGGTTAATTTAAAAATATTTAACTATTTCTTTTTTTATCCTTTTGAGACAGACAGGGTTTCTACTTTATAACCCAGGCTGGCCTTAAACTTATATATAGTGTAGACTAGCCTGAGTTCTTGATCCTCTTATTTAGCCTATGAAGTACTGGGATGTTGTGAAATATTAATTGAAGCTGTGTTGCATTGGTTTATGCTGTGGAGTATTTGTTTAATGATGCAAAGATGTGTTGTGGCTTTTAATGTTGCATTTGTTTAACTCTGTGAAGCTGTGTTACTTTTCCTGCCTAAAACACCCGATTGGTTTAATAAAGAGCTGAATGACCAATAGCTAGGCAGGAGAGAGAAACAGGTGGGGCTGCCAGACAGAGAGAATAAATAGAAGGAGAGAAAAAAGGAGACGAATAGGAAGATGCTAGGGACTAGCCACCATCAACACAGCTAGCCAGGGAGTAAGAAGGCAAGACTGAGATATAGAATAAAGGTACAAGCTCCGAGGCGGAAGGTAGATGGGAGAATATAAGGTAAGAAAAGCTGGCTAGAAACAAGCCAAGCTAAGACCAGGCATCCATAAGTAAGAATACGTCTTTCTCTACTTATTTGGGCCTGGGTGAGCCTCCTTCCCAAAGAGCAAAGAGTGAAAAAAGCAAAACAGCTACACTGAGATTATAGGGACGCACCTCCATACCTGTCTGATGATATTTTTAATTATTAGTCTTCGCCGAGCTTCAGATGTGGTGATCCAGAAATATGTATATGATAATTATCACACTTCCTCCACGAGACAACTCTTTCTCATCAAAAACACCTATGTTCGCAAATGTGGTACATAAAACGCTCATTTTCTGCTACACATAACATTAATGGTGGGTAATCACCCAGAAAATAGGGAGTTTAGAGATCGTCCTCCACCATAAGATGCTGGATGAATATGTTTTAGAGCTGGATCTCTGATTTGGTTACAGATGGAAGAGAGCCGAATGTATAAAGATAGTTCTCCAGGAAGCTGATTATGTTGGAGACAGCTAGATTACACGCTTTTCGCACACAAAGCGACTCCTGAAATACTCTCTGGATAATTGAGGTCAAAGTGATTCTTGGGCATCTAATCTAGCGCTTCTCTGCCTCATTGGGAAGGTTTAGATGCAGCCACACTATTGCAGGAGGGAGACTTATTTGAGTAGTTACTACTTAGTCCGTAATTGTCACACAATTAGCATATTTGAAGCCACAAGATGTAAAAAGGAGCTGACACTGAAGACAAGGCACATTCTCTCCAAGTCCTTTTCTCTGAGATGGGAATGGACCTTGGTGGCAGATGTCCTAATTAGGATATATAAGGATGTGCTCTGATGGGGAAACTATCAACCAATCACATCTAATTAGGGTGTGGCTACTTGGGATTCACCTAGAAATACTAGTAGATCCAGGTGCGCTGCTCTCTCTGCACCCGGACTTATTGGATTTAGAACCTCCCACTCCTATAGCGTGAGTTTTTCCTTTTCAACTATTAAAAAAATATAACTGTTGTTCTTGAGCTGGTCTGGTTATTTATCGTACCGACCTAATTTTTCAGTAGTGCTCAACTCCTAGCACCGTGAGAACAAACAAAAAGGAAATTCTTGTTTTTCTTAGACATGGCCACAGTCCTGTTCAACCAATGAATGAATGCCCATTTAAGCTAGAAAGAGAAAAAACAAGGTCAAAGTGTTTGGTATTGCTAATTCTTTTCTTTCTAAATCATCACTAAATTCTTTTCTTTCATCTTTATTCCCTATGTATAAATAAAATGGTGTGTGTGTGTGTGTGTGTGTGCGGGCGCGCATGTATGTAGAGGTCAATGGACATTTGTATGAGTAGAGTAGATTCATTCTCTCAAGCATATGAGTCAGAGATTAAACTCAGGGTGCGAAGCTTGGTGGCAATTGCTTTGACCCATGAACCATCCCAAAAGCCCACATTGTGTTCCTGATGATCCAATCATCTTGACAAGCAAAGGTCACTTTACTTTAAACCCCCAAAGTTCTCATCCCTAGGAGACTGGGACGTTATTAATATGTTGTCAAGAACTCACAAAGAAGGAAGTCTTTCTCAGGTAAAATGAAAGGTACATTCCGCTGCTGGCATGCCCCAAAGAGAAAATCACACACAGGACTCCATAAGATTATAAACTGATTGGCCCATTAGGTCAGGCTACTTATCAGCTCTTATAACTTATGTTACCCCATTATCCTTATCTACTTTAGCACATGGCTCAGTACCTTTTCCAGCAGGGCAGCTTACATCTTTCCTCTCCAGTGGTCTGGGCAGGACTGGCAGAGGAACTTCCCTGCTTCCCAGAATTCTCCTGTTCTCATTGCGTCACCTCTACTTCCTGTCTGGTTTTCCCGCCTATACTTCCTGCCTGGCCAATCAGCGTTTTATTAAGATACATGATTGACAGAATACAGATAATTCTCCTGCACCAAGCATAAGACCCTACTTTCAGAGCAGGCGGAACCAAGCTGCGCGAACAGCACTCCCTCTTCACTTGGGTGGACGGTTGTGGGGAAGGGAATGCCATTGAGGAGAGCAGAATAAGTGGGAGAAAGAGGCTTTCCTGGGGTGTGACCCATAGTACTAACTAACTCCACTAACTCCGCTAACTCCACATAGAGACCTTTTTTTTATGCCTTGACTTAAAGATAAATTGTGCCATTAAAAGCAAAACAAGTAGAAGACTCTTTCCAAAGTTAGCTTCATCTATGTAACTGGATTTTATTTGGTTGATTTCATTAACTAAAAATACTTTTTCCACATCTCTTGGCCTGATGGGAGTAAGTGTATGCCAGAGAATTCTGTATCACACAGTCACCCAGCATAGCTTCAAATTATAGTTAAAGAGCCCTGCTTGACTGCTTACGGGTGAAAGGCAGTCATTTCTCCCCTAGAGAGGCTTTATTTCCTTTATTATTCTTAGCTTCTGAACATGTCAACACTTAAACATTCTTTTTCTTTTTCTCCCCCTCTTGCTAACCTAAGTCATTAAAAGTTACTGTGCATAGGGAGATTTTATTTGGTGTTACATTGCAGCAAAGCTGTTGACAGATCCATAGGAGTCCCTCGGACAGGCAGGCACACTTTCAGACATTGAGACGTTATCGTGACTGCAATGATGGGGCCTGGACATCAGACAGCCCTAATAGCTGGCCACAAGACAACAGGCCATCTGCACACACTAGCTCCCTGTGCCAAGAGGCACTAGCTCAGCACTGTGCAGAGTGTGCCATGAAATCCCAGGCCCTTAATGGGACAGTAGTGCTCCATCCCTGACAGCGGACCAGGCAGAGGGCAGCATATTCTCCCCAGCTATCAAGCAGAGTCGTGAAGAGATGGTCCCCAGTGGACTCGAAGACAAGGTGGGAAGGCGTTTGTTGATGGGCAGTGTTACTTTTGAAAATCCATCTTGCTAAATTCAATTTACTCCAGACCTTTCTTTTAACCTCCGAGTCCCTCCCCAGGTGTGGGCTGGACAGTTAGACAGTGTTTATTTAGTGACCTGAAGTGGAGAAGACGAATTTCCAAAGACTCAATTGTGTTCCTAAAGAGGAGTGGCGGAGCTTGTGATGCGGTGATCAGGTGCCTGTCTGCAGGATAATTCGGAACGGAGTGTGGGGTAAGCCAATCTACCCACCCTGGTTTCCACTCCTTTTGAACTCTGATGGGCACCCATGGCAAACAGATGAATGTCCTTGCTGATATACTGGATAGTTCTTTCAATTAGTTGGTAGCTCACAGAACAAACCTTGCAGGAGGCTGTGTGCCCTCATTTATGTCCTACGCCTTGAAGCAGCTGAAGGTTCTGAGCCCCTCAGAAAAAAAAAAATGGGACTCTTCCCTTTTGCTTCAAATTTGCTGGCACTAGGCCTGCTAACAGCGCGCCGCTCAGCCAAAGATGGAGTGCTAGTCTAAAGGGACTCAAAATGGCTCTGTCGTTTTCTAGATGACAGCCCCTATTTTCCACTGGCTTTGGCACACGGGCTGCCATCCATCTCTGTCAAGAAGACACTTGCTGATCTGGTGGCGAGAAGCGCTCTGCTTAGGACCATGTGACCACGGTCCATCAGTCTTCTGAGAGAGTTGTTGATTTTGTTAAACTAAGTTTAAACTCCGCTGTGGCTTCCTGGGATGACATCTATTTTTATTAGATATGGTCATGCTTGTTTACACCGTGCACAAAGTCTAGCAAAGTAGAAAAAGGCAAGCAAATCAGCCGACGGGGTGGACATCAAACAAAGGCTAGTGCACGGTGGGGTGTGTTTGCTAATTTCATTTTATTTATGGACACACTTAATCAAGAAATGACTTGCTAAAAGAGATAGCAGTGGGAAATTCAACAAAATTCAAAGGGCAGGTAAGATGACAGCTCAGAGGGTAAAGGCACCTACTGCCGAGCCACACCTGAGGACCTGAGTTCTAGCCCTTGGTCCCACGTGGTGCAAAGAGGAATTCTGCCACTGAAGGTTGTTCTCTTGCCTCTCCATGAGTGCTGTAGAAAGTGTGCTTGCATATACACACGCACACGCACACACACACAATAAATAATTATAGAAAAAATAAAATTCATCTTAATGTTTGCTTTCCGATAATCAATGGCATGCCTTTAAAAAATTGAAACTCAAGCCAGACATGGCAAGGCCTGACTTTAATCCCAACACTCAGGAAGCAGAGGTAGGTAGATCACTGTGAGTTGGAAGCCAGACTGTTTTCAATAGTGAGTTCCAGGACAGTCAGGCCTTTGTAGAGAGGTACTGTCTCAAACAACCAACCAACCAAAGCTTATAAATCCTTCTGTTACAATTTATGAAGTGCTATCAAATATCAAGCAACAATCTGAATATCCTTGGTTGAAATTCAGTTTGAAGAATAAATTTTTATTCATATTGAAAAATCTTTAATATTCTGATATTACCTCAGTTTTGACAGTCCCATTCATATCCTTGTGGTTCAAGAAAGATTTGACTAGAATTTGTGTGAATTTTTTTAATAGACCTTCCAATGCAACCCAGGACCTGCACACACATTAGCCAAGTACACCACCACGAAACTGCATTTCTAGCCCAAAGGGATCTTTTTTTTTTAAAGTAAATTTTATTAAATTATAAAAGTTTCCATTTCCGCCCCTCTTCCCCACACCCTCCCACTCCCCCCACTCCCTCTCCTCCTCCCTCTTCATCCCTTAGGGCAGTCAGGGTTTCCTGCCCTGTGGGAAGTTCAAGTTCCTCCCCCCCCCCTCCAGGTCCAGGAGGTGAGTGTCCAAACTGACTTGATCCCCAAAATCCAGAATATGTAGAGGAAACAGGTCCCAGTGTCATAGTCAATGGCTTTTCAGAAAGACTCCGGGCCAGCCACATTCAGAGAATCCGGTCAAATTCCGAGAATCTGGTTATATCACTTCCTCGTTCAGTCCCAGTCCAACTGGCCTTGGTAAACTCTCTTTAGATCCGTTCCATTGTATCAGTGGGTGATAGCATCCCTCGCAGTACTGATTTCGTTTTTCATGTTCTTCCTCCTTCTGTTCCTCATTTGGACCTCGGGGGGCTCAGTCCGGTGCTCCAATGTGGGTCTCCGACTTTATCGCCGTCCTTCGCCAGATGAAGGATCTATGGTGACAAGCAAAATATACATCAGTATGGTTATGGGCCACGGCCGATTCAGGCACCCTCTCCTCTGTCCAGAGAACAATCTGGGGGATCTCTCCTTGGACCTGGGATCCCATATATAATCAAGTCTCCTGTAAACCCTAAAATGACTCCCTTAGTTGAAATATATTCTTCCCTGATCCCATATTCATCCTCCCTCCCTCCCCCCCATCCCAGGCCAACGAGCTTTCCCCATTCCTCCCCTACTCCCTTCTCTCTAACCCTCTCCCCTTCCATCAACCCTCCCACCCCCCCACGCACCCGAGGTTACCTGGGACTCTTGTCTATTTCCTACCTCCTGGTGGATAGGTAAATAATCTTCATCAGGTTCATCTTCTTATTTAGCTTCTCTAGGATCACGAATAATAGGCTCAAAGACCTTTAATTATGGTTAGAATCCACTAATGAGTGAATACATACCGTGTTCCTCTTTTTGGGTCTGGCTCACCTCACTCAGTAAAGCGTTTTCTATTTCCATCCATTTGCATGCAAAATTCAAGATGTCATTGTTTTTTACCGCTGAGTAAAACTCTAATGTGTATATGTTCCACACCTTTTTTACCCATTCTTCTATTGAGGGGCACCTAGGCTGTTTCCAGGTTCTGGCTATTACAAATAGTGCTGCTATGAACATAGTAGAACAAATGCTTTTGTAGTATGTTAGGGAATCTTTAGGGTATATTCCCAAGAGTGGAATTGCTGGGTCCTGAGGGAGGTTGACTCCCAGTTTCCTGAGAAACCGCCACACTGATTTCCACAGTGGCTGCACGAGTTTGCATTCCCACCAACAATGGATGAGTGTTCCCCTCACCCCACATCCTCTCCAGCATAGGCTATCGTTGGTGTTTTTGACTTTAGCTATTCTGACAGGTGTAAGATGGTATCTCAAAGTGGTTTTGATTTGCATTTCCCTGATCGCTAAGGAGGTTGAGCATGACCTTAAGTGTCTTCTGGCCATTCGAAGTTCATCTGTTGTGAATTCTCTGTTAAGTTCAGTACCCCATTTTTTAATTGGGTTAATTAGAGATTTAGTGCCTAGTTTCTTGAGTTCTTTGTATATTTTGGAGATCAGTCCTTTGTCTGATGAGGGGTTGGTGAAGATCTTCTCCCAGTCAGAAGGCAGCCTTTTTGTCCTACTGACAGTGTCCTTTGCTTTACAGAAGCTTCTCAGTTTCAGTAGATCCCATTTATTCATTGTTTCTCTTATTGTCTGTGCTGCTGGGGTCCTACTTAGGAAGAGGGCTCCTGTGCCTATATCTTGTAGACTACTTCCCACTTTCTCTTCTATCAGGTTCAAAGTGGACGGATTAATGTTGATGTCTTTAATCCATTTGGACTTGATTTTTGTGCATGGTGATAGATATGGATCTACTTTCATTTTTTTACAGGTTGACATCCAGTTATGCCAGCACCATTTGTTAAAGATGCTTTCCTTCTTCCATTGTATACCTTTAGCTCCCTTGTCAAAAATTAGGTGCTCATAGGTTTGTGGGTTAATATCTGGGTCTTCTATTCGATTCCAAAGGTCGATTTCTCTGTTCTTATGCCAATACCAAGCTGTTTTCAATACTGTAGCTCTATAATAGAGTTTGAAGTCAGGGATGGTAATGCCTCCTGAAGTTCCTTTATTGTATAAGATTGTTTTGGCTATCCTGGGTTTTTTGTTTTGCCATATAAACTTGATTATTGTTCTCTCAAGGTCTGTGAAGAAGTTTGATGGGATTTTGATGGGGATTGCATTGAATCTATAGATTGCTTTTGGTAGAATTGCCATTTTTACTATGTTGATTCTCCCAATCCAAGAGCAGGGAAGGTCTTTCCATTTTCTGGTATCCTCCTCAATTTCTTTCTTCAAGGACTTAAAGTTTTTGTCAAATAGGTCTTTCACTTCCTTGGTTAGAGTAACCCCAAGATATTTTATGCTATTTGTGGCTATCATGAAAGGTGATGTTTCTCTGATTTCCCTCTCTGCTTCTTTATCCTTTGTGTATAGGAAGGCCACTGATTTTTTGGAGTTGATCTTGTATCCTGCCACGTTACTAAAGGTGTTTATCAGCTGTAGGAGTTCTTTGGTAGAGTTTTTGGGGTCACTTATGTAAACTATCATATCGTCAGCAAATAACGAAAGTTTGACTTCATCCTTTCCAATACGAATCCCCTTGATCTCCTTATGTTGTCTTATTGCTATTGCTAGAACTTCAAGCACTATATTGAAGAGGTATGGAGAGAGTGGACAGCCTTGTCGCGTTCCTGATTTTAGTGGAAAGGCTTTGAGTTTCTCTCCATTCAGTTTGATGTTAGCTGTCGGCTTGCTGTATATTGCTTTTATTATATTTAGGTATGATCCTTGTATCCCCAGTCTCTCCAACACCTTTATCATAAAAGGGTGTTGAATTTTGTCAAATGCTTTTTCAGCATCTAGTGAGATGATCATATGTTTTTTTTCTTTCAGTTTATTTATATGATGGATTACATTGATAGATTTGCGAATGTTGAACCAGCCCTGCATCTCTGGAATGAAGCCGACTTGATCATAATGGATAATTTTTCTAATGTGCTCTTGGATACGGTTTGCCAGTATTTTATTGAGAATTTTCGCGTCAATGTTCATGAGTGAGATTGGCCTGTAATTCTCTTTCTTGGTTGTGTCTTTGTGTGGTTTTGGTATTAGGGTAACTGTAGCTTCATAAAAGGAGTTAGGCAATGACTCTTCTGTTTCTATATTGTGGAATACGTTAAGGAGTATAGGTATTAGCTCTTCCTGGAAGTTCTGGTAGAATTCTGCATTGAAACCATCTGGTCCTGGGCTTTTTTTGGTAGGGAGATTTTTGATAACAGCTTCTAATTCTTCGCGACTAACAGGTCTATTTAGATTGTTCACCTGTTCTTGGTTCAACTTTGGTATATGGTACTTATCTAAAAAAATGTCCATTTCTTTTACATTTTCCAACTTTGTGGCATATAAACTTTCGTAGTAAGATCTAATGATTCTCTGAATTTCCTCTGTGTCTGTGGTTATGTCCCCCTTTTCATTTCTGATCCTATTAATTTGCACGTTCTCTCTCTGCCGTTTGATTAGTTTGGATAGGGGTTTGTCAATCTTGTTGATTTTCTCCAAGAACCAGCTTTTTGATTCATTGATTCTTTGGATTGTTTTCTCTGTTTCTATTTTGTTGATTTCAGCCCTCAGTTTGATTATTTCCAGTCTTCTACTCCTCCTGGGTGAATCAGCTTCTTTTTTTTCTAGAGCTTTCAAGTGTGCTGTTAGGTCTCCAATGTGTGCTTTCTCCGTTTTCTTTATTTGGGCACCTATTGCTATGAACTTTCCTCTTAGCACTGCTTTCATAGTGTCCCATAGGTTTGAGTATGTTGTGTCTTTGTTTTCATTAAATTCAAGGAAGACTTTAATTTCTTTCTTAATTTCGTCCTTGACCCAGGGGTGATTTAGTAGTTGACTGTTCAACTTCCATGAGTTTGTTGACTTCCTGGGGGTAGCATTGTTGTTGAATTCTAATTTTAATCCATGGTGATCTGACAAGACACAGGTGGTTACTAATATTTTTTTGTATCTGTGGAAGTTTGCTTTGTTACCGAGTATGTGGTCAATCTTCGAGAAGGTTCCATGAACTGCAGAGAAGAAGGTATATTCTTTCCTATTTGGGTGGAGTGTTCTATAGATGTCTGTTAAGTCCATTTGATTCAATACCTCCAATAAATCTCTTAATTCTCTGTTTGGTTTCTGTCTGATTGACCTGTCCATTGGTGAGAGAGGAGTGTTGAAGTCTCCTACTATTAGCGTGTGTGGTTTGATGACTGCCTTGAGTTCTAGAAGAGTTTCTTTTACATAAGTGGGTGCCTTTATATTAGGGGCATAGATATTCAGGATTGAGACTTCTTCCTGATGAGTTGTTCCTGTTATGAGTATGAAATGTCCATCTCCATCTCTTCTGATTGATTTTAGTTTGAAGTCGATTTTGTTAGATATTAGAATGGCCACACCCGCTTGTTTCTTAGGTCCATTTGCTTGGAAAACCTTTTCCCAACCCTTTACTCTGAGTAGGTGTCTGTCTTTGTGGTTGAGGTGTGTTTCTTGTAAACAGCAGAATGTTGGATCCTGTTTTCGTATCCAATCTCTAAGTCTGTGCCTCTTTATAGGTGAATTGAGTCCATTGATATTAAGAGATATTAATGACCAGTGGTTGTTGACTCGAGTCATTTTTTTTTTTTTTTGGGTAGTAGAGTGTATGTGTTTTCCTTCTTTGGGTTGTGCTAGTGAAGGGTCGCTAGATGTCTGAGTTATTGTAGTCAGTGTTGGCAATGTTGGATTCCTTGGGATGTAATTTTCCTTCTAATATTCTCTGTAAGGCTGGATTAGTAGTTACGTATTGTTTAAATTTGTTTTTATCCTGGAATATTTTGTTTTCTCCGTTGATAGTGAATGAAAGCTTGGCTGGGTATATTAATCTGGGCTTGCATCCATGGTCCCTTAGTTTCTGCAGTACCTCTATCCAGGACCTTCTGGCTTTCATGGTTTCTATAGAGAAGTCTGGTGTAAGTCTGATAGGTTTACCTTTATAGGTTACTTGACCTTTTTCCTTTGCAGCTCTTAATATCCTTTCTTTAATCTGAATGCTTTGTGTTTTGATTATTATATGGCGAGGGGATGTTTTTTTCTGATCCAGTCTATTCGGTGTTCTGTATGCTTCTTGCACCTTCATAGGAATATCACTCTTTAGGATGGGAAAGTTTTCTTCTATAATTTTGTTGAATATATTTTCTGGACCTTTGGTCTGCAATTCTTCTCCTTCTTCTACTCCTATTATTCTTAGATTTGGTTTTTTTATTATGTCCCATATTTCCTGAATGTTTTGTGTTGAGAATTTGTTGGATTTGCTGTTTTCTTTGGTCAGGGCATTTATTTTCTCTATGGTGTCTTCATAATCTGAGATTCGTTCTTCTATCTCTTGTATTCTATTGGTTATGCTTGTTCCTGAAGTCTCTGTTTGTTTACCTAGATTTTCCATATCCATCCGGTCCTCGTTTTGTGTTTTCTTCACTGCCTCCATTTCAGTTTTCAATTCTTGAACTGATTCCATTACCTGTTTGATTGTTTTTTCTTGGTTTCCCAGGGTATCATTTACGAATTTACTAATTTCTTCAAACCTTTTGTTATATTTGTCTTCCATTTCTTTACTCATTTCTTCCATCTTTTTGTTATATTTCTCTTCTATTTCTTTAAGTGAGTTATTCATACCCTGTTTAAGAGACTCTATTGCTTTTATAATGACACTATTTTCCACTTCTTCCGGTATAGGGTGTTCAAGTCCTTCTGTCATAAGATCGCTGGGATCTGGTGTTTTCGTGTTGTTTTTCAGATTGTTGGAGGAATTCTTGCCTTGGCGCCTGCCCATCTCTTCCTTCAGATGCTCTCCAATGGCTCTTCCCTCCGCTGGGTCTTTTGCTACTGGATTAATGCCCCTTGCTATCCAGGAATCACTTTGCCTGCAGCCTTAGGTTGCTGCAGGCAGGCTATTAGAACAAAGGGATTTCCGTCCCTTTGCACTCACCGCCTGTACGTCCCGCGGTGCCCACCCCGGCTGAGATGGAGGAATTTAAGCCCCGAAAAAAGGAGAGGGGAGGGTATGGGTTCCAGGCAGAAAGCTGGGATGGCTTTGCAGGAGAGAGGTATTAGCTGGGGAAGCTGCCCCTTTGGAGTAGTCAGGGAGATAAGGGTGGCGGGAGTATTGTGTGTTCCCTAACCGGCCTTGTGTGGCAGTCAGGAACAATACACTTACCCCTCCACAGGATCAGAGCCCCTCGCTGGTCAGAGGTGCCCCTGCCTGCAGTCTTGGCTTGCTGCAGGCCGGCTTTGGAACAAAGGGACTCCAGTCCCTTTGCACTCACCGCCTAACCTGGCCCGCGGTCCCCACCCCGGCTGAGATGGAGGAATTTAAGTCCCGAAAAAAGGAGAGGGGAGGGTATGGGTTCCAGGCAGAAAGCTGGGATGGCGTTCCCAAAGGGATCTTTATATGGAGGATGTTCAGCTGACTGAACCACTCTGCAAGTTTCTGCCGAGTCCATATCACTGCGGATCTTCTTGTTATGTAGACGTTCACAGTCGAAAGGGTTCTTAACAGTGTCCAACACAAGGATATTTCATCTTAAAATGTTTGTGCTGGGCGTGGTGACATATGCCTTTTATCCCTGTACTGCAGAAGCTGAAAGCAGGAAGATTCCTATGAGTTTGAGGCCAGCCTGATCTATAGAGTGAGTCCCAGGACAGCCAGAGCTACATAATAGACCCAGTCTCAAAAAAATAATCAAAGCAAAACAAAAACTATTCGATATGATGCCTCTATGTGTGTGCGTGTCTGTGCACGTGTGTGTCTGCATATGTGTGTATGTGTCTTTGTATACTCTCATGCGAGTGCCAGAGCTTATGTATGGAGGTCAGAGGACAGCTTTGTGTCTTCTGTTCTATAGCACTACCTTTTTCTGGATCCCAGGATCTGAACTGAGGTCTCCAGACTTGCTTGGTAAGCGCTTTTACCTCTTGAACCATCTTGTCGTCCCTGTATCATTTTTATTTAAAACTGTACAAAAAAGTTTATTCACATTAGAAAGACAAGTTAAAATTTTTGTTTTCTTTATGGTGATTTTGTATGTGCATGAGGTGTCTGTGAAGATAGTACCCATGGGCAAGGCTGAGGACAGTGTTCAAGGCCCCGTCCTTCCACCGCGGGTCCTGGGCATTGAACTTGGAGAGTCAGGCCTGTGTGACACGTACTTTAACCTACTGAGACACTTGAATGATCTGGATCTTTTTTTCTTTCTTTATTCTACTAGGAAATGAACTCAACACCTCGTTGATGTTAGGGGAGTGTACCCCGACTGAGCCATCTCTGCAGCCCAAAGACGAGAGTGATCCTTAATGTTGAGATGGAGATTTGTGTCCAGCAGGCCTTTCTCGGCTTGGCCATTGTGAGCATTTCCCCCTCCCTCTTCTGTCTCCTCCTCCCTTCATCCAATCACAGACTCTAGACTCTTCCTGACAGCTGCTGGGAACCCACTGGGTAGCCTTATTTGTGAGCATGAATGCGGGAGGAAGAGAGCCTGAAGGGACATCTTTTGGCATTGGCAGCTGTCTCCCTTCAGTCTTTTAAATCTGAATGGCTATGACAGTCACCAGAGACCCAGCTGGTTAGAGCTATTTTGAGATTTACCAGCCACCAGAAGCCCTGTGACAGAGAAGTGGCGCCAGAAGCAGTAGAGAGGGCCACACAGTCTTCCTGAAGCTTTCCACTGGGGGCACTGGCTGTGAAGTGGCTTTGGACTCGGAGCTGCTCCCTTCAGAGCTGTTTTACTGGAGTCCACTGCTTCCACGTTTTACCCAGCAACCTAGTGAAATGAACACAGAGGAAAAGAAATGGGCTGGAAGGTCACTGGCATCAGACAATAATGTCACATCTGTAAGAAAGATGAGAAAAGGCATAGGGATGGAGGTGAGGCAGAGGGCAGGGATCAACAGGGGACTTCTGCAAGCCAAAGTCCCCCAAACATTGAAAAAAAAATGAATGGAGGGCTGGGGATGTATGTCAGCATGCAGGAGGCCCTGAGTTCAGTTTCTCAGCATCCCAGAAAACAGACTATACTTATAATCCTAGCACTTAAGGTCAAAGTCAGAAGGTCAGAAGGCTAAACCATCAGGCTTGACTACCTAGAGAGCTGAGACCAGCCTGAGCTGCATCAGAAATGATGGGAGCGGGGAGAGGAACATATCTAATTGACTTGGTTTTGAAGGGGCTACTATACCAGCTTTAAGGTAAGGAGTGGTTTATCTTTTCACTTATTTATTTTATCTTTTGAGACAGGTCCTTATTATATAACTTTAGCTAACCTAGAACCCATAGAGATCAGTGATGGAGGTGGGCCTTCTGTTGTGTGTTATTTTCATTGGTTAATAAAGAGACTGCCTTGGCCCTTTGATAGGACAGAAAATTAGGTAGGCGGAGTAAACAGAATAGAATGCTGGGAAGAGGGCAATGAGGCAGACGCCATGGAGCCAGCCACCAGGTCAGACATGCTGAATCCTTTCCGGTAAGCCACCACCTCGTGGTGCTACACAGATTATTAGAAATGGGTTAATCAAGATGTGAGAGTTAGCCAGTAACTAACTCTTTAGAGATAATGGGCCAGTCAGTATTTAAATGAATACAATTTGTGTGTTATTATTTCTGGGGTTAAACTAGCCATGCGGGAGCCAGGCAGGACGAAAAGCAGTGCCTCACTACAGATCAGCTTAAATCTGCCTCCCAGGAGCTGGACCTGGAGTAGTGAGTTACCACACACAGTGAGGTGTGAAATGTCTAAGAAGAAAACCGAGGAAGTGTCAGTAACGGTTACCAAACTCATTGTATTGACACCCACACAGTCTTTCCTTCCTTCTTTCCTTTTTTCCTTCCTTCCTTCCTTCCTTCCTTCCTTCCTTCCTTCCTTCCTTCCTTTCTTTCTTGCTTTCGTTTTTGGAGACAGAGTTTTTTGTGGCTGTTCTGGAACTTGCTCTGTAGATCAGTCTGGACTTGAACTCACAGAGATTTACCTGTGTCTGACTCCCAAGTGCTGGGATTAAAGGTGTAAACCAGAATGCCCAGAGGCTTTGAACTTTTTAATGACTCTTACAAGCATTATGTTATTTTATGAACACTTAGATATACAAATCTTTGTTTTATCTATATGTTATGTGTATGTTTTATTTTGCCTGTGTGGTAGTTTGAAAGAAAATGGCCCTCAAAAGGAGTGGTCCTAGTAGGAGGTGTGGCCTTGTTGGAGGAAGTGTGCCACAGTGGAAGCGGACTTTGAGGCCTCATGTATGCTCAAGCCACACTCAATGTGACAGTCTACTTCCTGTTGCCTGCATATCAACATAGAGCAGCTCCTTCTCCAGCACCATGTCTGCCTACATGCTGTCATACTTCCTACCAGGAGGATACTGGACTGAACCTCTGAAACCATAATTAAGCCCAATGAAATGTTTTCCTTTCTAAGAGTTGCTCTGGTCCTGGTGTCTCTTCACAGCAACCGAAACCTTCGCTAAGGCAGCCTGCATCTGGGTTTGTGCATGGCTTGCACGCCTGGTGTCTGAGAAGGTCAGAGGACAGTGTTGGATGCCTCAGCCCTGAGTTCACAGATGGGTGTGAGGCGTCAGGTGGCTGCTAGGAACTAAGACCTGATCCTCTTCAGGAGCGGTAAGTTTTCTTAATTGCGGTGGAGACTTCTCTCAGCCCCCTCAAAGTCACTTTGAAAACAGTAGCAGCAGGAGACTCCTTTTTAGACTCCATCTTTGACTTTTGTTTAAAAAAAGAAAAGAAAAGAAAGAAAAGGATAATAAAATTCGAAACCAAGCAAAAAGCACCTAAACGTCAGTCCCATGATTTTGCACAAGACTTTCCCATGGTAATCCTTTGCAATTTTGTGATTTCTTTTTATTTATTTTTTGAGGTAGAGTCTCATTAAGTACTCCTGTCTAGTCTAGAATTTCAAATATAGACCAGACTGGCCTTGAACTCACAAAGATCTGCCTGTTTCTGCTTGCCAAGTGCTGGGATTCAAGGGTGAGCCACCCCGCCCCTACCACCTTTGGATGTCATATATTATACCACTTGATTATTCCTTTCAAAGTGTTATTCCTTTCTGCAGGCCAATCAGGTACAGAGGTGATTGTTGGTGATATTTTGGGCAGTTACATCCTAGCTGTAGGTTTGTTTTTTAGCCTGGAATGGGGTTTAAAGAGGTCATGACTGGACCTATAGAGCAGAAAATACCCGTTAGCATCCAGTGTAAGCATGTTGCCAGGCTCAGCACCACACAGAACTGACCGTGGTTTTCTCTTTCCTCACTGCACACATATCAAGTCCTATTATTATTTAGAACATGCTCCTTTCCCTTTGCCTCCTTTTCCCTTTCCTTCTTCATCAATATCACAGTAGTGTACAATAGGGTGTCCTGAAAAATTGAATAACTTCTACTTAAAATATGCAGGATTATTAAAAAAATGCAGAAATATCAAATAATAAAAAAAATTATTTGAGGCCTTTGCGTGAAAACACAAGTTGAAGCATGCTACCTAGGGATGCAAAGGCCCAAGGGAAATAAGTAAACAAAACCCAGATAAATGTAGTTTCATTAGGTTTCATAAATGTGTTTCATTAAATTCTACAATGGCAAATAAGACCCAGCAGAACATCAAATTAACAGAAAGTCATAGGATATCAGCCATCACGTTGCTGGGAAGTAATCACCGATGAACAGCAGTTACTTCCTAACAAGGCATCTCTGGGTAAGTAACAAGCGTCTTGGGATCCTAACTCATGTCTTACAGACAGGAAACCAGGATCCCTAGCCTTTAAGGTAGTTGTGAAGAAGTCATAGCAGGTGCTGTGGCCCAGGGCTGCATTAGCATCTCCAAGTCCAGCCTGGAAGAACCACAGAGCCTATTCGACCCCCAGGAAAATCTGATATTCGCATTGTTACGTCTTTGCAAAAGTCAATGAGGCCAGTTAGTAAGTTAATTTTTTTAAATGTATTCTTTTGTAATTTCAAGTATGTATGCAATGTATTTAAATCATACCTACTTCCCATTCTCCTTTTCACCTCTTCTTGAACTCTACCACACCCCACATACCCCTCCTAATTTCATGCCCCCTTTTTCCCCCCTTGAATAAACTGCTGAATCCAATTAGCACTGACTCTATGCACCTGGGTGGGGAATGCCCACTGTAGCATGATCGTGATCAACCTTCCATGGCCCCGGCCACAAACCGACTCCCTTCCCCAGCAGCCATCCACTGCTAACAGCTCCTCAGGTTTGTGAGCTCCTCCCTCGTCTGCACTGGGCCGGTGACTGGCTAGATCTTGCACTGGTCTTATGCAGACAACCCACAGCTGCTGTGTGTTTAACAGTGCAGAGGCTGGGAGTTCTCTCTGGCCTCCAGCTTTTAAAATATTACCACCTTCACATCCCCGCACTGCTCCATGTTTTCTGAACCTTGGGTGTGTGTGTGTGTGTATGTGTGTGTGTGCGTGTGTTAAACAGATGTCCCCTTGAGGGTTGAATGTTCTCTGTCCTTTGGCCAATTGCTTCTCTGTATTAGTCAACTTTATTTTTCAAAACTCTTTCAAACCTATATTGTTTCTTCTCTTCACATTCAGGAGACTCCCAATAGATCCTTGTGGCTCTGAGAACTCACTGTCCCCTCGTCAGGGATGGATGCCAAGAATAGGAGACAGGCATGTAGTTTTCTGGGATTGTTTTGTGGACCTACTCATCTCTGGGTTTGAAGTTTCGTGGTTTTAAGAATACACTCTTGAGGGTAAGCATCACCTTCCATGTTTTCCCTAGCAAACACTAAACAGTCTTTTGCAAAGCAATCGTTAGTACTTTAGTTTTTTTTTTTTTTCACTCAGCAAAGCTTCACTTCCTATTTTTTTAAGCTTGTCCAGGGAGCTGGCTCTTCAGATCCTCTGAGGATAACCTGATGTCGATAAGTGAGCACCACAGCCTAATTGCTCTTTCCTTCACACACCAGTTTTGTCCCCAGTAGGGCTCTTCTTTCCACCGTCAGCTGTGGAGAGCAGATAAAGTCTCGAGTGAACATGTATTGCTGACATGAGCACAGCCATGATAAGGACCGTAGTGCCTCAGACCCATGGGAATGGCAAGACCTTCTCTGGATTAGGCTCAGAGGTATACCAAAGCCTTCCCCTGGTATGGATGCTTATGAAGGGTTGAGATTAGATAATCTGCCGCATCCTTTTTCATGTTATTTCTAATAAACACACCGAGTTTCTGGGTTGCCGTTAGTGCATCTCCATCCGGGAAAGCGGCCTACTCAAACTCAGCTTTTCTGTCTGTCTGTCTGTATGTATTTATTCCCCAGTCATTCCAATCAGGTTAATCTCAAACTCATGCAGACTATGGCTGTCAACTACAAGCTCTCAGAACTCTCTCACACATGTAGAAGATGAAACACCATTCATGAGAAGCAGAGTTTGTGGTATGGGAATCAACAGCAGGCTCCAAGTGAGTTCTGCTTTACTGCCATGCCTGGGTGACTGCCATCACATGCTCAATTTACCCTATTTAACCAACTCATTCATTGACAGTAAGTTTCTACTCATGAAGTTTTAGGCAACTGTCAAGGGCAGAAATTGTTTTAATTTTTGAAGAGCTCTACAATTCTCTATGCCGATGTTGTGAATTTACAGTAAGGTTTAATGTGATTTTGTTGGCAAACATTCTGCTGTCACTATGCAAAGTGTATGCAAGTTCAAGTTTCTCAGTACTTGGATCTCAGACATTTGGGAATGCACATTTGTTGTGTTTTGAATTGCAAGTATCACATGTCGATGTTAATCAGAGATTTTGTAAACAACTGGGTGGGTTTCGTTTAAACAAACATCCACAACAGAGTAGGTTACCCTTTGTAATTCTCACAGCTTATCGAAATGTTTATCTAGGTCACTTTCAAAGAACACTTTGTATATGATTCAAACCTTTGAGATGTGTTCCACATGGGAGATATGTGTCACAGAGGGGTGATGTCCAGCATGGAGGGGTGAATGAGTTTCTTGCTGCATCGTGTGGATGAAATGGCTTCAGTGAACTGACAATTTTATGAGATCTAGAAATGAAGTAAAAACTAATAATTCAAGACACAGTCTAAGGTCTTCAAAGTTTCTGAGAAACTTTTAGTAGATGATAGGATTCAAGCGCTTAGGAAGGATATGGTTTTGCTTGTTTCTCCTTTGACGAATAGGCTCTTGTCAAAATGGTCTTGGGTGAATTATGTGTGTGTGTGTGTGTTTCATGGGTGTAAAGGTTACAATTATAGCCTGTCTGTCTAAATGTAGGGTAGCTTTTCTTTTCTTTTCTCTCTCTCCCCGCACCCCACCCCCTCTTTTCTTTTCTTTCTTTCTTTCTTTCTTTCTTTCTTTCTTTCTTTCTTTTCTTTTTTTTTTTTTTTGTACAGGGTTTCTCTGTAGCTTTGGAGCCTGTCCTGGCACTCACTCTGTAGACCAGGCTGTCCTTGAACTCACAGAGATCCACCTGCCTCTGCCTCCCAAGTACTGGGATTAAAGGTGTGTGCCACCACTGTCTGGTTTATTTTTTTTCTTATTGCCGTGGCAAAATAGTTGAGAAAATTAGCCCTCTGAAGAGGGGAGTTGTTTAGCTGTCAGTTTGGGGGTACAGTTCATCATGGTGGGGAAGTCACAGCAGCGGAAGCACGGAGCAACTGCTCCCACTGCACCTACGGTTGAGACCAATGAGCGCTGCACAGTCCAGGATCCCAGCCTAAGTGTGGCGCTCAGCCACACCTAGAGTGAGTGGTCTCACACAAATGACAGCACTTTGTAGACTCTCCTACAGATATGTCCAGAGGTTTGTCTCTTGGGTGATTCTAGATCCTGTCATGCTGCCAATTTGTGTTAACGATCCAAGTTTTAGAGAGAACATTTGCCTATTTTAGAAAGCAGCAGCACTGGTGGTGGTGGGCTTAGAAAGAATAAGACCAGCAGTGACGCCATCACTGTCACCGATGTCACCAACATTCCTATATACCACTACAGATTGTGTACAGTCTTGATTTGTATTTGTGTGTGTGGGGGGGTATGGAAATGGAGAAATCTACTAACTAATCAGAGGCTAGAATAGTCCTATCAAGTTCAGAGTTCTGATACAAGGATAGCGGGCCCTATACAGGCTGACTGGTTAGAGAGACCGTGATGGTAACGAGTCACTCTCTTAATGGGCTTGACTCAAGGACAAGGAATAAAGGTGTAGACACATTAGAAAGATGTAGGATGTAGAACAATGCTTGGGGTCTATTTGAGGGGCTAGCTGAATCTCTGAGGATCCAGCACCGGCCTCCCCGTCTCCTCTCAAAAAGCCCCATCGATGACAGCTGTCAACCCCTACTTCTTGCCTGCACTCTCGCCAAGGTTGGGACGGAAATGTGTGTTTCTTTCCTTGTCCTTTCATCTGACCCTCGTGCCCTGTGAAAATGTGTGATGTCACTGTATCTGTCATCTCTGCTCCAAGCTGCCGGAACCACACGTCCTGTGTACCGGTGAAGATGAGCAGGCACAAACTCTGCATGCGATCAGAAATTAGATTTAAACAATGACCAGGACTAAATGCTGTATTTAAGACAACAGTAATTTTGTAATTAGAAGTCCTGAAAATGATAGGAAACTGGAATAGAAAGGAGACTTTCCAACTTAACCTAAGTTGGAGAAGTTAATAGAGGAAATAGAATGCGTTCAGCTTTAAATTTCAGCCAGATGCAAGAAGCCCTTGACTTAAAGGGCTTTCCAAGGGGAGGGAGAACAGGAATAGGCTCAAGAGAAGTTAAGCTGCTGATATTTGGCTATAGGGTAGATGAGGACGCAAGAGAGAAAAGTGACTTGTAGGTTTTTGGCTTGGGTCTTTAATGAGAAAGTTAACAGAGAAATTGAAAATAATGAACACAGATAGAATAGAAGAAAATACAATTAAAATCGAAGTTTGGTATGGGTGTGAAGGATCACGGAAGGATGGTGCATGGACATTTTCATCATCTTATCTACGTTTAAGAATTAACTATATGGTTGGAAAGGCACATGTGCACACAGAAATGCTTGTATATAACTATATGTAGATACACGTTATTAATATATACAAACAGTGTACAGCTTTAAAGAACATGTTAGCATTTACAGATCATAAGGTGAAAGATGGCATGTAGCTTCTGAATAGAAGTAACAGGAAGATTTGCTAAGAGTGGGGTGTGCCCAAGTGAGGAAGGTCCTACAAAACAGATTTTAGTTTTGACTATTTTTAGCTACTTTGTTGACATTTCTCTTTTATTATCCCCGTTCTCTTCAATATAAACACAAGGGATTTATATTGTTTATTTTAGACATCACTTTACATATATTTTGCTTGAAACAATAATATCCATTTGTAGTAGAAAACTGGGAAATACAGATGAGAATAGAGACAATGCTTTTAATAGACAGGCATTTCATTGGATTTGAGTGAAACCAGTGCTTTGGATGTTGATTATGAAACAAGTGGGCACTGCTGATGGTTAGGGATCATCCTAGCCAAGTTTCACATGAGTTTCTGGGTGTG
Source organism: Myodes glareolus (assembly GCF_982192425.1). NCBI lineage: Eukaryota > Metazoa > Chordata > Mammalia > Rodentia > Cricetidae > Myodes > Myodes glareolus. Next base: position 32,802,913 of record NC_142038.1, on the reverse strand, counting down.
TACTACACATGTCTGTGTGTTGGAGATGATGGTGACACTTCTCCCAAGTTAACAATGACAGCTCTTGTGCTGTTAATATGAAAATAGAAGTGTGAGTGTGTCCTAGATACATGACAGTGTATTATTTTTGTTCAGTGGAGACAGATGTTATGAAAGAATTGTGTCAGAAGTAATTATGATGAAAATATTTTCACTATGAGATACTCGGTGTTAAGATGCAAATCTTTTTCTTTTCTTTTTTTTTTTTTAGCGGAAACCTCGATTTCTTTCAGAAAATAGAAATGAGATACATGTATTATAAAGCATCATGTAACTTAAAAGGAAATAAAACCTAGAGACAATAATTTGGTATCTGCCTATTTAAGTATAGCCAATTTATCATCATTAAAATTTTATTTAACTTTATTTATGTGTATGTATTTATGCCTTCTTGAGTGTATTGCAGCATGCTTGTGTCAGTATCCTTGTAAGCCAGAAGGCTTCAGAGTTCTTGGAAATGGAATTACAGGCTGTTGTGAGCTTTCTGATACAGGTTCTAGGAACTGAACCCAAGTCCTAGAGCAGTAAGTGCTCTTAAACCCCAAATCATTTCTCTAGCCCCCAATTTATCTTTGGAGGAGAAGCAATTGTTATACAACAAGCAAAGACAGGTTTTCTTTTTCATTAATTGCTATCAGAACAAAAGAATACGTCATTCTCCTAAACAAATTTAGGCATATACCTAATCTCTTTTTAAAACTTTAGTGAAAAATAGGTTGTAAACCTAATTGTAATACAAAATTCTAAAAAACCTAGAAGATAAAGTAGAGACTAACCCTAGTGACATAGGGCTTGACAGTGACTTTTGGGAGTAACACCAAAGGTGTGCACCATGAAACGGTCAGTCAGTAAGATGGACTCCAGTTAAACAGAGAACTTCTGCTCTGGAGAGAACAACGTCAGAAGCATGAAAATTCAAGTAAGCACTAGGGAAAAGGTTGGAAAAACCATTATTCGAAATATACATAGAACATGGATTTGTTTTTAGGATAAAACTGAGGCATCACACTCTTCCACTGACCCACATTCCCAGCCTGAGAACTCTTCAACCCCAACTAAAAGTGAGCAGAAGACTCTCACAGACTCACCATCTATGGCACAGATGGTAAGTCAGCACATGAAAATGCCTCGTATCACAGATCAACAGGGAAACGCAAATAAAGACAACAGCGAGAGACGCCACTTATCTCTGTGAATCACCAGAGTACAGAAAACCGAGGATCCCAGATGCTGGATCTGTAGAAACATTCATTCGTTGCTGCAGGGATGCAAGATACCACAGACCCTCTGCAAAACAATGGTCAGATTTTAAAAACAAAATCAAATCATGCATACATAAAAATTGTAATCACGTCTTGGTATATATTTGAAGGAATTGAAGACCTATGTCCACATGAAAACCTGAAAATTGAGAGTGACTGTAACAGATTTATTCATAATTGCCAGAATGTGGAGACAGTAGGTAAGGTGTATGTAGGTAAGCTAAAATGATACACCCAGGCAATGAAATATTCCATAACACTCAATAGCTGCCAGATTATAAGAACTGTAAGGCGTGGAAATGTTAAATACGTAGTGCTAAGTGAATGAAGCTATAACCAGCAGCATTCAACTGAGTGTAGGGCAGGGAAGACGTGATGTATGATGCTGTCATCGCAGATACATGTCACTGCACAATTACCTAAACATAGGACGTACAATGCCGAGTGTGAACTGTGACACCCACTTGGAAGATGCTGCCCAGTCAATACAGGGTCATTGACTATAACTGGACCACTCTGGTGGAGGGGGGTTACTGATAATAAGGAAGTGATACATGCATTGGATTGGAGCTCTATGTGAAGTCCACACCTGTCAAATTTACTACTAATATTGAAAAAAACCAAAGAAAACAAAAAAACAAAATACTCCCCAAAGTATCCAAAATCACATATCCTGGATACTTTCAGTTCATGCCATCTTATTTCAACCAAATTGTTATTCTCTTCATTTACTGCTGGGAGCACACATGGAGGCAAGAGTCGTTAAGATAGATTTGTATAAAAAGAGAGGACCTGATGTTATTATGGGACGATTTCTCTTTGTTTCCTCTAATATCTTTACTAAAATTTCCCAGGGAGTTGTTATGTTTGTTTTTCTCATTTAGGGACATTTAACAAATGCAAGCTTTTCTTGTGTTTTGGCTTGTTTGCTGTCAACTTGACACAAGCTAGAGTCGTCTAAAAGGAGGGAACCTCAGTTGAGAGGATGCCTCTATAAGAACATTTTCCCTATAAGGGCATTTTCTTAATTAGTAATTGATGTGGGAGGGTCTAGTGCATTGTGGGTAGTGCCACCCTTGGGCTGGTGGTCCTGGGTCCTATAAGAAAGCAGGCTGAGCCAAAATATGGCTGCAATCCAGTAAGCAGCACTCCTCCATGGCCTCTGTAGCAGCTCCGGCCTCCAGGTTCCCATCCTGCTGGAGTTCCTGTCCGGACTTCCTTCTGTGATGGACAGGGATGTGGAGGAGTAAGCCCTCTTTCTGCCCCAAGTTGCTTTGGTCATGGTGTTTCATGACAGCAACAGTAACCCTAACTAGGGCAAACTGCGATAGTTTCTTACTCATTATTAAATTATTAATGTTCAAGGCTTCTGAGTTTCAATGCCTTATGCTTTGAATTTCAATCCAGCCCAAATTAATGTAATAAAGCCAATCATGTATTAATTATGGCTCTATGAAGATGATGTAATAAATGAGCATGTGTAGATATTTACCATCAGTCTAGCTATACAACTATCTTAGATCTTGTTGTTTAAATCTTTAGTTTATCTGTAGTGTGGTTTGGTTGTCAGGACTGGTGAAGGCAGACCATCAGCTGTAAAATACCAAGTTTTAAAACAGTAAGACTTTAATACTATCTTCCTCCTACTGTAAGAGCCAATGGTTTGGGTGTTCTGCCAGCGGCATCTGAATCCAAACATTGTGGCTTTATAGTAATCTGTGATGATCTCCATTGCAGCTTTAGCCTCCTTGTCTTATGGAAAGGCCCAGGCTATTCATCTTCTCTTAATGCCTTTTCTCTTTTAAGTGGAGAATTGTGTCCAGAAGGTTTCCTGGGCTGCTCTTTTATAAAAGAGATTTTGAACAGAGTGGCCAGGGAAGTACTGGCAACAGCAGGGGCAGTGGTTTCAGCTATTTTTTTTTAAATGGGGTCTTGGAATTATGGTAGCTCTTTAGATGCATCAAATTAAGGCCAGGCAGTGGGACTTTTATGATCCCCGTTGGAAGCAGTGTGGAACTATGAACGAGACACTTCCTGCGGCAAAAGAGTTTCCATGAGGGGTCTGAGCTGTTCTCTATCAGGGACTGAGCTTCCTAGCAGCTGTGGGATTTATTGTTCACCCTGAAATGCCACTCTGGGTGGGCCACCACAGTATCCACTCCTCTGCCAGGGAGAAATCAGTGGCTGAATAACTCGACTGTTATTTGTTAATTGTGTCCAACAGGGATTTCAAGATGTGCCTGGTAACTTTCAGCCTTTTAGATACCGGAACATTTTGGGCATGGTCTCAGGTGCTATAAGTGTAGATGTAAAGCATGTAGCCCCTTTTTTTCTGCTGGTTTAAGTTTAGTTTTCCTGCCTAGCTATATTCTGCCCTGCCATAGGCCAAAGCAGCTTCTTTATTAACCAATATAAAAAAAAAAAAAACCATGTTCGCAGCGTACAGAGGGGAATCTTACGTCAGCTATGTTTACATTTGCAGTCAGTTTCAAAGCTGTTTCTTCATCTCTGATGATTATCCAATGATAAAGATAAAAGTGCTTGGATATTTCATTTCTCCTATCTATAATGTTATACAGAAAGAAGAGATTCCAGAAAAAAAAGACATAGAGTTAAACGAGAAGACAGTTTCGAAAAATATGCTAGGTGCTTGTGTAGTTTACTTAGTAAGCATTTCTGAACCTGTTCCTTCGAGAGGTCAAGGGCTTGATGCAGCTGTGTAAGACATAAGGCAAGGATGCTGATCCAAAAAGAGATTGGAGATTTATTAGAAAGTATAAAAGAACATGTCCAATTTTAAGGGACAGAAAAAGTAATCAACTGGGACAAGTAAACTGTGAATTGAATTATTGACTAACGTTCCTGGAGAGTCTATAATTAGCTGGATGTGGACTATCACACTCTGTATCTAGCATCTTCCCGTGTCTATCCTGGGCCATTATGTGTGCCAGCTCTAACATCCAGTAGTGTCTCACAATGACAGATTCCTGCCATGCTTACTTCTTCAACCACTAAATACTCAACATCCTGGGCTCTTTTTTTTATGGACAATTTCTTGAAAACATTTGGCTTTGACTCTCCCTGGCTGAAGAATAAACATAATGATTAATTGCCCCAGTACTCGGGATTCAGAGTTGATGCATTGAATCCACCTTTATGGCCTGAGAGTCAAAAAAAAAAAGTGACTTTTGTCAAAGGAAATTGGAACATGATTGCCAGAAAATGAGGGAGGCAATGCCAGGTAATAAAAAGGACAAATGGCTTCTGAAGAGATCCAGGCTGTATATTTATATATTTATTTAATTGGTTTTGATCGAATAGCTCCTATATCTTGGCAACTGTGATAGATGCTGGGGTAGCATGCTGAACACGACAGACTCTCTGCTTTTAAAGAACTTCAGTTTGGGAATGGTGGGTTAGAAACGAGGAGCGGAAGGCACTCCTGCATAGATATCTGCGTGCCCTGGAGAAATGGTGTCGTGACTGAGAGTATGAGTTGTTCTCCTAGAAGACCCAGGTTCAATTCCTGTCACCTACATGGTGGTTCACAGTTGTTCGTAACTCAGGAATGTGGTACACAGACATATGCAGGCCAAGCACCAATCCCATAAAATAAATTTAAAAATGAAAAGATAATCATGTAAAGCGTGGAAGCTATTGCTTCTCCAATCCCTTCTTTCTTTGTTCTGCCTTCAATACTGGAGCAAAACCCTGGGGCTCTCTCTCCTTTGTTGGATCACAGAATGCTAAACAACAAGAGGAGACACAGGACAAAGTAACAGTGGCAGAAGGAAAGTTCCTTTCAATGGCCTGGGCTTCCATTCTAAAAATTCAGAGAGGGGCTCATCCGTGTGTGCAAGTCCTTCTGTTTTCCACCAGGGTCACCTGACACCTTGCTGGTGTGCCTATCGCCTCCAGCCACAGCATGGACTGGACACATCCCTCAAACATGACGGACCAGTTCTAGAGGCTAGCTCTGATTGTCCATCCCTCAGGGTAAGCTGGCCGCTGCCAGAGACGAGTGGGAGCCGGTGCCCTTTGGCAGGTTTGTTTCCTACCTTCAGACTGCGTGTGCCTCTCTATGCTAGCCAGCCATGTCTTCTTTGAAGGGGTCTGAGCCTTGGACTCAAGGGAGGTAAGGCACGCTGCTTCTCATATACTCGTTCTGCTTTCTTCTTTAGCATAGAGCTGACTGCTGCTTAGCCACACACACCACATTTAGCTCCCTTACCTCTTCCACTTATTGGGTAACCACCTCTCACCAGTTAATGATACTGCATAGTGAAATTTTGCTGATGAAATGTCTGGTGTGGTTTCTGCCTCACATTTATACACTGATGAGTGTGTGTGTGTGTGTGTGTGTGTGTGTGTGTGTGTAATAAATTAATATACAGTGGTAAAGTGACCCGGAAAGCATGAGTCTTTTAAAGGGAAAAGGTGGAACAGTTTTGGACACAGTGGTCACAAAGTTTTGAGGGGGAATATAAAGATGGTAGGGCAGAGTGTACCAGATCAGACACATGGTATAGACAAAGACCGTGGCGGGAAATGAAGTTGGCGTGATCAATGAGACATAGAAACCGGAAGAGACAAGGAGTGAGGGAATGAGGGAGGAAACTGGAAGGTAGCCTGCAGCCAGATCCTTCGGTCCTATGCATCCCAGCTCTCCTCCCAGAGAACTTGGACTCTGACTGAGGAGAGTTAGGAAGCCACTGGATTTAGACCACAGGAACAATGGACCCGACTTACATTTTTTTTTTTCCAAAAATTCTTCTTGACTCCTGTCTGAAAGAATCAAGCATGTAATGTGGCTATTAACGTCATTTATGCAAGGCATAGATCTGCCCTAGTTAGAGCAGCTGGAATGGACTGGAGGAGTCATTTTCTGATACACTGAAGGTTGGAATTTCCTGATTGACTAGAAGAAAAACATCGCTGTTAACTGAGATGGGAAGGAATGTGTTTGAGATTCCTGGGAGTCAAATATTTAGTTGGAGGGAGTTTCAAAAAACACTAAATTTGGGAATCCCACTAACATCCTAAATGGGGCTAGTTACTATAAAATTAGTTACATCAATTGACAATTCAAAAGAAAGCAGTCTGAAGCTGTCTGGACTGGCTAAGGGGAAAATCAAAAGATAGTTGGGACCCAGCAGTTAAGAGCCCATACTTCTCTTGCAAAGGATCCGATTTTGGTTCCCAGCACATACTTAGGGCTCGGGGGAGGGGGTGTTGTCACAACAGCCTTGTAACTCCAGATCCAGGGGCATCTTAAACCTTCTTCTCCCCTCTGTGGGCACTGAACTCACATGAACATAATCCCCACTCCACCCACATAATTCTAGAAAAAGGAAAAACAAAGTGATATCTTGTGTGATAGTTTGAATGTTGTTGGTCCCCATAAGCTCACAAAGAGGGGTGCTATTGGGAGGTGTGGCCTCGTTGAAGGAAGAGTGTCACAGTGGGAGTCACAGTCCACTTCCTGTTGCCTTCTGATGAAGATGTAACCAATACCATGGCAGCCTGGGTGCTGCCGTGTTCCCTGCCATGAGGGTAATGGACCAAACCTCTGAACTGTAAGCCGCCACCTCAAGTAAGGGTTTTCTTTTATAGGAGTTGCCGTGGTCATGATGCCTTTTCACAGTCACAGAGAACCTAACTAAGACATCCTGGAAACAAAGAAGGCTGCGAGGAGTTGTTGTTAGAAACGTTCTGTATGAATTGACACAGATGGAGTCCCAGGGTCTAGCAATAGAGAGTCATGATGGATTTTGCAAGTGTGTTTGCAAGCTAATGGTCTTCTACTCAGAGGAAAACCGAAGATGTAGGAAAAAAATAGATGCCAAGGGGAGACCTGGGAAAGTGTAGCGGCATCCAGGGCACAGATGTTGGACATGACTCTTGACTCTTGATTGTAACACAAATGGTTCCCCTGCAGATGTAGTAAATTACGTATAGGAAGACAAGTCTATTTTTCAGTGAGACTATGTAGGTGTTTTCTCATGAAAGCTTCTGCTTCCTTAAAAAAATAAGAGTGGTGTTGGGACTGAGGTGTGGGGAGACATTCAAGCTGCTGAAAGTGTGTGCTATGGAAACTATGCTTTTGGAAAATGCAAGGATCAGTTGAGTAGAAGAACGTGGGAATTGGAGGATAACTGGATGCACAAATAAGAACACCTTTTGATTGGATGAAAACAAACCTCAGTGAAGGCAGGCACAGCCTTCTCCCATGTTCTGTCTCTCATCCCCTGAAACGTATGAAACAAAGGTTTTAGATCACAGCCGCTTAGAATAAAGACAGAAGGCTGCCGTGAATATACACACAGGGTGGCTAAGTAGATGGATCTGTAAGCCTATCAGAAGTTGCTTTCCGGCGTCCTCCTTGAGTCAATGAAACTCAACAGGCTTGTGTTTTCAGGTCCGCAAGATTTGTACAGGGCTGGTTTCAAATAGAATGTCCATAGACCCCTTCTCCAGTAGTCCTAAGTTTCCCTAATAGATGGAACCAGGCAATAGAAAATCCATTTTATGATTTATGTAAGTTAAAGCATGCGAAGTGTTAGAAAAAGAAATATAATAGTATTTTCAGAAAATAATACTTTTTTCCCTGTCGTGGGCTAGACTTTTTCACAAACATGAACTAATTTAACCTTTAACTCAGTTGATCTAGTCCAGTATTTGTAATAGAGTCTTCTCTTTCCTCAATATACCTTTTCCACTGAAGTTGATGGCACTGTCTGCAGCGTGGATGCTTAACTAGGTGGGTCTCTTGGCATTGCCCAAGGTCCTTAAATGGACCAATTGAGGTTTTTTTCTTTACTTCATAGTAGATCATATGATGGAATATGGATTGTGGAAAAAAGGCTTCTTTTGTAAATTTATTCAGCAAATATTAGTGAATATTTAGTCTGCACTAAAGCTTTAGGTTGAGGTGACAGATGGTTAAAACAAAGCCTGTCTTCTCAGGAGCACCCCTTTTTTGATCGAGCACTGTCTTCTCGGGAGCACCCCTTCTTTGATAAAGCACTGTCAAGATCACGTTATTGAGGAGAACTTACTACTTGGGATTTTCATGACAAATGTTCCTAATGCAGCCAATAGAGGAATTAAACTTAGAAATTGACACTGAGAAATACAACATTGATACGTCAATTATAGGCACCTGGTTCCAGTCAGGCCGTAAATTAAACCTACGCTTCAGCTCATAGGTTACACACTCCTTAAGCCAATTACAGTTAGATTTTCATTCATAAAAGCAAAAACAATGTAAAAATCTCTTACTGCATACTTATGGTTAAAATGGGAACACTGCTGTGTACAAAGAATGTAGAGAAGGATCTTTATAAATACATCAGATAGTGAGAGAAGACAGGAAGAATGACTGTTGTAATGTCAGATAATAAGATATGATTTGAAAAGTTAGAAAGGTTTATAGAGAAGAAAGCCCCTCTCTCTCTCTCTCTCTCTCTCTCTCTCTCTCTCTCTCTGTGTGTGTGTGTGTGTGTGTATGTATGTAAGATGATGTTACATAGATTGTGAAATAAAATCTCCTTAAGGACCCGACATTTGAGGTGAGGTCTTTGGTAAAGGATGGAGCTTTGTGGAAACTGAGAGACGAATTTCCCAACAGGGCCAAGTGCAAGTACAAAGTCTCTCAAGTCCAGTGTGCTTACTGTATTCAAGTACCACAAAGAAGGCCATGGCCAATACGGAGGGTGTGCTAATTCATGGAAGACTCTTAGAATTTGATAGAATTTAGATTTTATTGTCAGGGCACTGGGAGATCACTGGTGGCTTATAGAATAAGCATAAAGCTAAACGGGTTTTATTTGAAAACAATACTTTGGTTGTTATTTGAAGAATGGATTGCAGGGAGGTAAATGGATGGGCAGCAGGAAACCCAGGTAAGTGTTCGCTAGTCCAGAGACGAGATGGTCCAGGTGAAGATAGGGGAGGTGATTTGACTCAGGATGATGCTTCAGTAGATTCAGCAGTCTTCTGACTGGAAATGTGAGTGGAGCTGAGGAGATGATATCGGCCAAGGGGAATCCAAACTGAATCTTTGATTATCAGCATGAGCCACAAGATGACAGGCGTTGTCACTCAGAGAGATGGAGATATGGGGAGGAGGCCAGGACTGAAGATGGGTTGGTAGAGAAACATCACAATTGATATCATGTTGGATGACCTGAGTTTCAAATGGTTCTTACTATGAAACAACAGGTGTTGGAGCTGGAGAGATGCTCGGAGGTTAAGCGTGTGTGGTAGTCTAGAGTACTAGACTTGAGGTCCCAGTTCCCTCACTGGGCAGCTGTAATTACATCTTTCAGAGGATCAGATCCCCTCCTCTGGCCTCTATGGGCACCCTCGCAAAGACAACACACAGTTCTACAGATATACATAGCTAAAAATAAATATTGCAGACAAACAAACCAGCAAAAAATCCAAACTAAACCAACACATGCTGAGCAGGCTGTCAGATTGGTTAACATGAAGCATAGAATAGCGGCTTAGATGAACATTTCAAGCCATAAAAACATAATCAGATTGCCCAGGGGCCAGGCATTAATAAGGCATAGTGACAAGGACAGAGCCCTTAGAGACGCTAACGTTTAGAATTCAGACAGAAGCAGAGGAATCAAAAGAAGTGATAGAATGTAATCACCATGGAGGTGACAGGAAATGGAGGTGCTACTACGGTCAGAGAATCAAGAGAGAACCCTATTTCAGGAAGGAAGTTAAGTCCTAAGCTCCATGGACTAGGTTCTATGAGGACTGAGAATAGAATACTATTTTTTCTAAGATGACTTTGAGAAGAGACATTTCAATAGAGTACTGGAAGACAGTTGAGTTGAAGGGGGCGGGGAGACTACGGATGAATCTTTTAGAAGAGTAGAGAATGAGAGTAGTCATTAGAAACGAATATATATGTCAGCAGGGAAATGTTTCTTACAAGGAGGAATCTGGACCAATGCTATGTCATTATCTTCATTTAGGGACACTCAGACCTCAGGATCAAAGGATCATCACCATCCACACCTACACCTACATCTATATCTATATCATTCATTCTGCTTAGGAACACACATCTAATATGCTAGTTTAATTGAGAATGGACCCCATTGGCTCATTTATTTGGATACTTGGTCCTTAGTTGGTGGAACTGCTTGGAGAGAATCAGGAGTGTGGCCTCGGTGAAGTAGGTGTGTTGCTGGAGTGGGTTTTGGGTTTCAAAAGACTCACATCATTTCCAACGAGCTCTCTGTCTTTTGGTTATGTCCCAGGATGAGAGCTCTCAGCGGCTGATCTAGTGCTGTGCCTGCCTCCCTGTTGCCATGATCCCCACAATGATAGCCACTGACTCACACTCTGAAAATCTAAGTCCCAAGGAAGTGCTTTCGTTTATAAGTTATCGGGTCGCAATGTTTTATTATAGCAATAAAGAAGTAATGAAGACAACTAGTGTACCGCAGGATTATGATTCAAAGTCAGCCCTTTTGCTCAAGTCTGTACTCCTTTGTCTTACATAGGAGGTTCTGTTCTCTAGTCGCTGCCTGTAGTATGTGGAGCGAACAGACTATATCATCTGCAGTGTATGTGTGCACTCAACAGATTGTTCTATTAGTATTATCCTTGTTCTGCTCCCGGGAAGCCAGCACACTTTTGCCACTGCATCCATTCATCTTAAGTTCCAGATTCAGTAGAAGGTAGGACAGTGAGCGGATGCCACAGCTGGCATTGGGTTGACAAGCCAGAACGGCAGCAAGCAGCATAGATCTTTTCAGGATAGAATCTGGAGAACACGAAGTTCAGTTAGCTAAGGACAGAAGATTTCACAACTTAGAATTCTCTATTTCATTACGTAGTCAAGGCATGAGGGCCAAAACGTCATCTCTAGCTTTGGATGTTTAAGCAAGTGAACTTATTTTTTCCCCCAAGAGTGATAAAAGCTGTGTGTTTGCCACTCCAGAATTTTATGGCTCTATGTTCAGCATTTTTTTGCTATAGTGAATACAGGTAAATGTTAGAGCAAATACTCCTGGGGTAATGCTGTTATAATTCATTCATGGTCACTTGTCATTTGGAATTCTATTTTGAATATCTTTATTAATGTCTAACCTTTAAATTCAGTGCCCCATGTGACTGTTTTCTGAGACATATTTTTTCTTTTATAATATTAATTTAAATATTTATGAATTTTAAAACTTCCATTCCTTCACATTATTTGGTTGCATGTTGATGACCTTGAATTTGTCAGGGATCCCTGGCTTGTGCAGTCTTGACTCCATTATTGCTTTCGGAGCTAACAGAGCAACGGTGATAATAAGCTAACCTCTGCTCTACCACGGTTGTGTGCAATTGGAGAGCCTGTCGGGTTGACCCGCTCCTTTCATTCTCATGTCTGAACTGGCAATCAGCAATTTTCTCTTCCCAGACTATGAGAAGGTCTGGGCTTTTTGAGATATGTCAAATGTTTCAGTTGGCTTATACTGTTTTGATTTTAGGGGAGGAGGTAGCATTCACCAATCTTACAAGAGTGTTGAGAAAATTAATTAGTTAATGTTCACAAATACTTTGAAGATTAAAATACCCAGTGTAAATGCTCGTTAATGTTTTATGCACACCAGGAGCCTAGCTGGGCAGGTGAATGTGATTCCACGAGATGAAAGGATTATGTAACGTAGAAAATTGTGGGGTAGTGCTGGCAGGGTTGGCAAACGGGTTCCTCCGGACTGCAGACGTGGGAATTCTTCTCACCAGAGTCCCAGCGTTTCCAGGCCTGGGATTAAGTCGTTTCCTATAACCAGTGTTGGGCTCCAAAGTATTCCAGCTAAGATGAATGTCATTTAATAATACTGAGAATCACAATAACGTTGATGAAGTCTCAGGTGGAGATGAAAGGAAGGAGAAGGGAAGCTTCCAGGTCTCTGAAAAGCTGGTGCTGCTGCAGAATTCTCCCAGTACAGATGGATGATGGGTGGTGATGGTGGTGGTGACAGTGTGGGGGCAGAGGTGGTGGTGTTGGTAGTGATGGTGGAGATGATGGTGGTGGTGGTACTGATGGCGATAGGTAATGGTGATGATGGTGGTGGTGGTAGTGAGTGCTGGCTGGCTGGTATGGTGATATTGCTTGTGCTTTAACAAAGAAAGCTTGCCCGAAGATCAGAGTGAGTAGTTAGCCATACTGGTTAGCCATAGAGGTGAGGTAGTTAGTGGTGGCACACACTTTTAAATCCAATACTCAGAAGACAGAGGCAAACGGATCTCTGTGAGTTCAAGGCCACCCTGGGCTACGTGAGATTGAATCAGTCTAAAAGAGAAACAGAGCCAAGAGGTGATGGTTCACACCTTTAATTCCAGCACGAGGGAGGTGGAGATGGGAAGTGATATGGCCGGGTGGAAAGAGGAATATAAAGCAGAAGACAGAAGCTCAGGATTCAGTCTGAGGATGCCTGGAGACAGGATTGCCCATTCCGTCTGAGGATTCGGTAGAGGTAAAAAGTAGCGGCTGGTGGCTCTGCTTCTCTGACCTTTCAGCATTTACCTTTATGTCCAACTTGGGATTTTTATTATAAAGACCAAATAAAAATCATGCCATAGACTTGGTATTATGCAAAGTCAGTCTCAACACATGCTACATTATCCCAGCTGAAGTTAGGGCTAAAATATGCAACTTGCAGATCTGGATGTGGATATTTTAATCTTGGACACAACTGGAAAGATTTAATCAAGACAAGTTGGAGAAAAATCTCACTAACTGAGGTGTATTTTTTCTCTATTTTCTTGTTTATCTGCCCTCAATGGTTACTGATATTATAATGAAAATGATTATTTATAGAAAAGAAAAAAACCATATTTTTATTTGTGTTCAAATAAAAATAAGCCTTGAGATTTTTACAAAACCTTTGGAAAATATCCAAAATACATAATTGTAAGATGGGTTCCATTATCTCACAGTTTATCATGCTTCTTAGCCTCATCTCCCACCCTGCAATCCTTTGGCCACATTTCCCTCCTGCTGGTTTCATGGCGCACTCTTCTTGCCTCCAGGTCAGAACCCAATAGAGCCTCTTCCTGTGTAGTATCTGAAATTCTTTCCTTCTACTAAAGCCAAGGCTACTGAAGATCTAGTTCATACCCACTGAAAGCACAGGCCAGGCAATCATGGAGTTAGTGCCCTGAAGGCACAGCCTTTGGCCAGGGAAAGACAAGAGCCTCCAGCTACCATCTTTCCCCTCCGTCATCTGGCTGCCCCACCCAGATGTGCTGTAACTTATGTGCCTCTCAGAAGATTTCAGGGCAACAGGGATCAACTCTTAGCTCTTCTAACATACCCAAGTTAAAGCACAATGTATGCGTGTCCCATGAAGACAAAGTAACACTGTGTATGAAAGGAACCATTTACCCAATCCCATAAAAAATAACAGCAATTGCTTACTGAATGGCTTCTGAGCCCTAGACACTAGATATTATATGATTAAATGTTCCAAAAAAATGTCACATTTGGAACTTTGGATTAAAGTATGAAGGAACCTGCCAAGGTCTTAGAATCTTAGAGTGTCTATCAACAAATTACTTGATCCTCACACTACCTAGTAGACATGATCTTTAAACGTGGTCCACAGAAGAGCGTTTAGAAATGTTTCTTGCATTAAGTATTATATAGTGATGGGCCTGCAAGATGGCTGTGTGACAAGGTGCTTGTGGCCAAGACTGGCCACCAGGGTTCAACATTTGGACCCACATGGTGACAGGAGGGAACCAGTTTCCATAAATTGTCCTCTAATGTCCATATATGTGCTGTGTCTTCCATCTGTCCTAAATAAATGTGAAGCCACAACCAGTACACATAAAACAACAGGGCAAGAGAGGGCTCAAAAAAGAACCAGAAGAGACATTCCAGAGACCTGAACGGTGCCATGGTGGTGGCGGTGTGTGTGTGCGCGCACGCACGCGTGTGTGTGTGTGTGTGTGTGTGCGTGTGTGTGTGTGTCTGCTCTAAGGCAAAGATGGAGGAAGGGTGGATGTCCCTTGAGGACAGAGGAGAGCGCAGGGCAGGGCAGAAGCTCACAACTGAGACTATGTGGGAGGGTTAGAGGGGCATGATATAGGACAGAGGGGCATATTAGGATGAACAACACATTATTCTTTTGGCAATTCAGTACAAACTTGAAGTTTTCTTCTCAAAATGAAGGAGAATTTGTTGTGTAGGAAGCAGGAACCATTCAAGCCTTCTGGGAATGAAAATGGCATGTTAATCCAGAGTGTAGCCTAAGATTCCAGGGATGGAAACTGTGAAGAGATTTTTCTCTGGTATCAGAATATGGATACTGTACTATTTGACTCGGGGAATGTTTAAAGAATTATCTGTTTATAAACTAAATGCACTACTCTCATGATGCAGTGATTATTTGAAATTTCATTTCAAGCAAATAAGGGTTAGAATGCTTTAGAATCATCCAGTCTAAAGATGTTAGCCCCACTCAGCAGGAACAAAGCACCGCCTGCATACTTACTAAGTGTTGGATACCATGTGGTTTTGTTTTCTTTTTCTTTCTATGTAGTGCTGAGGATTGAACATGGGGCCTTCGTATGCTAGACAACCACACTACCTCTTAGCTACATCCTGAAGCTCACAGGAACTACTGGCTGCTGTTCCTAACAAAGCCGCTGTATCCCGCCCAGCGGGGTGCGAACGGTGGTTCCTGATAAACCTAGGGGAGAGAAATGAGAGGACAAGAGACTCGAGAAATGACGGCAAGACAGGATTTCTGATCAAGCCATCGGGTTTATTATTCTCTGAAGCTGTTATAAAGCAAACGGACAAGGAGGGAGGGAAGGGGTGTCAGGTCTGCTGGAATTCAGGCCTGGAGACATCCCTAGGTGATAGGTAAATACTGAAGGTCTGTGATTGTTGACTAACAGGAAAATGCTAATGTTTTCTAAAAGCCTGGTGTCTACAGGTCTCACTAGGCTAAAGCCCTAGGTCCAGAACTTACCTGCAGAGGTGACTATCTTACTTGTGAACTTAAGATGGCTGTAAACAAAATGCAGATCTCAAAATACAGGTCTTTGCTTCCGGCACTGTCGTTCCTCTTGCATCTCATTTACACTTAAGGAAAGCAAAGCTGAGCGAGCCTCAGAAGGCTGCTCAAGTGCAGAAGCTGGCAAACAGCATCTAAAACCCAGGTGGTAGCCCCCAGTGGGAGTTACTCTTCTCTGACTACTTTTGGGATTGGCATCCCAAATGTCTTAGGTTCCTGGTGACCTGAAGTGCATGAAAGAGTCTTATTTGTTCTTTTCTTTTCTTTACGTGTGTGTGTGTGTGTGTGTGTGTGTGTGTAACACACACCCACATGTCCTTGATAAGCATTCACGTCAACTGGCTAAAATGTAAGACCTTCAAGCTTTGGGAGAAGAATGCTAGGAACCTTTGCACCTGTTCATGAGAAGTTCCCCAGTGAAGCTGATTTGACATTGAAGGAATTTCATTCGGATAAATTGCCTATCACTCACACACTAGAGTAAGATTAAATGATGAAATCTGCTAGCCTAGTTATGGTGGCATCCTTTTCCACAACGAGGAAACAGAATGTCAAGTTCATATGGGAAGAAAATCTGAAAATTAGGCAATGGAACATAGTGAAGAGCTTATGAAAATCTGAGATTTTTTTGTTGTTTTTCATAGTAAAAGCTTGCTGAACTAACGGGAAAAAAATACCAGTAAAATAAAAATTTGAATAGTTTTTATTTCCTTGTTTATAATTATTTTTATGTGTATTGGTGTTTTGCATTTATATCTGTGTACTGCTTGCATGCCTGGTGCCGCCTCATGATTGCTGGGATTTGAATCTGCCTTGGTGCTCTGAACCTTCTCTCCAGTCCCATTTTGCTTTGGTTTTGGTTTTCCCAGTAGGAACTACCAAGGCATGTAGCAAGCAAGTTCCAGCTGAGTAGAGTTTGTTCTCAGGTAAGCTGGGTCACAGCCTGCTGGTTTAAATTGAGAATCTCCTGGAGAGATTTCTCAATTGAGTGGAATGGAATGACACATTTATAATTACAGGTGCTTGCAATCTCGACAATTAGGAATTCCTTTCTTTCTTCAAATAAAAGCTTTGGGACCTTTTTATGAGTTACTTATTAACATGCAGATACTCAAGGGAGACATAACAGCATGGATTCTTTTCGGATAATATGCTGAGGAAGATTCAATTTAATTTAGTTCATCATAGCCACTTGGTTTCAACTGAATTCATCGGAGGCCCTACTAAGTGCAAAACCATTTGCTAACTCTTCCTCATGGGAGAAAAAATGAATCAGGTAAATTTCAGGGTTCTGTAAACTTCTCACGGGGGCAGGTAGTAAATGGTTGGAGCTTTGAAGACTGTGGGGTCCTTGGTGCAAAACTCAACTTTATAGTTTTAACCAGAACATGGACCTGCAACATATATACCTGCAGTCAGGACTGTGTTTCAATAAAACGTTATCAATCAGCCTGTGATGATACAAGTTGTGATAAAGCAGGGGTTTATCTGATATCCTTCGACAAAATTTGAAGAATTTGAAGATCACTGGACTTGACTAGAAATCACTGGAATCTCGTGGAAAACGTTAAGCAATATGCCTGCCTGGTTGCCTACACAGGACTAGGGATTCTCACAGAACTGCTCTGGGTCATGATCCGGTAATGAGGTCCTTCACAGCCCCGCAGATGGTACTAATACTCCACACAGTTCAGAGGCACTGGCGTGAGGCCATGTGTGGGAGAGACTGTCAAACGCCTGATATCACTCTAGTCAGTATAGGGCTGTCAAGATGGGGAGTTGGGAGGACATCTCAGTGGTTAAACTGCTTGCCACACTAGCATGAGAACTGGAGTTTGAATACCTAAGACTTACACTTAAAAAAGCCGATGGTTGGAGTTGGGATGTAGCTCAGTAGAAGAATGCTTCCTTAGCATGGCCAAGGCGCTAGGTTCAATCCCCAGAACCACTAAATGAATGGATGGATGGATGAATGGATGGATGGATGGATGGATGAATAACAGGTCCAGAGGTGGACCCAGGGCAAACCTGGGGCAAAATAGCCAGGTAGACTAGCTGAACGGTAAGATTCCAGGTTCAGAGAGACCCCACCTCAGTAAGAGAAGTAGAAGATGATTGAGAAAAATGCTCCATGTCAACCTCTGGCCTCTACCTGTGCATCCACACATACAAACACCCAAACAATGAGGCGTGTACCACTCACGGATACACAAGTTAAAAAAAAAGTAAGATATGTTATCTACAGAAAGTTAAGCTACTAATTATAAGCTTGATCCATTTAAACCTGCAAAATAGTGCAGCTCCGGTCCTGGGAGTGGTCGGATTTATAATGTCTGTATCCAGATGTGATCTGGCTGAGCTTTCAAACATGCCCAAAGCAAAGTACCACAAAACTGGTGTGACCTTCAGCAAAAGAAGAAACACATTTCATTCTCCAGGCTAAAAAGAAGCTTGAAGTTTAGGAATCCCTAGGGCCCCCGTCCCTTTAAAGGTTCCAGGGAAAAATCGATTCTACTCCTTGTTCCTGCCTGCTGGAGAGCAGCAACCACCTTTGGTGGTCCAGCCTTGTGCATGCCTCGCTTTTATCCCTGTGCTATCACCTGCGCGAGCGCTCTCTCTCTCTCTCTCTCTCTCTCTCTCTCCCCTCTCGTGTGTGTGTGTGTGTGTGTGTGTGTGTGCGTCTTCAAAAAGGACACCAATTACATTGAATCAAAAGTTTACCCCACTCCAATGTGGCTTCAAACCCCTGACTTCACTTTGGTCTTTTTCTAATTGTATCTTCAAAGAACTGTTTTCAAAAGACGGCCACAGTCCCTGGTTCCCAGCTCCAGGGACTGAGCCTGTCTTTATGGGGATCACACTTCAACCCTAAATATAAACTCAGGAATCGTTCCCCGTGTGCATGAAGAGAAATAGCATGGATCAGCAGAGTAAGTATTGGGCCTCAATCCTGAGGCCACTCACGGCTCATCTGTGAGATGGGACTGGAAATTAGAAAGATAATATTCAGCAGCCAGGAAAAGAAACTCTGCAAACGAACAGAAGAATCCCTGTAAAATGCAGCGTGAAGAGCAAAGGAAAATGGAACAAAATAAATTGAAAGTGTATGCATGGCCAATAAGCAATCCAGATTTAATGTAGAGTCAAGCCCATGGTCACATTTGAAGCACAGGTAGTATAGTGAAATTCCAGTATAAGGCCTGGGTTCGTGTTTCTCCCCCACCCCCAGACAGAGTCTCACTATATGTCCTAGCCTGGCTGGCCTGAAACTCATTGTAGGCTAAGGTGGCCTTGAACTCACAGTGATCAGGCTGCCGCTGCCTCCCCAGTGTTGGGATGAAAGGTGTGTGCCACCACACCCAATTGTTCTTAATCTATATAGTCACAGAAACCCCAGAGTCCTGGGTGTCCACCAATCACTTCCAGGAAAGAATTTTGGATGGGACAAATATCTGCTTGGTTTCTAAGATGGCAAAAATATTTTGTGTTCAGTTTGCAATGTGTTGCAAAGAGGGGCCGCTCCTCTGGCCAAGTACCTACCTCCTTATGTTTTTCTGTCTAATCACACGCATACATGATATTTCAAGTGCAGAACATGCTAAGTTTCAAGTGGGAAATCACATGGCACAATAGAAATCAGGAGAACTTGTGCTTCAAGTTGGGTGAGCCATCGTATCCTCATGGATGAAGTGGCTATAGGATGACGCCACTGCACCAGAAACTGACTGTGGGAGTTGGCTGAGCCTGTGTCAAGTTTGTAGCCAAAGGTTGGTAATCAATAACATGAATAGAGCATGAGGATGCAGACTTAGCCTTTTAGCCTTTTAGCAGGTACTCTCTCTCCTTCTTCTTCCTCCTCCTCCTCTTCTTCTTCTTCCTTCTTCTTCTTCTTCTTCTTCTTCTTCTTCTTCTTCTTCTTCTTCTTCTTCTTCTTCTTCTTCTTCTTCTTCTTCTTCCTCTTCTTCCTCTTCCTCCTCTTCCTCTTCTTCCTCCTCCTCCTTCTCTTAGGTGCATTAATGTTTTGCCATGGGAAGTTTTGGGTCTCTTGAAAACAGAATTACACACATTTTTTGAGCTGTTACATGGGTACTGGGAGCTGAACCAGTGTCCTCTGCAAGAACAGTCAGTACTGAGCCATCTCTCCAGTCCCAGGCTTGGCGATTTAATTCTCTGCACTTGGAAGGTAACATTAGGATAGGGCTTTGAAAGGGGAGCTCAAAGAGGAAAGACACCCTGTCTTTAGTGGGACTGAAAGTTTTGGTCAAGACAGATGACATTTCCCCACAAGCCCTGTCCCCTTTGTGTCGAGGAGAGCTTCTAAGTGGTATATGAACTTCCCATAGTGGGAGAACACCAGTAAAGTTGGGGCAGTCATTGACTCTTCCTCTACAGAGAATTTAAAATTAGACCAAGGTCATGCTGGACCGTCCAAGGACAAAGTTTTCCTATCTTTTTCCCCCCTCTTGTCTGCCCGAATCTGCGAAACCCACTCTCCGATACAAGTGCGCACTTCCTGTGCCGAACCACGAGCCTGGATCAATATCCTAGGAGTTAAACAGACATACACACAGAGACCAGGATCATTTGCCCAAAGGGTAAATGTCAACTTTATTTAGCACATGTTGGGTTTATATACTTGGGGGCAGAAGGACGAGAGCCCCCTCCCATCTGGGAGTGAGATTATGGTGTTGGCCGCCAGTGGCTTGAGAACTGAGGGGAGGGGTGCCAGCAGCTGCGGTGTGTCAGATGTTTCAGGCACGGAGGCTGAGGTGGGAACCTTTGCTTGCAGGTGGAATTACCATATCAAAAGAGGACAAAGCTCTCTCTAAGCTAATCCCCCAAGCAGGTGCAGCGAGCAGAGAAGACAGGAAGCTTAGGCTGGTAGGAGAAAACAGCCCTGCATAGCACCTCGAAGAAAGGGGAAAAGGCCTGGGTACCAACACGTCTTTTAACTTTATCTGGATATTTGCTCTCTTTGTCTCCGTGCTGTGTTGCCTGCCTATACCTCCCAACTAGACATGGGTTTATCAGATGCAAGCAGACATGCAGGGAAATTGAGGCATCATAAGTCATGGAACTAAGTATTTCATGAAGGTGAGGCCTGAAGGTTGCGCTCAATGAGATGATGTATCAGTGGTTGCTCTTGTTGTTGTCGTAGTCAGGGTTACTATGGTTGTGATGAGACACAGTGGCCAAAGCAATGTGGATAGCAAAGGGTTTGTTTATTTGGCTTCTTCTTCCATATCACCGTTCATCACCAAAGGACGTCAGGACAGAAACTCAAGCACAGCAGGAACCTGGAGGTGGGAGGAACCTGATGCAATGATGTCGGAGGGATGCTACTTACTGACCTGCTCAGCCTTCTTTCTTCCAGAACCCAGGACTATCTGCCAGGGATGACCCCACCCACACAGGACTGTGGTCTTCCCCATCAATCACTAATTAAAAACATACCCTACAGGCTTGCCTACAGCCCTATCTTACAGAGGCATTTTCTCAGTTGAGGGTACCTCCTCTCTATTGACTCTAGCTTGTTCCAAGTTGACATGGACTAGTTATCAGCGCTGCTAATTTAACACACCCAGGCAGAGGATACCCCCTTTGAATAATTGTCTTGATCAGATTGGTGCGTGGGCTTGTCTATGAGGCATTTCGATTTGCTAATTAATGTAGAAGGACCCAGTCGGCTGTGAGGGGTACCATCCCTAGGCAGGTGGGCCTGAGATGTAAAAGCCCAGAGCAAGCCAGCAAGCAGCATTCCTATGGGGTCTCTGATTCAGCTCTTGCTTCTGGGTTTTTTTTTTTCCCTTTGCTTCAAGGGTAGATTGTAACCTGTAACCCTGCCCCCCTGTGACAAGTTGCTTTTCGTCATGGTGGTTATCACAAGAGTAGAGAACCAAGCTAGAATAGCATGTGTCTGAATGCATGCATCTGCGTATATTTTGAGGAGGCACTGAGTGTGCTTGGAGACCTGTTATTAGGCCGAATGAGTCAGGATTTGGGATTCTCACACAGGTACAAATAAGGAGGAGAATCTGGACTCTAAAGGATGACCACACCAACCTCTTTTCAGTTTTCTCAGCCCACTCTTTCTTGGGAGCTCATCCAGAAGTATATTAATTGTAGGGCAATTAAAATGCTGTGGGTTAAAGGTGAGATTAAAGGGTACAACATCGAATTTACAGGTGTCTGTTTCAAAATGTGGGTGAGCTGTCAGCCCCAAAGCAATCAGTAAAAGAGAGCCAAACTATTGCCAAGCAATGATGCTTGTGAATCCTCATTTGCTTCTGTCCTAAAATTTGTATGGATGCCAACCTGTGAGGGCCAGAGATGGTGCCAAAAGAGAATTCTGTTTTATTTGCTTTATTTAGGATCATGTTAGTAACAGCTTTGGGTTTGAAAAGAGACAAGTTGTCAATGAGAAGTGAAACAGATATACCCATATGGTTGATTCATATCCTGAAGTGACTAAGTGGCCTTGGCTTGACCTGTGACCCAAAGATGTCTTAGAAGAAACCTATGCCTAACTTGCAGGGTGAAGTTCTCAGCACTTGTTAAAATGAAAAGCCAGTTTTTGATTTTTAAAATTCTTATGCAACATCAAAGCAAAAAGTAATTCATTAAACATTAGCATGATAAAGGGACTTGAGAAGGTTGAAGAAGAACCAGCCATCTTCTGTAACCAGGCAAGGCTTCTTGTTCTGCCTTCTTGTTCTTGTTCTGCCTGCAAGATGTGCTGGAGTAATGGTGGCACAGAACTTGGGCGAGGGGGCAACCAATGACATGACTGGTGCAACTTGGGGACCCCACCATGAGAGGGTGTCCATGCCTGACACTGCCTGGATACCTGGGAACCAGAGGCTGGATAGCCTAGATGCTGAGGATAGAACCAATCACAACTGGGAAAAATTATTCAATAAAATGATTACTAATGATGTTTGCTATACTCATAGATCTGTGCCTAGCCCAATTGTCATCAGAAAGGTGTCATCCAGCAACTCTTGGGAGCAGATGCAGACACTCACAACCAAACACTAGACAGAGCCAGGGTAACCCCATAGAAGAAGAGGAGGAAGACCTGTAGGAGCCAGAGGGGTGGAGGACACCATGAGAACACTCCACACAGAATCAACTAAGTAGGGTTCTTAGTGGCTCACAGAAACTGAAGAGACAAACAAGGACCCTGTATGGGACTGAGCTAGGTCCTCTGCTTGTATGCTATGGTTGTGTAGCTGGCTGTTGTTGTGGGACTCATACCAGTAGGGATGGGGGTATCTCTGACTCTTTGTCTGCTGTCAGGACCCCTCTCCTCCTACTGTGTTGCCTTGATATGAGGGTTTATGCCTAGTCTTAGTGTAACTTGTTATGCTCTATTCGTTGATATCTCGGGGAGGCCTGCTCTTTTCTTTTTTTTTTATGGAAAACAGAGGAGGAATGGATCTGGGGGAGAGGCAAGGTTGGAAAGAGGCTGGGAGGAGAGAGGAAGGGAAAACTGTGGCCGAGATGTAATGTATGAAAGAAAAATAAAAAATAAAAAAAGAAAGGATGGCAGAACAAATGAAGGAAGTATAGAAGATGGGGGACAGTGGATAGAAATGCGTTGTTAGGATCGCTAGGCAACAGAATGGGGAAAGTTGGGTAATAGCTATCAAGAAGTAGGCAATGGCCCAAATTCCTAATCTAATAACAGAGTAAAATAGGAAATTAGCAAAATAGAACAGGGGAATTTTCTAGAAATTGTATACACGGCATGGAAGGTTTGGGGGTACCTGGCCCTTGTGAGGAAGTGACCAGAGCTACTGTTAAGACAGAAAGCCTTGGAAAGTTGGCCCTGTGCTTTCTTCAGTAACAAGCACTTTAAAAGAGAGACAGAGAGAGATAAAAGAGGGAGAAGGAGACAAAATTTTAGACAGTAACAGTAAAGGGAGGAGAGAGGCCACCAAGAACAGCCTCTCTACTCGTCCAAGCCCAGCAGCAAGATGCCATTTTAAAAAGACCCTTTGCTTTTCACAGCGGACATACCATAGTCAAAATGCTGTTTAGTAAGATCTGGCATTCCTAACTGGATTCCTGAAGAACTGTTGGTGTGACCAGCATCTACGACCCAACCCCATGAAGGATTGCTACTGACAGGGCCAAGATCTGGGACACAATCAAAGAAAGATTGCTCCCAAGTGTGAGTGTCATGTAAGATCCCATGAAGGAATGCCAAGAGTTGAGAATGGAATTAACAAAAGGGAGTATTTTACTCTCAGGTGAATATTGGGCATTGAGCCTGGTGCAAACTATTAAAAGGTAGCAGAGAAAAATGAAACCTCATCCCTACTACCATAACCTCATCCCTCTTCATATAGTGAAGACTTCCACTGAAAGAAGATAGGTTAAAAAAATCCATCCAACAATCCCAGATATGTAAATGCCAATGCAAAAATACAATAAACATGAAAAAAAAACCCAAGGCAACGTGACTTCTCTAAAATTACTAATCTCACAGTTACAGCTTCAAATGAGAATGAATTTGATGAAATTCCAGACAAAGAATTCCAAGTATGAGTTTAAATATGATGAAAGAAATCAAAGAGGAGAGAAATGAACTCATCAATAGATTAAAAACGAATATAAAAAATAGTTAAATAAATACAGGAATCAAAACAGGATATGAAAACAAGGTTCGATAAAGAAATAGAAATAAGTGAAAACAACCTAACTGAAATATTGAACATCAGATACGTAATGAGTCAACCCAAAAACTCCATGGAAAGCTTCACTAATACAATGAATTAGAGTAGGAAAAGAATCAGAGCTTCAAGACAAGGTAGAAGAATGGAAGCTTTCAGACAGTGAAAAGATAAATTAATAAGAAAGTGCAAATAGAACATTAAAAAGCTAAGGGCCACAAGGAAAAGACCAAGTCAGTGAATCCTGAGCATAGAAAAATGTCTTGCTAGAGGCATATAAACACTTTCAATGAATTCTATCAGAAATGTCCTCAAATCAAAGGAAACAGTTACCCATCCAGATTAAAAAAAAAAAAAAATTTAGAATAACAGAGAAGACCTGAAAAGAAACTCCCCATATAATATTATAGTTAAGTTACATAGAACATAGGATATATAGAAACCTATGAGAGAGAATCAGGAAGTTACATGTAAAGTCACATTCATTAGAATTGTAGGAAATTTCTCAACAGAAACGAAAATCTGAAATGCTTAGAAAGGTGCAGTTCATGTTCTGAAAGATCACACCTACCAACCCATATTACTATACCCAGCAAAACTATCTGTCAAAACTGAAGACAGAACTACTGTCCCTGAAGAAATGAATGAACTCTAAATAATATCTGCAGAAAATACTTGAAGGAATCCTTGGAACCAAAGAGAATGATACAGAAGACTACAAAAGAAATAAGAGAGGCTAAACAATACTTAAGCAAATGAGGATTAGGAAAACATCAAGCACAACAAAATTAATAAAACAATAGGGATTAATATACAACCATCAATAATAACTCCAAATATGAATGACCTGATTTCCCCAATTAAATGACATAGAATACCATTACACTAAAAACAAAAAAACCTTGAACAACAAACAAACAAACACAGGGCCCATCTACTTATGGACTTCAAAGAAATGACAAACACAGTGTTAGAGTGAATAAATAGTAAAAAACGTTTGAAGCAAACAGACATAAGAAAGAAGCAGATACTACTGTTCTAGTACCTAATAAAATAGACTTCAAACCAAAATTGGTCAGAAGAGATAAGATTACTTTACACTAATTCAAGAAAAGTCCATCAAAAAGAAATTATAATTCTGAATATAGATACTCTAAAATGAGATAATTCTATTTAATAAAACAAATACTATACAGATTAAATCCAATACAGTAAGTGCATGCCTTGCTACCCCACTCTCACTAATAGTTACACCATTTCTACAAAAAAAAAATCAAAATTAAATGGCATCATAGATCAACTATACTTAAGTGGCATGTATGAAACATTCCCTCTACATATCACAAAATATACAACATTTGTTCAGCAGTCCATGGAAATTTCTCTAAAGTATATCATAAACTAGGACACAAACAAGTTCCCTATACAAAATGTATAGGAACAGTGAATAACTTCTAATATTTCATTTTATTACAATGAATTAAAACAAAATTAACAACAAGAGACATTATAGAAAATCCACAGTTATGGAGAATAAGCAGCTACAATATTGTGTGATGTGTGTGGGACATCCTTCTGTATCTGTGTTGCTTTTATTAGTTTATAAATAAAGTTGTTTCAGTCAATGGCTTAGCAGATTAAAACAAGGCAGGAAATATGAATGGGGTGGGGGGGGGGAGTCAAAGAGATGCCATGTAGCTGCCAAAGGAGAAAGAGGTCCGAACATAACCAAAAAGTCACGAGCCTCATAGTAAAATACAAACTCTTTGAAATGGGTTAATTTATAGTTAGAGCTAGCCAGTAAGAGGCCTAAGACATTGGCCATACAATTGTAACTGATATCAAGCCTCAGAATGGTTAATCAGGAGCTGGTAGACAGGACAGAAATCCTCCATATACAGTACTATGTGAGCAGCTGAAGCAATCAAGAAAGAAAGAAATGTTGGAAGGGAATGAGAATAAAAAAGCAATGTATGTGATGTGCAAAAAGCCTACATTAAATCCTCAGAGAGAACTCAGACAAACACCCAAGGAAACTGATGCTCTATTAGGGTCTTAGAGAACTAAGAACAAACCAAACGCCAAATCAGTAGCCAGAAACAATGAAGATCAGGGCAGAAATTGATACTAATGAACGGCGCAATGAAGACTAGGAATGAGAAACAGCTTTGACGTTATGGTAAATGGGGAAATGCTCCAAGAGTTTTCACTGAGATCAGGAGCGGGGTAAATGCCTACTCTTTCCATGCTTGTTCAACACAGTGTTTGAAGTCTTAGAAAGTGCAATATGACAAGAGAAAGAAATAAGATGGAGATCTGATATAGAAGACCCAGAAGACCCTACCAGAAGATGCTGAGATCTGATGCACTCATTTAGCAAGCTGGCAGGATACAAAATTAACCCATGAACCCCAAGAGGTTGTGTAACATGAGGGCCGGCTTGTTGGGGTATCTGTCCCGCCCGGTACCCCTCAGCCGGCATGCCCCAAAGAGAAATCACACACAAGACTCCATAAGGTTATAAACTAATTGGCTCATTAGGTCAGGCTTCTTGTTAACTCTTATAACTTATATTAACCCAT
This sequence comes from Myodes glareolus, assembly GCF_982192425.1. Lineage (NCBI taxonomy): Eukaryota > Metazoa > Chordata > Mammalia > Rodentia > Cricetidae > Myodes > Myodes glareolus. The sequence goes on along the minus strand of NC_142038.1, from coordinate 32,776,307 downwards.
TATTCTCATCTATGTTAGCCATAATGGCTCAGTACCTTTTCCAGTGTGACAGCTTACATGTTGCTTCTTCAGTGATCTGCGCAGGAGTGCCGGAGGGACCTTCCTCCTCCATAACCTTATTCTATTCTCTTTGCCCCGCCTCTACTTCCTGTCTGGTTGACCCGCCTATACTGCCTGCCTGACCAATCAGCGTTTTATTAAAATATGATTGACAGAATACAGATAATTCTCCCGCACCATTTCCCTCTCTCTTTTTTTTTTTTTAAACAAAGGAAAATACCCATAATCCATTTGTTGGGAATGTGGGCGTAGTATTTCAGGCTACTTCCTGCTAGTTGGGGGCGCTGATAGTCTTAAGGGGACCTAAAGAAAATTTAGAGTTATAATCAAGTCATGACTGGAGTATCCTGTGAGTCTCGATCATCTCAGGCAGTAGTCTTGAATCTGTTCTGGATGTAGAACTCAGACATCTGGGCCATCTGTTCCTATCGGAGATTTTTCAGGTGGCCTCCCTTGGTCAAAGGTGATTATTCTTAACTCTGAATAAATCCAGAGTCTCTCGTTTTCTGTGGAAACAAAAGCAAAATCTCTTCTCCAAAGTAACATACCTTTTGACTTCAGTTTTGAAGCCAAGGTATTTTCAAAATTCCTATCTTGGGTTAGTTCAGCAGCATTTATAAACAAAAGTCTTTTAGCAGTTGTTGCTCCTTCCTCAGCAATCAAACAATTTAAAGAGAGCATAATAACATACAGTATGAAGATTCTCTGTGCATTTTCCATCTTTATGTGGCTTTATTTTAACCTCTATTTCTTTTATTTTTACTTTTACTTTTTGAGACAGGATCTTTGTATATCTTTGTCCTGGAATAACACTGTAGACCAGGCTGTCTTTGAACTGACAGAGATCCTCCTGTCTCTGCCTCCCCAGTGCTGGGATTAAAGGTGTATGCTACCACACCTTGAACTCACAGAGATCTGTCTCTGCCTCGCAGGCATTGGGATTAAAGGCGTGTACTACCACACCTTGAGGTCACAGAGGTCAATCTACCTCTACCCCTTGAAGTCACAGAGGTCAATATGCCTCTGCCTCCCAGGCATTGGGATTAAAGGTGTGTACCACCACACCCAACTACTCTCTTTCTTTCCTTTTAACTTTAAGAACTTTAACTTTTAGCCTGCATATACACACTGTAAACCATTTAGAGGTTTTCTTCCTCTTTGAATCTCTCTTTACTGTATATTTTTCTTTTTCTGACCATATGAGTCTTTAATTTACTAAGCAATATGGAGAGCTGTGGCTTTGACGGCTAGATCCAGCTCATTCCTTAGCTTTTCAGCCTCAAGGCTGAGGTACCAGCCAGAGCTGTGTTCACTGCCACAACTCTATGGCGTTTCAAGGTCCTTGCCAGCAAGCAAGCTGCAGCATTCTGCTCACAGACCACACTCAGTCGGACTGCCTGCCTGAAAGAGTCAGAGTTTGCTCTGGCAGGACAGCCCAGAAAGACGGCATTTTAAAACAGCGCAGCTTTTCTCCTGCTATGGCTGAAAACCGAAAAGCATGCATTGAGCTTTACATCAACACCGTTTAAGTTTTTCGTGGCAGGACCTCTTAAAAGAGCTGCAAGGTTTTGCAGCTAAAGCTGAGTCAGGAAGCCTCTCTTAGATGAGAGCGCTTGCTTGCCTCTAGCAAGCAGAGCAGACCCGAGAAATTGCTGCCACCAAGAAGCCATGCTTTACTCTATTCTTTCTCAAGCTTTCTCAGGCTTTCTGTGGATTCAGTTATCCACGTCTGGGCGCCATATGTAACATGAGGGCCGGCTTGTTGGGGTATCTGTCCCGCCCGGTACCCCTCAGCCGGCATGCCCCAAAGAGAAATCACACACAAGACTCCATAAGGTTATAAACTAATTGGCTCATTAGGTCAGGCTTCTTGTTAACTCTTATAACTTATATTAACCCATTATTCTCATCTATATTAGCCATAATGGCTCAGTACCTTTTCCAGTGTGACAGCTTACATGTTGCTTCTTCAGTGATCTGCGCAGGAGTGCCGGAGGGACCTTCCTCCTCCATAACCTTATTCTATTCTCTTTGCCCCGCCTCTACTTCCTGTCTGGTTGACCCGCCTATACTGCCTGTCTGACCAATCAGCGTTTTATTAAAATATGATTGACAGAATACAGATAATTCTCCCGCACCAAGGTTGAATATTCAATAGTAGCAAAAATGTTTGAAAGTAAGTCTCATCATTTCCATCCCCCTCAAAAAACAAAACAAAGCACACACACACACACACACACACACACACACCTACCTGTAAATTAAATAGATAAACAAACCTACCACACAACCTTGGAATAAACCTCACCAAGAGTGAAAATCCTCTACATAAAAACTAAGCCACTGGAGAGGAAAACTGAAGAAGGTGCTAGAAGATGGAGTTATTTTCAATACTCATTGATAAGAAGCATTAAGATGCTGAAAAGACTATACTACCAGAAATCTACAAAATTCAATGCAAAAACTTCTTAAGTCCATATAGAAATAGGAAAGACCTTGAACAGCAAAAGCAATCTCGAGCAAAAATAAAAACGCGGGAGGTTTTGCCCTGCTTATCTCCAAGTTAATACAGAGCCATAGTAAGAAAAAGTGTGATACTGTTACCAGAGACAGAGCAGATAAGTGGAGTAGGGGCCTTGTGGGCTGTGACCTGGCATGTGTATGCCACACACACCCTTTCCTCCCCAACTGCACTGGGTCATTTTGTTTGTTTGTTTGGCTGGTTTTGTTTTGGTTTTTGATTTTTGTTTTCAACATAGGGTTTCTCTGTAGCTTTGGAGCCTGTCCTTGCTCTGTAGACCAGGACCAGACTAGCCTTGAGCTAACTCACAGAGATCTATCTACTTGCCTCTGCTTCCCGATGAAAGGCATGTGCCACCACCACCCAGCTGGATTATGGCTTTTTCTTTTCCTTCCTTCCTTCCTTCCTTCCTTCCTTCCTTCCTTCCTTCCTTCCTTCCTTCCTTCCTTCCTTCCTTCCTCCCTCCCTCCCTCCCTCCCTCCCTCCCTCCCTCCCTTTCTTTCTTTTTTGTTTTCGAGGTCATGGTTTTTATCTCACAATAGATACCAAACTAAGACAGCGGTTGATTGATTATATTTGATTTCAGAGTCATCGCTGGGTGTGTTATAGTTCAGATCACTCTTGTTTCTCAGTACCGAATTGAGAGACCGTTTTTGGAATTTTGTTGTCTGGAACCAAAATACAGATTTCTGTGGTATCAAATGCTGAGAAAAGCATTTCCAGGAAGATGGTATTATTTCATAGTGGCAGAGACCCTGAATAATGCAGAACAACAACGCATTTTTCTAAAAGTATGAAGGCATGAGGCCGCTCTCTTTCCAAATGCCTGCTTGCAGGATGTGGAGGTGATCTGTCTGCGATAGTCACCCTGTTGACCACCAGGATTCATTTGGCTGATCTGGCTGGCTAGGCAAGTGTCTTCTTCCTCCCTCACGGTTCCGTGTACTTCCCTCTGGAAGCAGCATTCGGTTGAAGAGGATGGACATCCCTGAATGGAGGAGGACCGGTCTTCAGTCAAGGGTATAGGACTAGTTGTGCTCCCACGCTAGACCCTCCAAACCAATTCTCAAGGTCCAAATACCTGTTTGCAAGGACACACTGTGCTGGTGTGTGCCAACCCAAAGAAGCAAATTCCCAAGTGCTGGGTGGCTTATGCTAAAGGCTTGCTTTTTTTTTTTCCCCTTTGCCTGTGCTGGACAGAGGGTAACCTGGTGTTCAATCCCAAGTAAAGAACACTGAACACAGGGTTTCTAAAGAGTGTTCTTGGAAGACAACAGGTCACAGTATTGTCAGAACCCATTGTGTTGGGGACTGGGGACCCCCAGATCCTGAATTTCTTGTAAGCAGCTTGTTTTCTAGGCTTGCAGCTGCTCTGAGCAAAACAACTTGTTTTCCTGTGTTTGCAGCTGCTCTTAGCATGAGACCCTCAGGAGTTCTTGATGGCACAAAAGTGGTTTCTGCTGGATTTGGCTGGGGTGTGGCTCTTAGTTAAGGATCCCTATATAAGCTGCCTTGGGACACAATAAAGGGGGCATTCCTGGAGAATTCAAGGATGACCCATGTCTCTATCTGTCTCTATGTGTATGTTTCAATCTCCAGTTCCTTTGCCAGGATTGGGAGCCCTCCCATAGTGCAGGCAGCATGCTACAGGCAGTAGCTACAAGCATAGTACCGTAGTACACATAGTACAGGCGCTACAGACCATAATGCATGTAGTAGCATGGACGTTATACCATTGTTAGAGGAGTGTGTCCTTGTGACATCATAGCCGTTTTGACCTGGTTTCTGCTGTCCCTTCCCTTTGTACACTTATATTTTGACTTAGCTTTATGTCCTTTTGCTGTGAGAAACCATAGCCAGATTATATGTATCCTGTGAATTCTAGTAAGCTTTCAAATCGTATAAAATTAGGGGTGCCTGGGGACACCTGACATGGTAAGAATGAGGAAAAATTGAAAGCATCAATTTAGCCAGGAAAATGAGGCCGTCTTGAAGTGGCCCTCATGTAGATGATACACATTTTCCCCAACAGCTGCAGTAAGTGGGGCTGATCTGCCTTTGCAAGTGAGAAGGGAGAAAGATGAGGGTCGCAATTGTCTGTCTTTGCTCTGCTCTCTGATTACCCCTGAAGCTGAGAGCCAGCACGTGGGGCTTCCTTTGATGAAACAGGGTGAATGCTATGTGAAAGCAAGCCACAAAAACACAGTTTAAACGAGGCAGCTACTGTATCTTAATACTTGCATGGGAAACGTATCAGCGCCTGCTGCCTGCGGCTGAGCTGCCCAGTGACAGGCCTGCAAGGCTGGTTAGTGGCTCTGCTGTCGGTACCGTCTCTGGGCCTCATATTCATGTCCCAGTCATATTCAATACACTAGTGGAATTTCCTGCTGTGCACTCAACACCAAACCGCTACAAAAGCCCTCCCCTGACCTTAAGTCCTGGCCCTCTTTAGGCTGACCCCCAACCAAACTGAATCTACCACTTCCTTAATGGTCCTGCTCTATGGTTCTTTCTTGCCACCCAGTCACTGCCTCTATAGGTCCGAAGAGTACAGTAAACTTTTTCTTCTAGAGCCTCCATCACGACCCCTTCCTGCTGCCCTTGACTGATGGTCATGTAAAGGACCATATTGATTATGACATTTGGTTTTTCTTGTCAAATTCCAACATAATAAGAAAAACACTTCATGAGTGCTGGACAAAATACTAAGAAAAGTCAACCAGGTAACCGTGGCTCTTTGACCTACATTCTTTTTACCTAAACACCACACTGTGACTAGGTGGCTTAAACAGTAGGAATTGATTTTCTCACAGTTTTTAGACTAGAAGCCTGAAGTCAGTGCTAACGGATCTTTTCCTGGCTGGCAATCACAGTATTTCCTATGTCCCTAGGTGACATTTCTTCTGTGCGTGCTCAGAATCTGTGGGGGATATCGGTAATGTCCCTCCCTCTGTTTCTAATATACTAGTTCTAATATACTAGGTTAAACCCTGTTTCCAAAGGCTGTACCCCCAAAACAGTTACATGGCAGGCTGTTCAAGCATTAACGTCTTAGTGCCTGAATAGCATAGAATTGAGAAAGCTTTTGAAATAAAATACAAAAATGGGAAAAAATAACAAAGCCTGATTTTTTTACTTTATCATGTTATATTCTGTTTTTTGCATTAATACCCCCTACTAAGGTTTGTTTTTAGGCAAGTCTTAGACTCTATATAACGTGCAGATGAAGCTAGCATAATTTTTTTATAACTATGATAGCTTACAAAGTTATAGCCCCAGTACAATTGTCATCCCTACAATGATTAACATCAATTGCTGTCATCCAACATCCAGAGAGTGCTTAAGACTGGATAGTCTCATAAATACTTTGATGTAGCTAGTGTATTCTCATCATGACCCTAATTAAACCATGGGTGGCTAAAGTCCATTTCTGGCATCCTTGGAAAGAAGAATTCCTCCTTTCTCTCATTGTCTTTCTCATGAAGTTCCTTTGTTGAAGGGCATAGAGTATTTATTTCTTGGGGTTCCTCAAGCTGGGGTTTTGTTGAATGCGTTCCCTAAGGTCATACCTGGGTCTTGACAGAAAGATCTAGAAAGACCGGAGTAGATTCAAGTTCATCCCTCCTCTATGCTTCAGTTTCAGATGGTGGGGACAATTGTTTGTCTCTTCTGTTTGATGTCAGGGTGGTTTCTCCAAACGCCCCATCTCTAGACCTCAGTTCTTCCACCTATGCTGTTTAGGACAGTAACCTATGCTCGGATCTTACCTGTCATTTCGAAAAGTGTTTTAGACCATGCCTGTGCTCCCAGGATGCTTCCCAAGAATAAAAGTTAAGCTGGCTAAGGTAAGGCTTCCAGGTGGGTATGTTCAACTGCAATACTGTAAGACGTTTTGTATTTTGGAGAGAGGGGAATGGGGAAGGGGAAGAGAGGAAGAGAAGGAATAACCAATGTTTCCTAAATTTACTATACCATAAACTATCCTGTTTAGGATGGCACGTATTAATGTTCCCTATAAGCACACCAAAAGTGGGAATGTTGGCGAATTGAGGCCCATCTGTGCACCCTCCTTTGATGGTGTTTAAAGTCTAACTTTATGTTAAGGGCATGCTATGGAAGTTTCCTTGGTGTTCCAGCTTTTACTGAGACTAACCACTCTTCCTAGCAGTGCTCTGCCTCCCCCACTTAGAGAGTCACTGCCCACCAGAACATCAGTGAAGTCCCTTTGTCACTGGGCAGTCATCTGCTGCCACCTCGTCTCCCCTTCCTCTGCAGGAGCAGGATGAAGATGAGAGCAATGCCTTTCCAGAGTAGAGACTACGTCTTAGCTTGGTTATTGTTGTTTTGTGGAAGGCAATGCTAACAAGGGCAGGAATCCAAATTGGTCCTTAGGAATATAAAGGGATGCTTTACCAGCCGAAGGAAGAAATATCGACTCTTGATAAATTTCCAGAGATCCAATGGGCTTCTATTTGACAGCATTTTAAATCCCCCGGCCCTTACATTCCTTTAGCTTGCTCTGCCATTGTTAACTCCATTCCCTGAGTTAATATTTATTGAATATGCTGTGGGCTCTGTGTTTCAATGACAGACATGCCGTGCTTTTGATGTAGGGAAGGGGGCCTGTGGGGAGTCATCAGTCACACAGGCAGATCACAGCACCCCGTGTTTTACATACAGTGGTGCTTGATGTAAGATACTACGGGAGCATGTGGGCAGTTTCGTTCTCATTAACCATGTTGCTCATCAGTCATCTGAGGTTCTCAGGACTCAAGGCGGTTTCTCTTAACTTTCTCTTTTCTGTGCAGCCTAGAATAGTGTTTGGGACAGTTGAACACCTACTCATCAGTGTGTGTGCTGAGTGGTGGGGAATGGAGCCCAGTGCCTCACACAGGCGTCGGGTGCTCTGCTTGGAGCTACTGTTTGAGTCTGAGGTCTTTCTCTACCTGCGTGCCAGAACACACGCACTCTTGCCTTGTGGTCTGGTGAACCTCCAGCTAAGTCTCTCATCTTACCTTCTCGCTTCTGTTAGCAAAAAGTCATGGGATGGAATCCAGGTGAATTTTATTGCAGTTTGCCGGTGTCAAGTCTGGGAAGAACAAAATACCGCCGTGACCACTTGCCAGAATTTCCCTTGTGATAACCGAACCAGACACCACCACACAAGGCCTCCTGAACATCTGGAATGGATTCCTCTTGCCGTGTGGAGGTGTGCATGCCTTTTGTAAAGAAGGGAAGTTCCAGATTTGGGAAAGGAATAAGAGTGGTTTAATCTCATCAGGAAAAGTGACTTGCAGTAAAGAGGGCTTTTGTTCCAGCTGTGGGTCACATAGGAAGTTCACAAATGGTCTGCGAAGTCGCTTATTGGCTTCTCTGATTTCTGCAGCCAAATTGGGGGTTGTGTTGTTCTCCAGCCTTCGACAGACTCACAGTGTAAAGTTAGATGAAATAAAAACCCAGCCTTGGTCAGGGGGCCTGAGTGACTTTTGTTTCTCGTGTGGGAAGCAATTTGTTACGCTAAATCCTAGAAGCTGAGCTGAGATCAAAGGGATTGCCTTACATGGTGAGCAGTAGAAGCAGCCAGATCCTTACCTTGTATAAAATAAAGCTCCCTCTTTCGACAAAAACAAAGGAATTCTGAATTTTTACTGGTGATTCGCTTCAGAATATTAGCTACTCTCTAATTTCTGGGAGAAATAAAATTCCCGGGACCCTTTTGTCTCATCCTTTACAGCCTCCTAGTTTTGCCTGTACTTACGTTTTCACTGTTCTTCCTACCTTCTTCTTTCCTTCTTTCCATCTGCTTGTCCGTCTTTCTGTTTTTTGAGCCAGTTTCTCTGTGTAGTCCTGGCTGTCCTGGAACTTGCTCTTGTAGACCAGGCTGGCCTTGAGTTCAGAGACCTGCCTGCCTCTGCCTCCCGAGTTATGGGATTAAGGGCGTGCACCACCTTAGCCATCTGGCTGCTATTTTCATTATAGCAATACTAGTCATTTCTTTTGGCCAAACATAGCATGTGGCCAGCTAATATCCTATTGTAGCTCAGTTTTATGATAAGCCTGTAAGAAAAGTAGAGGGAATAGCAATACCAGTATTCAACATAAGGGAAAAAGAAGAGATCTCAAGTCCATGAGTTCTGAAGATGTCACCACCAGGGCCAAGAAGAGCTCCAGTTCAATTCTGCTCAGATGTCATTGTCCCTTCCTAGCAAACTTCGTCGTGCTTACTAGGTAAGTGCCATCCAGACATGTGATGCTCACAATTTGTATTGAGTGCACTTACCTAAAGGTAATGGGCTAATCAGTCAGAAGGGCTGACCCAATAGACACAGCTCTCTGCTCTACGAACAGCAGGTGGAAATGCGGGCATCAAGCCCAGAATGTGTCTCCTCCAAGGCAGATGGACAGGAATATCTCTGGAGGCTAGCCAGGGGTCCAGAAGGTTTCCCACAGGGGCTAGAAATTACCAGGAGAAAGCCACAATGATTCTATTTTAGGCTTAAAGTGCATCATAGCCGCAGCAGGGGTGGGTAGTCCCGTACATGATGCTGACACAGAACCACACATATGAGCTTCCGATGCGAAGAGATGGTGTCTTTCTGTGAAGGGTGACCCCCCCCCCCCGACCTCACCCTCACCGCCCCACCCCTGGCTTTCTAGTTTCAGCTTTTGGTCAAATCTCAGTATAAACTAGTGAGTAGAGCCTGTGGGAATGACAGACACCTGCAGATCTTTGCTGATGACAGTGGCTGGATAATTAATTTGGGCATAAGTCATGCTTGAATTGCGCTGCCAGGACATGCTCAGATTTTTTCTTCTGACTGATTGTGGTAGAGAGACTGTTAATTTCCTCACCAGTGTAATCTCTCTTTCATAGAACCCTGCTTTGCTAGAGGAGGGCCAGGGGACAACTAAAAGACCGTTTTCTAGAGTCTTGCCCTACGCGAGGAGTGGCTTCATATAGTTCCACGATGGTCAGAGAAAGGTCAGCGGGCATACAGATGACATTTGAGGGTTTTGTTGCTGTTGTTTTTGAAGAGATGTGACTTGACCCCTCTTTTTCTGCTGTTTGGGATCAAGGTGTCCAGTCTGGATTCTAGAAGTCAGTTGATGACCAGCAGAAGGGTAATATTCTGGAATTGAGCTGTCAAGGACAGGAAGGAGCTGAAGTTTTTAGAAACTCAGTGGATCTTGCTAACAGTGTTAGGTAGCTGACCTCTATACTTGCTTTAATTGTGGAACAAATAAACTTTATCTCGCCCCTGTTGTCTTGGTGCTTTGTTATTTTACAGTTGAGATCTTATAATAAAACATGCAGATCTCTATGAGTTCCAGGCCAGCCTGGTCTAGAGTGAATTACAGGACAGACAAGGCTACACAGCAAAACCCTATGTCAAAAATAAAAAAAAAGTATAAAAGAAGAATAAATATTTTCATGTAGTCTAATAAAATGTCATATTTCACTGTGATTTCCCTAGTCTTTCTGCTCTACCTGTTGGCCTCACTATCCACAACGAGAAGAAGGGAACTGGAATTAAGAGCTATGCTTTTTGACTACTAAAAGTGTATGTAAGTTATAAAAGTATAGAAAAGACTACCATATTTTTCAGAATATGAATTTTTTACTGTTTCCGTTGTCAAAATGTATGCTTTTATGATCTTGGTCATTCCTTCTTGCCTTCACAGGGTCAAAGAGACATATTGGCTCTTTCAACAACCTTCATGATTATCACCTACAGCATGGTCTTTTCAACCAAATACAGCAATCAGAGCTTCATTGTTTACTTAGTGAAGTTCAGTTTACCATCATTGGACACAAACACGGTGGTTTTCTTGCTATTCTTGATGAACTTAACACACTTCCTGATAGAAGACTTTGGTTGTTTGGCTTCATCCTCTACTTTCCCAAGAACAATTCCCTTTTAATGAGAAGGACTGCCCAAGAGCTTGGCCTTCAGGGCCATACCCAAGTGGGCTTTTTTGTATTTTTTTATCATTCCACTTCTGGTTCCGTCAGTATGGAGACCATGACACTAGCCCATCTTGTCAGGGTCATGGGCCCAAGTGTAAAAAGACTAATTTTTTAAAACCTACTCAGCTCATTATTATGAACTATTTCTAAGTCACTCCAAAGTAGGTCAAGTAGTATGGTAAACCCTTGTGCTAATGACCCAACCTCAGCCACCACTGGTCCATGCATAGTCTTGTCCTCCTTACACACTTCTGCCCAGATTCCCTTTCTCATCAGATTTTATAGAAGCATTTTATCTTGGAAAACTTAAGAGTTACAGAAAAATTTGTATAGTAGTTAGCGCACAAAAATCTCGTATAACTGTCATTCCGTTCCCTTATTATTTAGTATCTTAAACACCAAAGAGCATTTTTCAAGGCAAATCAATTAATACTGGTATATAATTATTAAGTAAACAGTTTACGGCTTTATGTGCTTCTGACTAATACTCCTTTTCTTTCTTGAATCTGAGTGAGCATGCTGGGTTTCATTTAGTCCTGGGCTATTTTGAAGTCTTGTAGATTCTGGATGGGAGCTTACTGTAGCACAGAGAGAAAAGGAGATGAAGCTGGGAAGGCCTCAGCTCTGGATGTGATCTGCTATTACCCCAAAGATTAACTGATGTCACATATGTGTCCTAACAACAGGGTGCCTACTGACAACTACAATTTCTCCTTGTGAACATTGTAGAGGATAGTTACACCAGCCTAAATGGAGAAAGTCAATGGTAGTGTGGCCTCTGGATGTACGTAACTGGCAAGGTTGACTTAAGGTGTATGAGGCAGCTGATGGCACTACATGGCATTTTATTTTACACTAAACCTTTTTGGGTAAGCGGGTGTTTACCTTGAATAAACAGTAGGAAGTACAGTATATCGAATCTATAACCCCGTTACATGTCACTTGTCAGCATCATCAGATGTTACATACTGTTCATATCCAGAAATGATAAACTCTCAGCAGGAAGGGTGGTAGATTCGTGAGCACCAGGATCTGCACCAGCATCTTTACCAGCACAAGAGCAATGGCTGTGTGATGGTTACAGAGTAGCTGTGATGTCACCAGGTGATGGGGAAGGTCCACTTGCATTATTTTTTATCTGCTGGGAGCAGTCTCGTTGGCCAAATTCTTGTGACGTGACCCATGACTATACTTTTCCTCTAAGTTGAAATAAACACAGTTCAGAGGTTTCCATTTCCACACCTTAGTGGGAAAATGTCTTCTCATTCAAGATGGCATTCTAATAAACTGATTTCTGTTAGCACCTGTGAAAGAAGTAAGATTAGTTCCCATCCATGCTGTGGGTTAAAACTGAAGATACGTCTGTAAGCCCTATCATTCAGCATCTGAGAGTCCAAGTAATTGTTGGAGATAGTAGCTCAACTCTCAGGGCAGTGGGAAGGGAAGGACTAGGGATCCCAGGGTTTCCAAGTAGCACAGATACAGGGGCTGCTCTGAAAAGCTTTCAGTTAGGGTTGGTACTGCCTCTCCAAAGTTTAACAAACAAGTTACAGTGTCATGAAGATTCAATATTGATTATAAAGAAGTACTTGTTTGGAAACGGCCGGACCTCTCTCTGCTCTTGACTAGGTAACAAGTTATTACCTAGTCAAGCATTGTTATTAGCATTGCCAGACTTTCCCCACCTATGTCTCGTGTGTGTGTGTGTGTGTGTGTGTGTGTGTGTGTGTGTGTGTGTGTGTGAGAGAGGAGGGCGTCGGGTCGTCTACAATGTATGGAGGAAGTCAGTGGATGTGCTTGTGTTATTTTAATGATTCTCATGCAGGGATCAACTTGCATTTCTCTAGGCTATCCTTACATACACCTTGTTTTTTCATACATACATATGCCAGATAAAACTTTATTTATAAGTCAGGTACTTACGAGATTAACATTCACAACAATATATTATAAAAGTTGTCAGCACAACTATCTTTGCACTCTGGGTGGCTCTCAACAGAGCCTCGTGATATCTCAGTATCCCCCTGATACCTTTAGATCAGAAGGGTAAACTGGTTGCATGACAGCCTGGGAAACATGCTCTCTCTGGGTGTGAAAAAGTGGAATGGAACAAGGTTTTCTTATGCTACTCAGAATAAGATTCTCTTATTTAAAAAGCTTATGACTGGTTTATTTCTAGAATTTTCCATTTTTTAGATCCAAGAGTAACTGACAATAAAGGATCAATCATTTTGAGATCAGTGGATGACTATAGCATATGCCACACTGTGTTCAGTAGAAGCAAACCTCCCCTAACACAGGAAGTAGTGATTGCTTGAGAAAATTGCTTTTCGCCTCCCACTGCATTGTCATTGGGCTTTGCTACCCGCAGTTCCCCGACTCTGTACAGCCCTGAGAATGGCTACAAGGCCCAAGGCAACCGACCAAAAGTTTTCCTTGAGTTTGAAGAATTTTGTTTTGCATCTACAATCTGGGTTAGAGCAGTCTGATATCTGGGGGCAGAGCTGGGAGGGTTATGCAGCGCACTAGTGGGCATGACTTTATCTTCAGGGAAAAAACTGTTAGTAGAAAACGAAGGAAAGAAAACCAAGACAATTCAGATTTGGCTTCTGATGATTCTAGATCTGTTTCACTACTTTTTCTATGGTTGGGATATGCTGGACAACAAAGATAAGTTTTTGATTTGAGCCATATGTAGTTAAATTGTAACTCACAGAGCCCCAGCCAGGCGAGTCCGTGGCATACAAGCCCAAAGCAGTCACAAAATGCACTAAGAACTGAAAAGGTACACGATGTTGTCATGGTTTCCTGCACGTCAGATGTGTTCCTTAGTGAAAGATACAGATTCTCCATCTATCTGGGAGAAAATTTTTTTTTAGATAAACTAAGAAGTCAAGTTCTTTCCTTAGATCTTGGGAATGACTGTCCTGTTTGACTGTGACATCCGTTGCCCACTTCTCAAAATGCTGTCACCGAGACACACTTCAGAAGATGGTGTTCCTTGAATGCTTAATGATTCTATGCATGAAGACAGAATGCCATGTCTCTTTCGGGCAACTTCAAACAACTTCCCCCATGGGTCCCATCTGTGTCGCTTTAAAATCTTCTCAAAGGACAGAATTTTGATGTCAGTGAAACGGAAAACTTCACTCGTGAGTTCAGAATCCATCCCACTTAAGAGCTTCTGGGCTGACTCTCCTCCTGATTTTGTGACTTTGGCAGAGTTGCTTTAGGTGCTGGTGGCTGTGATGTGATTATGTCAAAACCGTAGAGTAAAACATTCAACCTGGAAATATCTATCCATTGGCTCCAGTTCTACCAGCTTAAAGTATCGACTGTTGGGTTGGTTTCCTTCCTCCAGAAATAGATGCCACACTTGGAACTTACAATAAATTTTGGTCGTTAAGAGGCCGAAACACACACTTACATCCTGCTGTTTTTGATCCCAGCAGCTTCCTATTCCCAACATCCGACGGAGGTTAAGTACCCTGTTATTTCGGCAAGGTGAGTCTATTTGATAATGACTGAGTAAGGAAAGTGGAGGAGGAAGGACGGCACCTCCCTGCAGCAAGACAATGGGAACGCCCTCAGAAGTACCAAGCTCATTGGTCTGCTGGGGGGGGGGAATGCTGCTGTCTTAACATTAGAAGTCACCTCTTTACATTTTTATGTTTCCCACTTGGGAAAACAACCATGTCTAGCAGATAATTCCACCCTTGTATTATGACATGGGAGAAAGTAGCCAAGACTGGTTAGGTTTAATTATCCCCATTGAGCTATCTTAGATGTCAGTTTCTACAAGTCACATGGGCAGATGGCAGAAACATGTTATCCCAGAGGAGGCAAGCTTGGGTGGAGTGGAGAGCACGGACTCCCTTCCTCCCCGGCCACAGTGGGGAGAGAGTGTATCCTGTGTGTTTGCTCTGTGAGCTCATGGCATGACTTTAGAAGAACCATCAGCTGACTGGATATTTAGGTCTTTGAATAATCTTTAAAAAATGTGACCCCATGCGGTGTTCATGGTCTCGTCAGAGCTAAGAATGCCAGAATTGTCTTGGACTCACCGTTTGCTGTTGTGATTCTCCATGGGCACCGTCTTGACCTTGGAACTGAATGCTCCTGTATTCTGATTCTGTGGCCTCATCTGAATGTGGCAGAAGGAAAAGCAGAATTTGTCTTTTAAGGTGTTTTTCTTTGACACACCTTGGCAGCGGCTGCATTCTGAATGCCCTTCACATCCATGATCACTATCATTAACCTTTAATTATAATTTTATTATAGACACAGATTTTTCTAAAAGAACATATTATGGGTAAAAAATGAAGTAACTATGTACTGAATATTCTGAATGATACCGACTAATCAAATATTCATTTGATTTAGTTAGGTTATGAAAGATCCACTCCATAGAATGATAATTCCAAGGATGTCACCTTTTCAAACACCTGGTCACAGTTTCACCAATCTTAGCAGAAGCATGAGGCCCTAGGCCAGATACAGAGGGTGATGACAATAGCCACGGTATTAACATTTTTCCTAGTTGCCAAAACCTCAATGAGTTCCTATGGAGTTACATAGAGAGAACCCGATACCTGTAGGCGTCACAGAGGACTGTGGTGGAGTATGTGGTAGGCGAGAATTCCTGAGTCTTCTATAATGGGAAGTATCTTTCCTCTATGGACAACAAATCAGGATTCTTCTTTCCGCTGCTGGAGGGGAACACTGCATTTTCCAAGACTATTTCTATATAAACATTCCTTTAAAAAGTTCTTAAATCAGTACTCTTGGAAATACGATTTAGAAAAATCGTTAAAAATCTTTAGAAAGATCGCTTCCCTTTCAAGATGTCAGAAAGAGTGAGAAAGCAGCTTATCCAGGGAGGAGAGCAGGCATTGAACAGTTTTCTACATTTCTTTATAATTAGACTAATCAGGTACTTTAGATACATAGAAATTATACTCAATATAGATAGATAATCTTTAACCTCTTCAAAGAGCTATAAAAATGGACTTTAATCTAATTCAGAGTTCTGTGATAGGGAGACACAATCACTCCAGGCAACACTGATCTATTCCCGAGAGAATGTTGAGCACCAAAGACACTCCACCTGGAACCTTTCTTCTTGGCAAAACTGGCCTTTGGGCAAAGAAATGCCCATACCTCAACTACTGACAGAGTTACAGAGTATCCATAAATGGATAAAACAGGACTGTCATATCCTGCCAAGACAGGATAAGATAGTTTTAAAAAGTTTCTTGCCTTTGAAAATGGTATGTCAGTTATGTTAGGCCTTAGCCAAAGTTAGTTGCTTCAACGCTGCAAACATGACTTTGGATGTTTGCCCAGGTAGCCAGTTGTCTCTGTGATTTGTTATATTTTCTGGAAGTTGTTTGATTGCACTTCCTAATTACTCAGGTAACATTATTTCCCTTCTCAGATCTTTGATGGGATTAAAGATTATATGAATATAGTTACTTTCCTCTCATGACTTGGGCAAGTTATTTGTTATACAAGACTTAAGCTAGTTAAAATAGAATATTTGTATTTATTATATATAATTATGTAGATTTGTACTTATTATATATAATTTCATAGTAGTCTTAGAACTCTCTTACTTAAACAAAAGGGGGAGATGCTGCGGGAGCTCCTTCAGCTCCTTCAGTCAATAGCCGCTGAGATACCAGTCCATTGGGGCGTGGTCTCTCTCTCTTTAAAAATGCAGCGGCTGTCCTCCACTCTCTCTCTGGCTTCCGGCTCCGCTTCTGACTCCTAGACTCCTTTCCTGTTCGCACAGAGGAGCTATGTCTGGGACGGTAATCTGGAAGTTTTTCCCCTTTGAATAAATAACCCTTCTATTAATCATAATTCCAAACTGGTGTGGGATTATTTGTGATTTACTCCTTCAGTGTATTGTCCCATAGCATTGTTTGCCTTTTTGTTCAGTTCACAGCTGGTCTTTTCGGACTCTTTGTATACTTTCATCCACCAAATAGCTGCTCTCCATGCTTCATCTCCATGCTTGCATCTCCATGCTTGCATCTGCATGCTTGCATCTGCATGCTTCATCTCCATGCTTGTATCTGTGTGTTTGCATCTCTATGCTTGCATCTCCATGCTTGCAGAGTTCTGTGTTGGGGGTTAGGGATGGGGTGGGTGGGGATGTGAGGTTTCCCCTCACACATTCCTAATTTGAGTAAATTAACCCGAAAGGCCCAGGTGTAGGATGCTTGCTCACTAGCCTGCTGTGGTATGGGGAGATAGTAGGTGGGCCCTAGTGGAAGGAAGTTACATCTGCTGAAGCATGCCCTTGAAGAGGCTACTGAATGTCTCATGTCTTTTTGTTTTTCTTTTGCTTGCTGGCTCTGATGATATAGATAGACTTCTGGTTGCTACCATGATATATTGCTTAGTGACAGGTATTGAGGTAACAGGGCCAAGTAAGCAAGGACTGAAATAAATCACCATTAGCCAAAATCAAGATCAAACCTTCATCTTTCTCAATTGATACCTCAGGCATGTAGTTACGATGATGGAAAGGTGACTAAGGCATTCACAGAATCTGCTTAATTTGGGGGATATCATGCCCCAAACACTGCTCCAAACCTCAGTTCTCCCCGTTGTTAACTGCACTGCATCCAGCAGTGTGGTTTCTCTCTAGTCCTGTTTCTGCATCCCACCTCTGGACTTTAGATAGGGTCCTATATTTCTCATGAAGACTGAGTGAATGAATTTGTTCCTAACAGAAACATGAGTGTGGTGGTAGTGGCAATAAGTAAGACAAAAAGAAAAATTCCCACACCTTATCTCAAAATGTGTTGACTACTTTATGTAAAATGTCCCAGACTCTTGGGAAGTTTGGCATGTTTTAGAAAACTGGTGTGGCTGGTTCCAAATATTTAAACTGGTCTTTGGGGCCGAGAGTGTGGCTCAGTTTCTAGAGTCCTGTCCTAGTCTGCACACATACTCAGTCCTTTCCTAGTCTGCACACATACTGGGTTTTATCCTTAGTACCTCATCAGCCAGGTGTGGGTGTGCATGTCTGTAATGCCAGAACATGGGAATGGAGAAGTTCAAGGTCATCTTCATCTACGTAGCAAATTCCGGACAAGTCGGGCAAACATGGGGTCCTGTTCACAGACACAAGGAAACTAGTCAAACCAAACCTGCTTAAACCAAACATAAGGCCTTATGTCCATTTTAACCGGCCAATCTTAAGAAAGTCGTTTCCTAACAGAAGAAAACTGGCTGAGTGAATTAGTCAGCATGGAGACAATCAATTTTCTTTGCTCTCGACAATGAATGGTAAGCTTTCTCAAGCTCTTGCCTTTGTGGCTTCTATGCAGTAATGGACTGTAATCTGGGAATGTAAGCCAAATATATCCTTTCCTCCCCACCCCCGCAAAGAAAAATAGAAAGTCGTTCCTGACAGTGGATCCATTTTCTATTTTGTTTTCTTTTCCTCCGCAATTAGGAGGCCAAGATGAAGTGAGTAAGGCCTCTTAGATGTTGGTTCTGGGTACCAAATTTAGGAAATGCCTACAGTAGGTAATCAAGATAAATTCAGTTTTACTACACACACACACACACACACACACACACACACACACACACACACAATGATGTAAAAATTACAACAAAAAACGTAATTGTCTGTCATTGTCTGTCATTACTCCTCAGGCACCTCTCTGGTTGGTTGTGGCATTATGGCTAATCTTGAGACTCCTCTCCTGACTGTTATTGAGAGGATGCTCCATGAGGGCAGTGACAGGCCTCCAACTATTGAGTGGAACAGCCACTGTTTGTGCGGTTTGGTCAGCTCTGCCTATTGTAGTCCTTCCTAGGAACAAACATTTATTTGCGGTTTTTCAGTGATGGACCTGTTGCCATTCTTTCTCGTATGAGATTGCTGCTGTGAAGAATAATTTTCTCAGAGTTTCTAGTTTGCTGTCACTTATACACGAGATATACCCCCTCCCTTTATGATGACAGGAATAAAAGAAATTTAAAAGCTTTTGCTTGAAAAGATAACAACAACAAAAAATTCAGGACTTTCTTGCCAAGGTAGGAAAAACGGGGCTGGGGAGACAGCTCGGTAGACAAGAGCACTTGATTTGCAAATAAGAGGACCTGTGTTTGAATCTTCACAACCCACGCAAAAGCCAGGTGTGTCTGCAGGTGCCGTGGTCCAAGCACCGGAGAGTACACACTGGCAGATGCTAGCCGTAGACAGTAGTCAACATGGTGAAGTTCAGGTTCTTCACCAGATCCCACCTCTAAAACTAAGGTAGAGAAAAATAGAGAAAAAGAGCCACTGTCATCCGGAGAACTTCTTCTGGCCTCCAAGTGCAGGTGCAGAGGCGAGAACACTCACACACAGGTATATGCATACATCATACACACACACACACATTATACACACACATCACACACATTACACACATTACACACATTACACACACATTACACATATTACACACACACATCACACACACATTGCACACACACATCACACACACATATTTCACATACACATCTCATACACACACACACATCACACACACACACAAACACACACACATCACACACACACTCACAAAGACAAAAGAAACAACCAAACTACGCTAAGCAAACAATAGCATTTTAGTACTGAGCGCATCGTACACGGTAGGGACAGTTGTATCGACATTCTGCTATTTCTTTGAAACTGAAATCCGATCCGGTGTGAACTGCAAACAAGTGGCTTCCAGCTGGAGTGCCTCGCTGCTGTTTTCTCAGCTTCGCTCTTGTGAGAGTATGGAAGATGATGTATCACTTTGGGTCACAAGCAGAACCAGCGAGGCCAGAAACTCTGACACTAGATAAAAAGACAGGACTGGTATTACCAGCAGGAAGTGACATTTCTCCCTCTGTTACTTTGACCTCAAAGGCCAAGCCTGGGGCAATCTGGAGGTGTCCTAGGGGAGGGGTTCAGAAAGAGAATGAGTCACCTCCACGGGAGTTCAGCTGTAGTATGACCCTATTAATCTGAGGGGGTCTCTGATGCTCTGTCTGACTGACAGCTAGGTGGATAGAAGCCCCTCCCACCTAGCAGTTGTCATAACAGCCCCCCAACACCCCCCCAGCCTCATCAGCGGCTGCCTTTAAGAGAGTTTTGATAGATGGCATTTTCTGCGACGTTCATTGTGGGAGGTGGGGGAGGAGCATTCATTTGCTGCACAGACAGTTTTTGTTGCAGTAACAAGCCTCCTCCACCCCCTTCAAACCTGACGCTGCGAGACAGAATACACACGCTGGCTTGTTACCGCTTGCCTTCTGCGGCCTGTGGGATTCCTTTAGTTAGCTCTGTTTTTCCACCCTTTGCCTCACTCCAAGGCAGAAGTACCCCAAAGCGGCAGGGCCATGGCAAAGTAACAAGCCCGCGCTGTCTGGGAACACAGCGAGCTAGTGTCCACACTCAGAGGTCTAAATGCTGCCTGCCGTGAGCTATGTCCCTACAGGGTTCCTTACTTTCCAAAGCACACCCCCAAAATGAATTCACTTAAAGCAAAAAGGCCCAAATGCCTGACGGGTTGGTCACCTTGACTCGCCACAAAGTAAGAAACTAGAGGTGGTCTCTATAGAAAGACCAGTGTTTTTCCACGCCCCACCCTGCCAGAAGGGCTTATAAAACACAATTATTTTCACTTAGGCTATGAATTTTTTTTATTTTTTATTTTTTTGCTTTTTCTAGGTTTAACTTCTCTTCATTTTTTTCTCTCACTCACAAGGATATTTCAGGGCATAATGGAAATTGACAATTTTGTGCCTATACAAAATCTATTTATTATTATTATTTTTTTTAACAAAAAAATGAATGACAAAATTCAGTTGTCTACTCTCTGCAGGCACACATTTTCTTTAGTGCATCTCGAAGCTAATTAACACCCTTCCACACGTTGGACTCGTTTTGAACACCAGCTTCGGGTGCTACTCATGGACAAGCACGTGCTCTCAGGACGGGTTACGTCTGGATTGTGCGGGAAGGGCTCTGGAAAGCAGACGACAGGTAAGTGTGGAAAACAGCCACATGTGTTCGTCAGGGCTCACAGGCCTAGCAGTCCCAGCCTGGCAGAAGGGGTAGCTCCTACCCTGTGCGTACCCCCCTTTCAGTTGCTGAGAACAAATGAGCCTTTTTAACTGGGCTCTTCAGAGGCCTCTTGCCTGGTGGGTGTATGTAACCGAGTGAGTTTTCCCCAAGGTAAGAGTCGATTTTCTCTTGTTAAGATGCCATCTACAATGAGCAATTCACCCAGTGAAGATCTGTGGGATTTCTGGCTGATCTTCTACCACCTGGTTCTGAGAAAATGATGGGAAATTCGCGGAGCACTCCCAGGCCGATTGTGTGATTGTCATCTGCTCAGTGTTTTTTTTTTTTTTCTTTGCAGAGAGAGATTGTTATGTAGTAAGACACTTGTTCGAGGTACAGTGTATTTAAGAATATTTAAAAATATTCCCTTATGGCAGTCCATAATCTCTTAAAAATGATCTTGCTTTCAGATAGCTACAACTATGTCATTTAGTGCTCTGGGTATGAATGCGGGGCTGATCGATCGAGATACCCAGGATGGACTGCAGGGTTTTCATGACCATAAATCCTTTGTCACATCCTCAGTGTGATAGAAGCTCTTCGGTAGATAACATAAACTCATTAATCACCACGCTCTTAGACTAAGTACCCCAGAAAGAATTTTAAATGTTCCACGTTCCAACGCCACCCACTCCCCCCCTCCTTTAAAAATACTCTTCTTTATTAATTCATGCTGTGTGAGGTAGCTTAAGTTACCTCCATGAAAAGAGACTGTGTACCAAGGGAAAGAAAGGACTGGAATCCGGAGGGGGAAAGGGAAGGGAGGCAAAGAGATTAAATTCTGTCTCCGCTCCAAAGGGGATCACGTGTTAGCTTCCACGTCCTCAATCTCTGCCCCAAGAATGTTGGCAGGCTTCCAGTTTGGTAAAACAACAATCACAGCTGATCTTCCCTCCGAATGCACAATGCCAAGATGGATTATTTACTCGGACAGAACTGTTCACCGAAGAAGAAGAAAAGCAAAAATGCATTGTAGGAGAGGTTGCCTCTGACGACTGAACGACAGTAACCTTGGTCGTGGGGTCAAAAGAGCAGCCACCTTGTAGAGACCCTGAAAGCACACTCAGGCTTACATGCAATACAGGTGTGTTTCTCTTTTCCAAGGTTTTCCTACCTGCCAAGCCACGCCTTCCAGAGCCAGTCTTCTCTCTGAAATGTCCTGCTAACCCTCCACCCCCATCCCCCGTAACAAAACAACGTTTCAGTGTTGGTTTTGTGTCAGGCTTTTGGCCTGCATTTTCATCCCGAGAGCATCCTCGAAGATTCAAGTTCCTGGGCGCATGAAATGGTTGAACTGGGGTTTATCTGTTCACACATTCGTTGCCAACAGTGTGTGCTTCAAAGAGGAAGTCATACATGCCCAGACTTCTAAGGAGACTGAGGTGTTTCTTTTGCCACAGAAAATCATATCATTGAAAGAGATCCACCCAACCCCCAAGGTTAAAAGTTCTGTTGAGTATCCAAAGGGCAGCAACAAAAGTCAGACTCAGATTTCTCACCAGGAGCCCGATCTGAAGCAGCAGCGCCAGCCTGGGGAGGGAGAGCCACTAAGAGGGTTTGGTTTTCAGGCAGCATTTTATAAATCCAAATCTTTGATAAGCACAGTGAATGGCATCTGTGACTGAGTAGTTGTTGAACATTTAAGATAGGATTTGGCTCGCCCGTGGCGAGAACAGAGCATAATAACGTGAAACATCAGATGGAATTTCCAAGCTCATCGGATATACATGATGATTCCTCCCTTCCTTTTTTTTTCCTTGACAAAAGATAGACAAAGCCTCACTACTGAAAGGAAGGAAAGAAGGAAGGAAGGAAGGAAGGAAGGAAGGAAGGAAGGAAGGAAGAAAGAAAGAAAGAAAGAAAGGAAGAAAGACGTAAACCACACTAAGATAAATGGGTTGACTTGGCTGTGTCTTGCTTGCCTGTTTTAGGAAAGCCATCTGAATGGATCAAATTACAACCTAGCCTGCAGATCAAAGGATAACCACCGCAGTGGTCGGTCAAGCTGATCTGAACCATGTCAGCCAGATCAGCATGAAATCCTAAACTATGGGCCAAGAAAACATGTCTCTCTCAATCGAGACCTGACTGGACCAATTAACCAAAGTATTTGCCTTTTTGCCTCAGTGGAAATCTGAGATGGTTTCATTGGCCAGTATGCTGGAATGCACACACACACACACACACACACACACACACACGCACAATGAATTCCTGTACAAATTCCTGTAGGATTGCTCAGCAATACAGGTTCGTGAGTTAAAAATGGAACTCTCCACTGAAAGCATCACCAACTAGTTGCTAAGGCCTGGAATGTGGATTGAACATGGGATAAACACACACAGAATCCACAGGATGGAAATTTGGCTATGTGTGATTTTGAACTTGTGGATGATGTCCTAGCAGAGGAGGTGGATGGTCTGACCAGACTGTGGTGTCCAGATATGAGTCAAGGATGTTTGTTTGCTTTTTGTTGTTGTCTGTCTTCTCTTTGGAATGAGATTAAAAATCATAACCTGTGACAAAGAAGTAAAACAAGCGCTTTCCTTAATGTGGATGGTCTCTTCTAAGCAGGTAAATCTCTGATAGATTGAAAACCTTCCTGAAAGAAAGGTTTGTCCCAGCAGAGTGCTCTGTACTAGACTGTCTACTTTTCCAAGTCAACTTTCCTTTACCCCGTCAGATTCTGAATTAATTGGCCAAACTCCATGACGGTTGAGCTGTCTCCCTCAACCTCTCTCTCTCTCTCTCTCTCTAACTCTCTCTCTTCCCCCTCCTTTCCTCCCCCTCTCTCCGTCTCCTTTTCCCCCTCCCTCTCTCTCTGAGACACACATACACACATGTACACACACACTGAGCCTAGTAAATACCACATAGTTATTCACTTTAAAATAGTTTGTTTATGATATTTCATTTCCGCTTCTTTCTTAAACTGCTGTCATAAGGTTGGTACAATGCTCCCAGTATAGCAGGCGTAGATCACCCCATCATGTTTCCAGCGATGACCACTGGTATAAAAGATCATAGGAAATCCGGACACATTCAGACTCATGTGAACAAGAGAGAGGAAGGGTCCCTCTACCAACTCTGTGAAAAACCTTGTTTCCACGTGACTTCCTGGGGACACCCCAAGTACCACCTGGGGTCAAACAGTTTAGTGGCACAGAGTCACCCCCTTCGATGCCTGCTGTGTGCTTTCCCTTCGGACATGGTTTATCTTGTTCTGACATGACCAGTTTTCTGGGCTGACCACTCCCTTCATTCAAGAACATTCTTTCATCCCTTGACCAACTGATGGATTGGCTTCCCTACACGCCTACTTAGAATGCACGGGTACCTGCTTTTCTGTTCTGCAGCAGGTGATAGATGCATCCGAGGTTTGTCTGTGGGGACCAATGGCCTAGTCTGAGGTGAATAACCAACTTCCACTTCATGCTATATCTCTCTTCAAAGTTGTAAATGTTTTTGTCCATTTTTTCCCTTTTCCTAGAGTTAAGGTTTAATAAAATGGTACTTTCCAAAAAAAAAAAAGCAAGTATCTGAACCCCTGGCGAGACACATCAATAATAGTCACAATTCATATAACGATAAAGAGCATTCTGGAGTGCAGACCGTGGTGTTCGCACTCAGGACACAGCAACAAACACCACCAAGCCCTGCAATGAGCCTGAATAAGCAAGGGTTTCCAGGGCTAAAAGTAGGTTTGGAATTCTATAGAGTCAGGCGAGGAAGCTGGTGAGTAAGGGGAAGGATTAATGAGGAGCTGCGGGGCCACACAAACTGCCATATTGTTCTCCTGGTCACTAGACCGAGCAGCCAGTGATTTTGGCCTCCAGGATTAGACTTTTATAACTTAAAACAAGCCCCCTTAAACAAATGTGCACCAGGCAACGTGTCAACACTTCGTTGGTTTCAATAGAATTAGTTTTCTAAATGCTCTTTTCGGAAGCAGTTTTTGTAGTTGAAAATACATTACAAGGAACATTTACTATAGCTCCAGTAAGGCCATGAATGTCTGCCAAGCAGGGTTTTAATCAGCACAGCTGCACAGGGAACACAATCGACATTGCTATACCCCTCCCCCACCCCCAACTCCAATATCAGTGTCAATAAAGGGACTTAAGGTTATTTTGTTTGGTGTTTGCTGTAAATCATAGCCTGGACTTAATCGTTTCTGCTCAAAATGAACCTAGCTAATAGCCTGACGAAGGTGCCTGGGCAGATTGTGACGTAACAGCTCCGCCCATAACTCAGGCTCTTTTTATGCCCTAGGCCAAAGAAACCATAAGATCATTCTGCTAGCTGAGTGAAAACCTGCCAGAACTTCAACAAAGTCAGGAAGCCACATGTCCACACTGGAGGACAGACTGGAAGGTCGCCAGAGTTGCTGAAAATTCAGTGTCCCCAACTACAACTTGTTTTGTGGGGTATCCTCTGGTACCAAGACCCATAAATATGAGCAGCTCCAGAGCCTGTCAAATGAAAAACCCCATTTCCTCTGTATACAGACTCTTCTCGTGAATTTCAGTGTTTGACTTCTTCACCTTTTTTTGGCTGCCCCTTTCCTGCCAATTCCCCCACAAAGGAAATAAAAAACAGTGTCTTTCACATGTTCTAATAGTAAGAGATTGGGGGTCCTATTGTAAAAAGCCATGTAACCCCATTTGACTTGTTCCCCCTCTTTCTGAACATGAATGGAATCCAGGGGAAGGGCAACAGTCACTGTGTTGTGCGTCGATAGAGTTTGCCAAAGGAGAGTGGCTGTGAGGGGGAGCTGGGGCCCCCAGGAAGGCGTGTGAACATGCCTCAGGTGTGTTCTCTTCGGCCTGAGAACAATACATAGAGACAACTGCCTAGCTCTCATTTGCTCCTAACACGACCTCTGATTTATGTATCTGTAGATCACAGAGGGCATAATGCCAATTGTGAGCATGGGATTTGGGGACAAACTTGCTTGGGGTTGGCTCCTACCCATGTGGCTTCTACCAGTTGTTTACACTTAAAGCTGATGACATAAATCCTCTCTATCTGTTTACTTATTTACAAAGGAAACATAGAATCCAAATTTCCCACCAGCACGAGGTGGCAGGGCCAACTAAGAGGAGAAGATGGACAGCTGCTGCCCGATGCTGCTCTTCTTGTCAGGGTTCCATTGGGAGACAGACTGCGAACTCAACATTAAGGATCAAGTAGTTTGTGGGCACTGTGCAAGGTCAGAATTCGGTTCCTGTTGGAGGGATTTCAAAGACCCATTAGGAAAGTAGGTAAGCACACCTGTGCTCCCTGTTAAAAGCAGCGTCAATATCTCTCGCAGCTATGCTTGAATGGAAAGGCCAACCTGAGCATGCTTAGCTGCAGAGACTCTGGCAGAGGAGAACACGAGTTTTCAACTGTAGCAGGTGAGCTTTCAGGGCTTCTTCAAATCAGTCATCTTCAAAAGAACCTTTCCTGGGGCCGGAGAGATGGCTCAGTAGTTAAGAGCACTTGCTAGTCTTGCAGAAGACCTGAGTTCAATCCCTGGCACCTACATCCAACAGCTCATAACTGAATGTAACTCCAGAGGATTCAAAACCCTCTTCTGAATCCCAGGTCAACTGTACACATGTGTATATAGAAACATAAATAAAAAGAGAATATTTTAAAGATAAACTTCCCTTCTATATTGGGTTTTAACAAATGCAGGAAATGAATTCAGTGGTTATCTTCTGCCTTCTATTGAGTGCTTACAGCTGTATATTTGAGCTAAAGAATTTGGTGCATAAGTAAACACAATAAGCTTGGTTACACTTCCATACAACAGGAGAAGGGACATTTTGCAACCACTCAATACAACATTTCCGATGGTTGACTCCGTCTTTGGTTATCTCATCCTTGTGCGCATGATCCATTTGACTTCTCTAAAATCAAATTTGAAAAACAAAAACTGACCAAATCAAATTTGGGCTGGCCATGAAAAGTCACAACCTCTTCAGTGGCTTCTTGCTTTCCTGAACCTTTTCCTCACCCTGGGCAGGATGTGGGTGGTGAAGTCTGACCTGATTTCCTATTGCCTATTGTTTTCTACAGTTGAAGGCAGAGTCCAGCTGTGATGGACAGTATTGGTGATTAGGTAGTTCCCAAGGTAATTTGTAATCTGTAGTGTAGAATAAAAACACGTGTATCAGTAATGTTTTGTTGGATTCTTCTAGATTAAGAATGATCTTTAGATACAGGCAAAATTCTCTACTACTTCTATCCTTGTTTTCTTTCTTTCTCCCTTCCTTTACCTCTTCTTCTTCTTCTTCTTCTTCTTCTTCTTCTTCTTCTTCTTCTTCTTCTTCTTCTTCTTCTTCTTCTTCTCTCTCTCTCTCTCTCTCTCTCTCTCTCTCTCTCTCTCTCTCCCCCCCCTCTCTTTTTCAGACAGAGTCTCACTAGTTAGCTTTGACTGTCCTGGAACTCTCTATGTAGACCAGGTTGGCTCAAGGAGATCTGTTTGCTTCTGCCTCTGGAACACTGAGATTAAAGGCGTGCACCACCACACACCGAATTTCCTCTACTCTTTCCTTCATGGATTTTGTATGACCTTGCAAGAAAGAAGGTAATTTTGCATGTTTTCTTAGGTTCATTTCCTTCCTTCCTGTGGAAACTGTGCTGACATTAATGCTACCAGTAAGAAAGCAAAGAATGCAGTTGTGATGGTTTGGTACAATCATTACTAGGAAAGAACAGCATAAAAATAATTGTGGTTATCAAAATGCTAAAAGCCCCAGCCTTTTCTACAGAAATTTCACTTGGTTTGATAGCCCCAACTCCCATGGGGCTGGGGCTGGGTCAAATGTCTCCTGGAGGCATTATTATCGACTTGAGAATTTTTGCTCATTAAATACTCAAGGGTTTTCTTGAAAAGATATTTTAAAATGAAACCAAAAGGATTACAGTAAACATCTAAAAGAAAAAAACCCAAAAGTTTAACCACCTAGTTGTGTACTTTATGTTTTTTTACTCTGTGATCCAGTTCTCATGCAGATCTCCCTTGACTCACCATCAACCCATCAACAATTACAACTTCCTTATTATCCCCACCCACAGTTTTTCTTAACTATTGCCTATGTATTCATTCATACGCTCTCTGCTGCTCTCTCTCATACAAAAGTTCAATAAGGGATATTTTGTTTCCTGATGAATCGCTAGCTCCTAGAATAGGAGTCTAGATACATTGATCCCTTGGATGTTGAGATTTGTGAAATGAATGAAATAACTAGAACTGGGTATAAAAGGCAAGGCTCAGAGAAGGGTCTTGAATGGGAAGTGGAAAGCAAACAATTTTGAATCCTTTGCAGATTTAAAATAATGTTTTAATTAAAGTTCCCAAGAGTAGCAAAGAAGATTGGATATGGGCAAAGGAAAACAGGGGAAGACATAGTACAGAGTTGGTACCATCCACCTTCTTGAGAGCTGAGGAAAACTCTAGGCATATTTCTGTTTGCTGGCATATGATCACACCATGTCTGTTTCCTGTCTTACCCAGGCCAAGAAAAACATTTGACCTAAGACAACAGGAATGATTTGAAGTGAGTGACAAAACAGATTGAAACTGATTTTCAAATGAAACTTTTACCTTGTGTTGTGATGTCGTTGGTCTATTGTCATCCTTCATTAAATCCAATGACATATAGCATCAACTTAAAGTTTATAAAAATCTCTATTTAGAAGTGATAGGAGGCAAAGTTTAAGGGAGAGAACCTTGCAGGCTGGAGGAAAGTTAGATGATATATTCAAAGTGCTGAAAAAAAAAACCTATCAGCTAAGAGTATTCTACCCCAGCAAATTGACCTTCAATAACAAAGGAGAGATAAAGATTTTCAAAGGCAGTTCAACAATAATAATAAGAGTAACCTAACTTTAAAAAGGGGGAGGGTAAAGGAATTGATTAGATATTTCTTAAAAGAAGACAGAAGAATGATTGACAATACTATTTTTAAAAGTATTTATAATAATGAACACTAAAAAATGAAAATCAAATTTCTGTACCTCTTACAATGACTATTGTTGAGAAAGATTAAAGAGAACAAGTTTGGTGATGATTGCCAGACATACTGTTCGTGGGAGTACTCAATATTTTTATGATGGAAAATAGAAGGTATTTTATTTAGACAGAAAAGGGGAGATGATGTGGGATGTCTTTCTGTATATGTGTTGCTTTATTGGTTGATGAATAAAGCTGTTTTGGCCAATGATTTAGCAGAGTCAAGTTCAATGGGAAATTTGAACAGAGATATGTAGAGAGAGTAAGCTGAGTCAACAAGATGCCATGTAGCTGCTGAAGGAGACAGATGCTGGATCCTTACCAGTAAGCCACAGGCTTGTGCTAATACATAGACTAATAGAAATGGGTTAATTCAAGATGTAAGAGCTAGCTCTAGAAATATGCCTGAGTCGCTGGCCGAACAGTGTTGTAGTTAATATAATTTCTGTGTGATTATTTGGGTCAGAGCAGCTGGAAAGCAAAAGAGCAGTCTCCATTTACAGTAATTCCTCAAAAAATTAAAAGTAAAACTATTTAGAAATTCCACCATTCTACATGAACCCAAAGGAAATAACAGCAACACATAAAAAAGATATCTGCATTTCACGTTCATTGAAGCATTATCTTCACTAGTTAAGATATAAAGCCATTCTGTCATTCTAGAGTGCACCCATAAATTAATAGATAAACAAAATATATTCTATATAGTGAGATATCCCAGCCACCAAAAGGAGGAAAAAAACAGATGGTATCCAAGAAGAACCAACCCTAAAGAAAAGAATTTCTCAGGCTGCTCTGTGATGTCATTTTAAAAATTAAAATGGAGCAAATTAACAAAGAAGAAAACTCTCACTTTCTTAGTTTGCCTGGTTGGAACTGAGAATTCTGCAGAGAGCATCTTTTTGAAGCCTGCAATGTCATTATCTCCCAAATGCTTTTGCACGGTGGACCTGTTCTTTGTTTCTACTTCTGTGCTCTTTAACTACAACTCCACTTGCTCTTACCAGGCTATAAAAGCTAAATGTAATTACTCAACAGAAGTAACTGTTTGAGAACTATACAGTAGAGGAAATGGAGACTTGATGAACTAGGAATTCTTTCTCCCCAGCTCTCTGCCATTTTCAGTATGTTTTAAATAAGGTTTAACATGTGAATAGATAGTACAGGTTTATTTGTCTCTGTCTTTGTCTGTCTCTCTTCTTTGCATGTGCATGAACAAATGGATGTCAGAGAAACCCTGCATGAGTCAGTTCCCTCATTTCACAACTTGGATCCCAGGGCTTGAACTCAGATCCTCACGTCTGGACCTTTATCCACTAAGCCAGCTCTTCTACCCTGCATATCATGATGTTTAAATGGTCATTTCCATCTTATTACCATCATGTTGAGCCATGGGAGAAAAATCCCAAGTGCCAGATGATTCTAAAGGGTGACCTGCAGTGACACTGGCCTGTGCAGCAGTCATTCTTGCTGAGACCTTTTCATTTGCCAGATCACACTGAAAATAAAAATATCTCAAAGAGCATCTCACTCAAGCTTTTGTCGTTTGGCCTTTCTAGATAAGAAAAGAAATTCTTTTCTTATCTATTCTTTCTAGATAGCGAAAGAAGCTACTTTATGAATTTGCCTTGCCAGAGAAGAGTCACAACCAATCATGACTACCTGGGGATGCCAGGGACTTGCATTCACATGACAAGGCAGAGGGACCCAGGTGCTCCCTCCTGCTTCCATCCTTGGCCTTCCCCAAGTGAATCAGTAATGCTCTTCTAGTTAACTCTCTGATTTGTTTATTTTTTAAATAAAACATGTTTTAAATATCTTAAATGTCTAGGTCCTTTGTATCTTGAACAAGGAATTAGACAAGCCACAGAGGAACAAGACTGAGTAAACTTACCAAAGTGAGAGTCAATGCACACGGTATACTCCACAGACTTGGCAAGCCCTTGGCTCAACAGCTCTGAATTATTTGGGGATTCTATTTATGAACTTGAGAGAAGGGGGGGGCTGCTCCACTGGGGCCGGAACTAGAGTAGGTCCTTACTCTAATTGACAGGTGTGTTGCTGTAATTTTGGGACAATCCACTGTGTTCTGACTGCACAGTCCATGATTTTAAGCCCATGTATGTTCTCTCAGGTCATTTCACACTCATGAGAAGAGTGGCAGGGTTTTTCCTCTGACAGGTTGTTTGAAAGACGATTTGTCTCACGGTGCTTCTTAACATCGGTTTAACTCAATCTTGTTTATTTCCCCTTCTTCCAAGAACTACCTGACCCCAAATTCCCCACAGGAATGGAGTCTCTGGATTCGCTCATCTGGAAGGGGCAGACATGTTTCTCCAGGAGAGCCGTCCTATGTGGTGTCAGGTCACTGTGCTAGCCCTGTGCTAATCAGTGTTCCTTTAGGGTACTCACTTCTACCAGTGCCTGAATCCCTTTGGAGACAGACACAGCCATTTTCCCCCTATTCTTACCATGACTGCCTTTGCCTGGAAGATTAATTAGCCAAGCTGGATGAAGAGAAGCTCATGGAGCAGAAGAATAGTTAGGAAAGGTTTGCAGAAACCTGGCCTCTGGATAGCACCATGTCAGGCAACAGCCCGAAAGCAATCTTGTGAGAAACGGTCCCGATCAGTATGTAATGACAGAAATCTACATGTCAGCAGATGACTGGATGTAGGAGAATCTAGAATCCAGAGAGGAAGAAAGTGTTAAATAAATTCTCACTGTGGGTCCTGGCAATCAGAACAACCATGGAAATAAGTGAGTGGTTTGAGATAGGATGGTGGGAAACAGAACGCTGTGGATGCAGGTACACTTTGTCTATGTGCCAGTGGGCTAGCCAATATCTGGATACCATCAATAAAATCCACATTGTTCACATTTACATCTTAGCTCTTTATTGGTGAGAAGTTTTACCACTACATGCTAGCAGTCTCTGGGTTTTGTTTCCTATTGTGATTTGGCCTGTGCTTATCAAATTTTTCTGACCCAAAATGAGGCATTTGCAATTTAAGGAAGGGTATGAGTCACTCTTCCAAAGCAATGTCAGATTTCGGAACACACGATTTCCAGAGCCTTGAGCTGTAACACCCCCCCCCCCCACCAGATATGTGTAAG
The DNA here is from genome assembly GCF_982192425.1 of Myodes glareolus. NCBI lineage: Eukaryota > Metazoa > Chordata > Mammalia > Rodentia > Cricetidae > Myodes > Myodes glareolus. The sequence goes on along the minus strand of NC_142038.1, from coordinate 32,744,509 downwards.
CCGTGGCCGCAAACCCACCCAGATGTCTCTGATTTCATCTAGCAGGTCTTAACTGCTTTTCTCATCTTGTGTGTTCCCTTCATTTAATCTGCTGTAAATCAGCATGGCTTCGAATTTTTTAAAGAGGGAAGTTTGAGGAAATTCAATGATATGAATGTGAAAATAGTTGACTTCGTGAAGTTATACTGAGGTCCTGAACTAAATCAGGGAGCATCAGAGAATCACAGAAAACTGAAAGCCAACACAGCCTTTGAGCCCCCTCTCCTTCTTCTGCCTCATCTAGTTTCCTCTTGCAGGGGTCACTTCTATCAGACTATAATCAGTCTATGATTCCTTCTGAAACAGTCTCTGATATTTTCCATTAGAAAACAAAACTGTCACGTGACCTGTTTCTCTTCCTCCTACCGTCCTTATGTCTTTTTCTCCTTTGAAGCAGATTCCCCACATCGGATGAAATTTTTCTTAGAACTAAATTGCTCATTTGAATTTCAGGGAAACTTAGTTTTATTCTTATTTTTTAAGGTGATCACTAGTCACTCCTGTGATCTTTGTGCTGATTGTATCTTATCTCTTCTACCTTGACACAGAGTACTTAGGGCAATGCCTAAGAGCATCTGTCTTCTTGATTTAGTCTGTTGGTTCTCTCAGTTAATACCTCTCTTAGAGTTTAAATTTCAAAAAGGTTAAATCATTACTTTCATGTAATTATACAATGAATAACATGGCCAGTATTTATTATACTCATTAATCAATGAGGGGACCAGTAAGATATTAAAACTACTTCAAAGGAACAGTTGAAGAGTTATGTATTTGTAGATACTTCAGTAAAAGAGGATATTGTAGAGTAAAATAATTGCCTAACCTTTGTCTCTGGTTCACAAGAAAAAATTCCATGACTTCTGAATGTCTTGAGTAATTGAAGTGTCTTTGATATGTCTGGTGATTCCTGGGATCACATTTGAATTTCTAGTCATGAGGTGATTCATGTCAAGCCGATAGCAATTTCAAATGACTGGACCATTCTGAGAAGACCAATGCTGTGATTAGACCTCAAACCACATGATATTAGCCTGGTCTCTGGAAGCAGAAGGATTCAGGAAGTTGACTTCTTCCCTACGTAATAAAACCTCAGCAGAACGTCAACACTTAGCTGAATTTTCCTTGTCATTGGCACACACTGGTATGCCAAGATGAATCAAGATGTTGATTCATCTTGAGCTTGGGGTATGAAATTGCAGTATAGCCCTCCAGGTAGCCCAGACTGACTTGTTCTAATGTTCCTTCATCTGGTTTGTAGTTTCCATAAATAACTGTAAGAACGCACTGAGAAAGTATTAGCTAAGACAGAGATGGGTTAGTCAGTCTAGACTGACCTTTACCAGAAACAGGATGGTATTCAATGCCTTTGCCTAGAGATTCCTGGACTTTTGGGGTATAAAACCAAAGGTCAATGATTTTCCAGGGTCCCTCAGTATGAGGCATGAGAGACCCATGGAGAATGCAGACAAATGTCCATCTGGCCAGGCTTCCTGAGCCCTGGAGATCCAGTATATGACACTGTAAAGCTGCCACTTTCCCTTGGGGATTATTTTTTAATAATAAATCTGCTTTATGGGATTTGATATGAATATTCTGTTTCACCAGACCCCAACAAGTCTGCAGAGTGTACAGTGAGCCTGTTTCACACCTAAAAGATTCTTTCTGTGTGTTTAATCCTAATGTGAATCTTTCATAGTAGAGATGTAATTGGACATACAGTGTATTCACAGAGAATTGTTGTGAATTATCAAATTTGAGAAGCTCTTGGGAACTTTAATGTTGTTTGAAGTGAGGTGACTCTTGAGGAGGACTGTGCCCTTGGCCTGTCAAGTTTATACTAATGTCATATGACTACTGTCAGAATTGTTTGCTACTAACAGGAAAATTTGTCTCACTATCAGAAAAAAAATCTTTGAATTTGTAACCTCAGTATGTCTGTGATCTTAAAATCTCAACACTTTTAAGATCATGGTCCTCAGCATGCCTCTCTAGCTTGAACCTCAGCTCCAGTCCTTAGACTAATAAGTACTATTTTATTGTCAAAGAGCACAGACACAGTCTATCTAAAAATGAACCCCAAGTTTAATTCTCCCAATATTCTCAACACACAATTTTATGTGGCTCTGAATGGCCTATTGATCCTTCCCAGGGTTCATCTTTGGAGCCTTTCTTCCTCTTTCATGTCAAGTCTGGTCTAGCAGCAAGTTCTGCTGAGTTTTGTCCTCTAACTTCATCCTTAGCTTGGTCAGGCTTCATCACGTCCCCTGCTAACTTGGTCCAATGCAGGCTCCTCTTCCGGTCAGATGAATCCATTCACCTCCCAGCGAGTGTCTCTGCTGCTCACACCAGTTAGGCCGTTTCCAACACAACAGCTATCATGATCCCGTTAAAGCCAATCAGATCAATCAGACCATATCAAACTTTCAAAAGTCGTCTCATCTCCCTAGAAGAGGTCAGCTTATGCTGGTCTTCAGCTGGCGTCCTAATCTCGAGTCCTGCTGCTCTTTCTTGCCCCTTTGATGCCCGCCGTTTGCTTTTGGCTGACTTCACTTGGCCACTTGTTCATATCTGCTGATCTCTTTCTCCCCAGTCTGGAAATTTTCCTGATTCTCCATCTTTAACTGTCTCCCAGGAAGCTAGACTCTCACCAACCTTCTAGAACTGATCAACCATCTCTACTCTTCTTGGTCTTGTTTCTCGGTCTAAACTTTTATCTCCAGAGCATTTATCACCACTGATTATTATTTACAATTTATTTATTTTCTTTATTATTGTTTTCATGAAGGGGATTTAAGCTCCATGAGCATAACATCTTTTTGTTTCTTTGTTCTGAAACAGGGTCAAATCCCACAGCTTAGTCTGACCTCAAATTCACAATCTCCCCTCCTCAGTACCTGAGTGCTGAGTACTGAGATGCAGGCATGCAGTACCATGCCTAGCTTGGGTCAGCATTTCTACTGGCTCGCTCTTTCTTTCTTTCCTTCTTCCTTCCTTCGTTCCTTCCTTCCTTCCTTCCTTCCTTCCTTCCTTCCTTCCTTCCTTTCTTTCTTTCCTTGTCTTATTCTTTGACTTATTCTAGTGCTCAGATGAAATTTGGACACATAAGAATGTAATAAACATTTACTGGGTAATAAATTGTTATATATTTAAATTGCTGGGAAGTAAAGACACATATCACTAGCAATTTTGTATGCAAACAAAAGCTGTTGAGCATAGTGTTTTGGTGGCATGGTAATTATTTCCAGGGTTTAGAATTGATTTAGGAGCCAGCTTGCAAGTCATTAATAATGTCAATTTAATTACTTTACAGTTACAGCTCATTTTGGACCCTAAACTGAATCACTCATCTCGAACACCGCCTTATTCGTCAGGCTTGGCTCTGGCGATGTTGCGGCGAAGCTGCTATTTATTATTTCCTGCAATCTTTCCCCTTAGTCAATAGTTTTTTACTTGTAAGTAGTGCATACACACTTGAACTATTAAAGCCATGCTGTTTGCTAACTATGCTATCCACATTGTGCTTTGTTGTGTTGTTCTCTTATCCAGTCTAAATAAAAAAGGAGACTTAGGCATTGCTTCCCTCGTCCCGGCACCGGTGAATTGCAGGGTGACCGTGGAAAAAAGCCTGAGGTCAATCATCTTTCAAATTTTTTTATTTAGAAAGTCTAACTTCTTCAAAGGTTTATGCTAGCGTGAACGAGAGATGCAGGAGAGGGAAAGGCTCCCTTAATCTCCCTTTATCAGAGAATGAAGACAGGAAATAGAAGAGGCCATAGTGTTGGTTTTCTTCTTCTTCTTCTTCTTTTTTTAAGATTAGAGAAATGTCTATGTTTCGAGTACATTGAATATGTAATTGCAGTCGCTGTGGTGTCCCTCAAGAATGTGACATAAGAGACAATGTCTGTGTAGAACTTCTTGGGCTAGCTTTCAGATGAAAGATGTGTAGTGCACATGACCTGACTGGAGTCAGTGAAAAGCACAAAGTTGAGTCTCATGAAGGAAGAGAGTCGAAAAATAAGAGAAATAAAGCATTTGTCAAGAGCCAAGGTAAATGGAACTGCCACCTCTCCCTCGGAGCTCTTTCTCCATTTGAAGGCTAGGTCTGTCTGTTGCAAAAATGAGTTCATGTCACTCCACATTTTACAAAGTGCTCCTTCCAGGCGAGAGTCCCCCTAGTCATCCTAGCCTCCACTCTTTCGTAGTGACATTTCTTCTCCAGGAGTGTCGTGAGAAGATCCTGAGAAGAAAGATGGGGAAGTACTTGGATTTGCTCTCATGAAACTGTGCTTTGGGTGTCTAGCATCCAGGGCTCTGCCATGACTCTTGGAAAGATGCAGCGTTGCATTTGTGATAAGACTCTCTCCGTGAGACTCCAGAGGGTGTCACAACAGAAGCTTTTAGGCAGAATGAGGATTCGTCTGTTTTTAGTAAAGGGAAATGTATGCACTTCTTGATGAGTCACCAAAGAAGTGAGTCTAATTCCATTACGATTGTTGAATAGACAAAGTGGGACATGCGGTTTGCTGCTGTGTGGGACAGACCTGCTAAGACAGTTGAGGCACTAGCAACCTAGGCCTCATATCTTTACACAAAAAACCCTAAACCCAGATCTGTACAAGAAAGGAGGAAACAGAAGACATGTTTTCTTTCCTAAAGAGTAGATTTTAGTTCCATTAAAGAAGATTAGTTCACTTCCATGGCCATAATTAATGCTTGGGTCCCATAAAAAGGAACTACAAATTAAAGAAAAATATACCTTAAAACTCTAAGAACTGATCAGTATATAATTGAAATATATAGTCAGTTGGAGGCATCCAGTAACTGGTAAATTATGAAATACAGTCAATAATAGTAGATATTATGTTATTGTTCTGATATGAAAAATGTCTTAATAAACTTAGGAAAATTTCTTCTGAAAGCTTTTACTTTCCAGAATAACTCATGTAAGATGAGATTAAAATAGCAAGAAATAACCAAGAGTGAAGTCAATGTTCACTGTAGGCTGTTAAGAATATAAAAAGGAAAAATAAGGCACACTTACAAATCACTTGGGTAGTTTTTAATAGCTCAACATAATAAAGTTTTCTAAAAATCCTTAGATTCTCAAATTAATTTCCATTGCTTTTTCTGATACCCTCGCATATCTTTATGCAAAGAAGAGGAAGAAGACGAGGAGGAGGAGGAGGAATAGGAATATACAATACATGATATACTTCGGTTTGGGATTCATGATTTTTGCTCTATATTATTTTGACCTACCTAATAATGAGACTCTTTATAAAACCCTCACTTTCTAGCCCCAGGATCATTTGTTTATGAGACATAATTTGTTTCTCTGTGAGTGATTCTGTGCCTGGAGGCACAGAATCTGAGTCGGCCATGTGTTGCCGTATTTGTGTTTGCTGGACCTGGAAAGGATACGAGGCCTCATGCTAACTTCTGCTTGAGTCCGTGACTAACTCTAGTTGATACATCATACGTTTAAGACATTATTTGTGTGAACAGAATGGTTCGTCTGATGACTTTAATAGTTTAACCGCTTAAGACACCTTTTTCAAGACAATGGCTATGGCCAGAACGTTGGGAATGCCAAGGGTACTGAGAAACTGGGGAGGGACACCACCATCAAAATCTTATAGAAACATTAACTTATACTTATGTTTTATTTGGAAAGCTGGACCAGCTTATTGCCCTGTCAGGGACTGCCACAAACAGAATAGGGGAACACAGTCATCCAAAGACATTGTGGAAGCCATGAGAAGTTAGAAAGTTCTTCTATTTTTTTGTCTTATAAATTATTTTACCTTCTCATGTTTACAGATAGATAGAGGGGAATTACAATCTAGTGTATAAAAGGATGTCTTTGGGTGATCTGGGGCGTACTTAGTATCACTTTGTGTCCTTGGTGCACTCGTCACTGGACACAGTGAGATGGTGACATCTTGCTCTTTTAGAGTTTGCAGCCTAATGTTAAGAAGGGGGAGATGTTTCATGGTTTGGCCATGAGAAGTGATGGGATGATGAAGGGAAATATCCCTGCGTAATAAGTCTGCAGAACTTTAGACTGGAGACAGCGTAAGTGTGCCCGTGAAGGTGTTTCGTAAGCTGGGCAAGGCAGCAGAGAGGCAGAGATCATAACAGACTTAAGAACAGGAAGGGTGGCATTCTCTTTGCATCCTCAAGACAGAAGCCTCTGACCATTTCTTTCCCAAAACCTTCCTCAGCTGAATTAGAAACGATTCCTAACAGTTAATGGATGCTACGAGTTCTCAATGGAGAAGGAACGTGACCACAATGGGAGTCACAGGAGGGGAACAACTCTTATTTGTCAGTTGATTTCATGTTCTGTTCCTTCTATCTCTAAAAATCACATGAGGGGCTTGGGAAAAAAAATAGCAAGGCTTTGCATAAATACGCCTACTCTCATACTGCGGTTTTACTATATATTATAATATTATGTAATATTATACCACGAAGTCATTTAAAACATCAAGCTCACTTTTTTCTCGGTCACAGTGCTGAGTGGACCCATGTTTCAATCATCTTGTATTTGATGTGTGGGGTATTTTCTCTTTTGTTCTTTCAAATCTCCTTAAAAATATAATCGTGTGGTGTAAATTGCAAACTGATGTGACTGTATTTCAAGGTTAAATATGAAGGCTCTTAACCTATTAAAGATAAGTACCAAATTAGGAATTAGGACTCATAATTTTGAATCTGTATTAGTAAGTTTACAACTTAGATTTACAGAACAACTGATTGTCTGTTCCAGAATATGTACAGCTCTCCCAGTTATATGCAGATCAAGCCCCTAGTCAGTCTTTACATTTCTTCAAGGTGTCCACACTCACTCCTCTTCATATTCATTGAGAACAGACTCACACACATGTGATCACGAGGACAATTAAATTAGGAAGAGAGTCTCAGCAGTACAAGATAAAAGGAAGAGACGCTCGAAGGGGACCCTCTTGTTCAGAAAGCTGCCTTTCTTAAACTAAAGCTAGACATTTGAAATAAAGGCGTAGGGCAGCGTTTGAAATAATGTTCCCGGTTTTCACTTTGAACTTAAAAGGACAAAAGTTTCCAAAAAAAAAAAAAAAAAAAAAAGGTGAAAAGACTTTATCAGGCCCCTAAGGAATGTGGGTAATGCAGGTGAGTGATACAAAGAGTCCTTAGAATGGGCAATGTACAGACAGCTGTCTCCTACAGGGGAGATGCTAAAGTCGGGTTACTATTATTCAGTTCTTGCTCAGAGATATGTCTATGCTAGGGAAATAATTATATGGAACCTCAGTGACAGGATGTGCTCTGAGAAAAGCATCAGCAGGCGATTTCCTTACACACACATACACACACACACACACGCACACATGCACACACACACACACACACACACACACACACACACACACACACACCTCTGCATGTATGCTCACAAACCTGGATGGTTCAGGCACCACCAGTTTAGGATATCACATATTCTAATGGTGCCTACATCACATATGAGGTAGGTTGTTAACAGACATGTCCTTACACAGGGTACAGCTATATGAAATGGTTTCAGGCCGTGTGACTGACTCACCTTTGTCACATTTCCTGCTAGTAAGTTAGGTATTTCAAATTTAAAAAGATTCAATGTTGAAACAGGACTATTTTTTCTTTAATTTTATCGTTGAGGTGTGTGTGTGTGGCTGTGTGTGTCTATGTGCCTGTTCCTCTCTCTCTCTCTCTCTCTCTCTCTCTCTCTCTCTCTCTCTCTCTGTGTGTGTGTGTGTGTGTGTGTGTGTAATTAGAGAGAACAGAAGCCAATGCAGGAGTCGAGTTTTCTACTTTCACCATGTGGGACTCAAGGATAGGACTGAGGATCTCAGGCTCGGCTGCAGGTCCCACCTCATCAGCCCCAACAGTTCTAAATCTTAAGGAATACAACATGTAGCTACTTAACAAAAACCAGGTACCTCACACGTGTCAGGAAGCACTATTTTAAGTACTTGAAATAAATGACGAATGTCCAGCCCAGTCTCTGTCTTGTTACCCATCCAGCTTGCCTTCTAAGCCCCTTCAGTACAGCTGGGTTACATGCCTTATCAAAGAACTGCTTGAAGAAAAAGGTACCCAGCCACGTTAAGTAGTTTTGTGTAGGAATTTTGTAAATGCTAGAAGGGAGAGTCTGCACTGTTGATTTTAAATAAACAGAAAAAAATCTAAATAAAAGTCTAGTGTTGCCTAGGCTTCTGACCCTCCATCATTCAGATATTGTCACCCTCCCACCCTGCAGGGTCCTCAGAGAAAAACCTGTGCTCAAGCCAGATGGATTTTAACAGCCTCTAACAAGCGTGTCTCCATCTTTATTCCGAAATAGCTGTTAGATTGAAACTTTATTGTCCTCTACAAAGAGATTGTACATTTGCACTCTCCGACTCAATGGCCGTCGAGTGTGCTCACTGCAGATACATTCTGTTGGACAGGCAGAAGCAGGATGTACACCTTGTCTGCTTGCAGTGTTTTGAAGGGCTTGCTGGAAATACCACAGGACAGGGTCAAGGGAAGTCCACACTGGCCAAGGCTGTTCAGATTTGTTTTTTTTAACTCTAAGACATGATTAGTTTTTCTCTCTCTCTCTCTCTTTAGTAGGGAAACCTGGCTCAGAATAGACATGATTGGTCCACCTCTTAATCAGTGTTTCCTCCCAGCCTAATCTATGTTCTTAAAAACAATCGGTGAGAGATTGGACGAAAGAAAGAGTTTTGTGTTTATTGAGAGCAAATGAGACATTTGTCTTGAGATATACACATCCGTATACATGCATTACAGCCAAGTAAAATGTGAGATTATTTTTGCTTCAGAAGATATAAAAAAACACACTTAGATGTATAAACAAAACAAAGATTCTATCTACATATTGAATCCATTTTGGGGGAGAAATTATTCTGTGCACAGTAGCTTTAGATCTGGGTGCTTGGCCGAGGCTGAAGAAATTGCTGGTGCCAATTCCAATTTGCTTAGTTCATTTGCTTTGCACCTAAGTTGTAAATTAATCATTGCTAGTAACATCAATTTAGTTGTAATTAATCATAGAGGAAGGAGGGAAGCAGTCACATTGGAGCCAGCCATATCAGCTGCCTTATCTGATTGCTCTTGTGTAATTTTCCAGCACTTTGATGAATACCCAAGGCAGGAAATGCTTTGGGGGCTTCAGAGGGATTGAATGATGAAGGGGCAGAGTCGGAGTCTAACCCAGACTTCTCTTTGGAAATGCACACGAGGGCACTACAAATTGTTAGTTATTGTAACTAGGGATTCCTTTTTGGGGGTGACTGTTGCATGGGTAACTTTTACAGGTGGCCATTACATATGTGATTTTTATACACACACACAGAGCCACAGAGAGAAAGACACACACACACACACACACACATGCACACACACACACATTTCCTTGCATTAGATAAATGGCCTGTTGATGTTTCCACATCAGGGAAAACTAAAAACAGATTTTTATTAGAGCTTTGGTTGGATGACCCAAGTCAGTGGCAAGTAGATTCAAACTTCCACTTTCTACAGTGGGATGTTGATGTGTTTCAGGTTGAGACACTGTAAGGAGACATAGTCTGGAAGGTGGCTTTTTTTCATGAGTTCTCATGCAAACCAAGGCAAGGTGAGTTACATCCCCATCTTCTGACTCCTTACTGTTCTAAATGGAAAAGTGAGTGACTGGTTCAATCTGGTGCTAGTATTCTGAACTGCTGCTCTCTGCAGGGAATCTGTTTTTTTGAGCGCCTTTCATTCATGGTCTCTGCCTTGAGTTTAGTCATGTTGGGTCATAGATTATGGTCTCCCCAGCAACATCGCCATCTTCTTCACACTCTTAAATTAATTTACTCTTACCTTTCTGCCCTTCTTTGACGACGTACAGGAACACCTGGGTCCTGCACATCCAATGGTCAAGCAGGAAGATGCTATCATGTTTTCTTAAGAAGAACTGTTCTGGTCCTTGGGCAATGAACCAAGAATGGTTCAGATCCATCTTGAATGGATGCAGAATTTCCCTTAAAGGTTGGAGACTTTCTCAGGCTGTGTTTAAAGAACCAAACCACAGAAAACAAAACCGGAAGGTTTTCTTGATCCTGTCTGGGGATTTTGCAGATGCTCTTGGAGCTTGACTCCAAGAGCAAAGAGGTGACTGACCTTTGATACCTCGTTCTTTCCCTTCTTCTCCTCTTCTCCATAATTCTCCAGACTTAAACCGACCTCCTATTAATTCCGTCTAAGAGGCACTGTCTCTGAAAACAGTTGTCATGAACTCCTCCAGGCTCACACTTCATATCTAGAGGACATTATCATTCCTTGTGCTGGGATTAAAGATGTGCACCATCACACCCAGCCTTCGGCCTTTGTATTTCTTACTTTGAGATCTATCTACTCAACTCGGTAGCCCATTTATTGACTGTATGATTTTTGGCGTGCAATGTCTATGGCTGTTTTACTATTCTAGATATTAATCTCCTAGCATATGCATAATCAGCAAAGATTTTCCCCCATTCTACAGGCGGTCTCTACTCCGCTGCTTTCTTCCCTTCCTAGGCAGATGCTTTACCCATTTGTCAACTCTTCGGATCGTTTTCTGAGGTGGTGGAGTCCTTTTTGTGACCTCCTTGCTTCTGTGTTGCTGTGCTTTGCCTATGTTTCCCTTTAGCAGTACTGCAGTTTCAGGCGTTTGGCCCATTTTGAGTTGATTTTTTGCACAGGCTGGGAGATGCAGATCTAGTTTCCCATCACAGGTGAATATTCAGTTCGCCAGCATCATCTGCTGCAGAGATGGAAAGGGTAGCTCCTTACCCTGCTTGTGTCCCCTAGGAGCTCAGCTGCTCAGCTGCTCCACAGAGACCAGCTCTGATCCTAACTTCATGGCATTGCTCCCAGGGGTGTTCTATTCCTGTGTGCATCTTCGACACTGGGACACTTTCTTCTTAGGTGGTTTGCAGAGCTGTCCTCGGTCCTTCACCTTTTATTGATGATGTATCTATCAGCACCCACTGAATGGAAACGATCTTTAGGATGGAAGCATAGTGTTCAAGCATAAGAAAGTAACATGATTTATTTAATCAGATTCCCCATCGGGTTGTCTCCAGTATAACTATTTGTAAACAATGCTAAAATAAACATCCCTCAATAAATACACATATCATATAGTATATTATTAGTTAATATGGTACGTATTTCTGCACCAATATCTTTGTTTAGTTCTACGTATTCTTTTGGCCAGCTTGTATATATGATAGAACTCTAAACGTTTACAGAATTATGTAAAGAATGTATAAGGCTGAATTTTTGTTCATGGTATTGCATTCTGAACTGAAGTGATTAGAATATCTCATTAACTTGAGCAAATCACATTTTTTCCTGAAAGAAAAATTACAAATGACAGGAATATACTTAAAGGGAAAAATTATTCTATAGAACCCATAGAAATTAGTCCCCTATGGGATATGTCGCCATTAAACATGAAGCATGGCTTACATCAGAACTTATCAGAGCGGTGTGGCAAATGTCAGTGTCTCAAGTGACATGTAAGAGGACAGCAACCTTGTAATTGGGATGCTGTTTCAACAAGTTCAGTTTCCGCAGGAAGGATGTGCCACATGCTGACTTTTAGACCTGGTGATGTGACTTAAAATAGTGTTTTTCCAAGATTGGATTGGGTCAGGAATTAAGTAAATGGAATAATTTTGCGCCTATATTAGTCCTGTCTACAGAATTCTCACCTGAACTGTTAAGTCCAAGTGGCAAGGTTAAACTCAGTACAGGCTTGCTACATGAGCAAGGTAAGAAGATGGAGGTCTTATGACCCCGAGTAACACTCCAACCTATATTGTAACCAGCTAATATTTTTCAGTTTATGTTTTATGGCACCTTAAATGTACCATTGTAGACACACATGCGAATTCACACAGCTCAAAGATGCTTTTAGAGGGAACTGACCATTCTCCTCACAGCAGGACCAGGAGAAGGACTGTGTGAGCCTTTTAATACACTCTTCAGACTGGACCTTGGAGAGAGCTTTGGTTTGGGTTTGGTCTACTGTGTGTTGAGATTGTATGACTTCATTTTCAGTGCATTTCTTCTTGGGTCAAGACACAGCTTGACTCAGTCATGTTAGGATTTGTGTGACATTTGGCATTAACCATCCTGTCTTAGAAAAATTACCGTCACTTTAAACTACAGAAATAAATTTACTAAACACAAACAACCCCAGTTATATAAAACGGACGTTATTTGAATGGAAAATTGTTTTGGAAAGTTCATAGTTGTTAGCCATTTCTCAAAAGTATAGAAAGGATATGGAGAAACGGGCACCTTCACACATGTCGGCATTTCCTTCAACAAGGAAACTTAGGAGAAGGGAGAGATGGCTCAGCAGTCAAGCGCACTGAGTGCTCTTCCAGAGAACCTCAGTTCAATTCCCAGCTCCCACATGGCAGCTCACAGCTTTCTGTAACTCCAGTTACAGGAACACCCATGGCAAAACACTAATGTTCATAAAATAAAAGAAAGAAATCAATTTAAAAGATAACATAGTTATATCTTTCATAAGTTATTTTGTTTCTCCATTCCCCCTGCCACACACCCCATGGAGCTGAGGACAGAACCCAGAGCCTTGTGCTTGCTAGGCAAGCACTCTACTGCTGAGCTAAATCCACAACCCTCATATCTTTCATAAGTTCACTATAGCCATACCATTCATCAGATCCACCCTTCTTTTGAGAATTAGTACTGTAGAATTCCAACTTTCTGGACAGGTACAAAGGCGTTTGGTCACAGATTTGCATAGAAAAACTTAGCAGTGTGGAAAGAAGAGTCTATCTGCTATACAACAGACCTAGCACAGACAAAATGATACCCCATGTTGTGAGGGTCAGAACGAGAATGTCCTCTAGAGGCTCAGACATTCAAACACTTGGTTACCACCAGTTGGTGATGCTGTTTAGGCCAACACAGGAGGTGTGGCCATAGTGGAGGAGGACCGTCACTAGGGGGCAGACTTTGAGAACTTAGAGACTCATGGCACTTCTAGCTCACTGTTTCATACTGAGGTCTCTAGGATGGCTGCTCCAGCTGCCATGTCTGCTGCCATGTCCTCACCAATGTAGACTCTGGATCTGGAGACCCAAGTAAACTCCCTGTGTCTGCTGCTTTGGTTATGGTCTTTAATAACAGCAACAGGAAACAAACCAAGTCACAGATGAAACTATTTTTCACAGGTATACTTGAATCAGACATGGTGACACATGCTTGCAGTCCCAGCATTTGGGAAGTTGAGACAGGAGGCTGACCAGCTCAAAGTTAGTCTGGGTTACACAATGAGGTCTTACCATAAATAAAAAGCAAAACAAATTAACAAGATCAAAACAAGATATATTTGAACTACAGCTACTGATACTGGAGGGATTTCCAGAATAAACTTTTGAAGGACAAGGATAAGTGGGGATAATAAGGCATAGTCTAAACTTATTTTTCAATGAAGGAAATGAAAAGCCACCCACGCAGTAACATATAAAAACAGCTTTGAAATCTCACACTGGCCTTGAGGCATTGCCGTTATCAGCAGGTATATGGTTCACAGTAATATGACTGAGTAACGGGATGATATTTTCTTTTAGGATGTATGTAACAAGGCACACAATTATGCGTTACTTCCTTCACCTAGAAAGTAAAATAAAGAAACTGGGTGGTGGTGGCAACTGCCTTAAATTCCAGCACTCGGGAGGCAGAGGCAGGTGGATCTCTGTGAGTTCAAGGCCAGCCTGGTCTACAAGGGCTAGTTCCAGGACAGGCTCCAAAGCTACAGAGAAACCCTGTCTCGCAAAACCAAAAAACAAACAAAAGCAGAAAAGAAAAAGAAAGAAAGAAAGTAGACTAAAGAACATGCCAAGTTGGAAAGCTTATGATTGGAAGAAGAGATTTATAGACGATAACTTTGTATTGCTTCATAAGGCCTAGTGACGTCAAAAAGAGATACTTCAGTAGTCTAAATAGTAGAGATAGTAACCATGGGTTGCCGTGAGAGGCTGGTCAGTAATATGCTTTTTTTCTTTTCAGGAATTTAGACTCTTGCTTCAAACTAATTTTCTTTTTTTTCCATAAAAACTCCAAAACAACAACAAAAACAAAAACAGAAAAACAAAAAACTCATCACTGTCAACATGACCAACAAAAAACTTGCTGAAAGGGGGTAAGGAAGAGATCACATTATTCCCTAAATGGCAAAAATGGCAGTGGAAGACCCCAGCACTCACCTCACCAGCCACACCTGAGACCATTGGAAAACATAGATATTTCCTTTATCATTCATAACAGTAGCAAAATTACAGTTATGGAGTAGCAACACAAATAATTTGATGGCTGGGGGTCACCTCAATGTGAGGAGCTGTATTAAAGGGTCACAGCGTTAGGAAGGCTGAGACCCGCTGTTCTAGAGGCTTGGAGAATAGAATCAGAGCTGACTAATACTTTGACCTTTGGAAAAATGGGTTTCCCCTCATGACGACCCCTCACCCTGGAGTAAGAAAGAGGACGAGGCAGAGAAGGAAGGAAATCTCGCTTGTTAGAAGAACAAGGTTAAAAACTGAACAAACAATAAGGAATATATTTTCAAACTCTGAAGCAACACTTGGAAAGAGAAGAACATTAGCCTTCGACTACTTTTTTTTTTTTTAAACTTTGAGGGTTCATGAAAATAAAAGCCATATTTTTTTTCTATGCATTTCTAGCTTGCTCAAACCATCTGCGCTTCAAGGACCATCCAGGCCATGTGTTTTTAGTTAATTTACACTTAACTCATCAAAATGTTGACTTGCTATTCCAGCCATTTGATGTCTCAGAACTCTTCCATGCATTTTAACATACATTCAGAAAGTCTTTCCTCTGTGCGGATGGGAAGTCATCATTAGTGAGTGGTAAAGAGAACTGGGTACCAGAGTGTCAGCCTGATTCTGGATGCAGTACGAAGGAAATACCAAGTGTCTTTTTTTTTTCCTTTGCAAACTGCTTTTCACACACACATGGTCACAAAATCCTTCATATGATAAACACGAGAAATGACCAAAAGACCTCAGAACCATCACAGGCCTAAATGGAGTATTGACAATGCGAAGACATTACTTGGAGGACTGAGAATACAAGTTTCTGAAAGAAAGGAAGTTCAGAGGCGGCAAAAAAGCCCGGACCCCTCACTCTCACGCCATACCCCCAGACCTTGTGCATATTGTCCTCACCAAACACCGCAAAGGAGCCACCAGGCAATTTCCCATAGAAAAAGGGAAAAAGCTGAGGTTTGGTGACACTCTCTTTTAAGAAAATAAACCAAGCCGGGCGGTGGTGGAGCACACCTTTAATCTCAGCACTCGAGAGGCAGAGGCAGGCAGATCTCCTGTGAGTTTGAGGCCAGCCTGGTCTACAAGAGCTAGTTCCAGGACAAGTTCCAAAGCTACAGAGAAACCCTGTCTCAAAAACAAATGAACAAAAAACAAAAAAGAAGAAAAGAAAGAAAGAAAGAAAGAAAGAAAGAAAGAAAGAAAGAAAGAAAGAAAGAAAGAAAAGAACCCAAACCAAATCAACAACAAAAATCCCACTTAACTCATACTCTAAGAATTCTCCTGTGGTTTTATGTTGCAAAGAAATATTTTATTCTTTCTCATGATATGTAAGTTTTTGGCCAGAACACTTGACTGAAAGTGGGCAAGGCCAGTGTCTGCTTGCACATCAGACTGTGGTAAATCCCCAGGACACATGCCCTCAGACTTCTAGAGCCGTTTGATCAAGGAGCCTTTTGTGACTGGAAACATGAAAGGGCTTGAGAGACCAAAAAACCATGAACGATTTTCTGGGGCCAAAACCCATGCTAAGACGAAAGGAGCCAGTTCAAGTCCAAGCACCAATTATAATAGAAGATTCCTGATGCCGAGGCATGGATCAGGTAGGACCTGGAATGGGAGCAAGACCACGGATCAATAGGAGGGTGAGGCTGGGGAAACTGAAACAGCCAGGCAATTAGAAAATGTTCTTGGTAGAACATAGAGACAAAATTTAGAGATCAGAGAAGGTCAGTCAGATTGCAGCGACTCTCGTGATCAAAGACTTCTTGGGTCATTTGGCTTCTTTTACATCTGTTTATAAAACAGTGGTTATTAACCTGTATATCAGATACTTACAATATGATTTATGTTATTGGTTCTTGTTTTTCAGGCAGGGTTTCTCCCTGTAGCCCTGGCTGTCCTGGAACTCACTCCGTAGAGCAGGTTAGTCTGGAATTCAAAGAGATCCGCCTGCCTCTGCTTCCCAAGTGCTGGAATTAAAGGCCTGTACCACCACCATGTCCCGCCCTACATTACAATTGTTTGCTAACAGTAGCAAAATTACAGTTAGGAAGTTGCCACAAAATAATTTTATGGTCCCAGCAGTAAGAGGGACTGTATTAAAGGGTCCTAGTATTAGGGAGGTTGAGAACCTCAGAATAAGATGTCAGGAACACAAGTGTACATGGTGATCACTTCAGCCAACACTGAAAAACGTGACTTCATTCTTCTGCTTATTGTTTTGTTTTCATAAATGTGAGGTTTGTGGCCCAAAGTGGAAGGACAGCATGTTCACTCAGCTGTCCCCTAGCTAATAGCAGAACCTTGAGGAACAGTCATAGATCCAGTCACTTCTGCACTGCTCTGCGCACCCCAAGCCAAACAGTCACTTCCTCTTTGGTCGCCTCCCGTCTCTCAGCAACCCAAGCTTGCCTGCTTGTTTTTCCTTTGCTTCATCTACTCCCACTCCAACTAGCTCTGGCCTGAAGCAGAGATGACACTCTGTCACCCCCGAAGCATAGCTGGCGCTATTTTTAGAGGGGGGTCACAGGAAAGTGTGCTTGTTTTGTGAAGTTTCGGGCTTATTCTTAGCACATGAGTTCAGAGCTATGAACCAACCCTGAACCTTTGGAGCTGTGAGTCAACCAGCTGGAACCAAATATGCAAAAGGGGGAAAAAAAGGCTCTGGCTAGGAAAACTCGTAGGCGGTTCCTTTCTTCTTCTATTTTCTCCAGGAACATTGCGGTGAGTTAAGTGTAAATGAATCAGAAACACAAGGATTTTATTTCCCTCACCACATGCATGAGTTTAAACCTTAATGGAAAAAAGTGCTCAGCACAACGTGTTTCGAATTGTCTCTGTCCTTTTTCTCCTGTGATCTCTGGGAGATGGAAGCTGAAGAATGTTGAAGACAATGCAATCAAAAGCAAGCATGAGTCTTCGATGTTTGGGCAGCACATGCCGCTCTGTTAGGCCAGCTGGCGTGGAGCTTCCCTTCTGCGAGCCAGACAGTATTTTTAGTCTTTGACCTAATTATATTACCGAAAGAAACTCATGAACAGGCTTGGATCTGAATACACTGGGTAGGGATCTGTCACCGAACTGTGAGAAATCATATCTTATATGTTCTTGAAGAAAGTTTGTGACTGGGCAGAGGAGCCTAATAAACGGTCAACAAATTTATTTAAAATTTAAAGAGTTAATGAAATAGCTTTTCGGATCGTGTAGGCCCCTACGCGTGACCCTGTGTGTATCTTGTTTAATGCTTCCAGTGATTTACTTTGTTGAGCATAAATAGAAGCTTTTAGAATATTCCTACTAAGAAAATTACAGCCATTTTTGGGATTCCTGTCGCCTAGTGTGAGGCCCACTCTTGTTGGCCAGTCGATGGGGAAGCATTGCACAATCATTCTTTTGTTTTCATGGAATCAGGGCTGATGTTAGTTAAAATTTCCTGTTAGGTTATCAGAACACTAATAATTAGCGAACTAAACATCAGATGTTCTCTGTAGGCAACGCCTACAGACCCATCTCTTATTCAGATTTACATCCATTTTCTCCTCTACCCAAAAGCTTCTAAGAGCGCATGCAAGTTTAAATAAATTGTCTCTGGTTGACCTGTGGTTTGGCATTTGGAAACCCTCAAATGGTTTAAATTAAACCAATTGAGACACTAGCATCTTTGGATGGACACACAACAAAGCCGTTGCGGCAATTTTGTTAAAATGATAAGTTGGTTAAAACACAAATATGCAATTCTGTGGACTGCCAAGAGAGGGTTTCCCTCAAGTAGCCCATTGTCTATGGTGGTTCTGGACCATATTACTCAGGACGAGGGTACACAAGTCCCTATCACATCTGTCATTAACTATGCGTTTTTGTTTTTGTTTTTTTGAAATACATGTTGCTCAATGTATTTTAAATAGAAGGAAAAACTGGGCTACGTTTCAAAATTTAAATATGGTACATGAAAAGGCTGTGTTCACATTTAATTAAATTACGGTCTATGTGCCATATGCATAATCAGACATTACCTCTCTCCCAGATGGAGATGATGAGTAGGGATAAGGAATGAAGGTTCCCATCCTCCCCCACCCCCCAAAGCACAAAGTACAAAGTACAAATTGAGATGATTTTCTAAGGAATGCCAACACAAGGACAAACTACTCCAGCTACTGCCATGACCGAGCCCTGGAATGATCACTTCGTGGCTCATTAATTCCCAGCGCTGGAAAGATGACCCCTGTGAAGAGAGGTGGCATCCCTACCTCCAGAGGTTACGACTTTAGCTATTTTCGGTTCTAGTGGTGGGGCGGGGCTTCCCCTGGTGCCCCAGATCCCACCTTGCCAAAACCCTACAGTTTAGAAAACGGCGAGAGGCTTCTCATTCGCCTCAGCGTGTGAACTTCGGTTACGGAAATTTCAGCGTCATGACTAACACAGCCTGAACTGGAAACAGCGGACTCCACAGTTAGCTCTCTGAGGCCGAGACACAGAATAGACTTTGTTCAACCCTGAAGTGTATTCGCCTCAAGCCAGGATGGGGGAGGGAAGAGGTCCTTTTCCATATGAAACCAACGTGTTTTTCTTTCCTCTGCTGCTCTGCAGTTTTTTTTTTTGCCATATTTTCAGAGTTCACATCTCTAATCAGTTGGTGGGAGTGTAGATTTAATGACATTTATTTTGGAAAACATGCTCTGCTAAAATTCTGTAGTAATGTAAGCTGTTTAATTCTAAAATTGGCAGCTGAAACCAGCACTGTGTTCGTGTAAGCAGCTACTGAAATGCTTCGGTCAGAGGCATTTTGAAGCACAGATAGTTGAGACATTGCTGTTGGTGCCACACATTTCCAAAAGGGACCTTCAACTCAGTGTGGATGGGCCACCAATGGCAGAAACGAACAATGCCATCCATGTGCATCCACCAATGGGCTTAAAGGACAATTTGTGGGTGACTGTGTCATGCAAGAAAATTTCTCAGCTGCAAAAACTCCCTACGTATTTAAATGGAAGAGCCTCGCCCCCATGAACTGGTATTTCATATGTATTTTAATAAGCAAAGCTTGCCTGAAGATCAGAAAGTAAAACACCCCCACTGGTCAGCCTTACAAACCAGGCAGTGGTGACACATACCCTTAATCCCAGTAGCCACACTAGTTTGCTGTAGAAACCGGGCAATAGTGGTGCACGCCTTTAATCCCAGCCCTAGAGAGGAATATGAAATGGGAGGAGACAGCTCTCAGACACAGTCTCATTCTGAGATTCCTGGAGGCAGGATTGCCAGTTCGGACTGAGGTAGAGTAGCTGATTGTTTTGCTTTTCTGACCTTCAGGTTGAACCCCAATATCTGTCTCTGGGTTTTTTATTGATTGTGCTACATTCCCATGTTGGAAAATTAATAGGCCTATTCTCATGCAAGTCTCCTGTAGTGACCACAGCTGCTGAGAGTTCGAGGGAGCAATGGCCCTTCTCCACCCCCCCCCCCGCCCCGCCAACCTGGAGGACAGAACTCCACAATGGCAATTCTACCACTCAGAAGGAAGATCATAAAACCAGGGCCATATTGGCCATATAAAAACAAACCAAAACAAAAGTCTTATCTTTTCTTTTTAAATATTTAGTTTTATTTATGCAAATGCACAGGCCACACATTTAGATACACAGAGGGGCCAGAAGAGGCTGTCGTAGCCCTTGGAACTGGAGTTATAGGCAGTTGGGAGTCACCCAAAGAGGGAGCAAGAATCAAACTTTGAACTTTGGTCTTCTGGAGAAGCAGGAAGTGGTCTTGATGTTTTACCCAGTTCTCCAGTCTGATAAAAAAGCAAAAATACAATAAAAAAGTTTCTTTTATTTTCTTTATAGAAAAGTAATGGGAAATAGAGGAAATATAAGAACGAGTATTCTTGGCCTCAGAAATAGTATGTGTGTGTGTGTGTGTGTGTGTGTGTGTGTGTGTATGTACTCTGTAATCTGTAGCAGAGACAGATCAATCTGTAGGAGACAGAAGTGGACAGGACTCTGTTTGTGTAAGAAATCCGCACACTGTAAACTCAAATTAGGGTGATGTTCACTCTTCATCCTCCTCAAAGGATGGAGTAGGAAAATTAGCTCTATATCGGTTTTCTCCAGCTTCTGCCACAGTCTAGATACCACCCCAGACCTTTTGAGTAGCTACTCTGCCCTGAATAGGAGAGCAATACAGTATATATAAAAAGAAAAACACGAAAGAATTTGGTCTACATGTCACAATCGTACAATTAGCAAGCGGGCACGACTGGGACTGAAACAATGGAGTAGGGTCCCTTCCCCTCTTTTCCATATTGTGATGGGGAAGAAGTGATGGGGCAGACTTCAGGGAAGCAGCCCGGGAGGAGAGGGAGAATGCACACCGAGAATGAACGGAGGTAAGGTATAACCGAATTGCAATATTGTCCTGCTACTGCTTAGGTCATGCTTGTCCCAAATCAATAATGTATAGTAGAGTCTTTCAAGCAATGCTGTAACATTGACAATGACTGTAAGGTCACCCTTTCTAAAAAGGCACAAATACATATTCATGGAGCCCTTTTGGAGTAGAATCTGGAGTCCTGGTCAGGCCTCCCCTCCCATTGGTTGGCTGTGACTTACTTCGCCTTCTCTTGGCACTCTTATTTACCCATTTTAGCCATGAAAGTTTTGCTATAGAGGGTCTGCAAAGTCACCCTTCACACCAGGATCGCCCTTCCCAACACCCTTCAAGTCTTTATTTTCTTTCATTTGTCCTCTTCTCTTAAGTGTGTGCTACATCTGCCTAGCCTTTACAGTTCCTGTCACCAGACCATCAGCACGGGCTTCTCTGAAAGTCTGCACCCCCGGCCCATCCTCCACAGGCTGGAACTTATTTCTAAGTTTAAGGAGCTAGGGATTAGGTCTAGGGCTTCTCACATCCAAGTAAGAGTTCTACCATCGTGATTTTCATTAATCTTAGCTATAAGCGGCCTCTTGAAATCCTCCAAAGACTGCAAGAGTCAAAAAGACAAAACAAAACCAAACTTATCCACAAGGCCTCTTTTAATGTGACTGAGTCTGTCATTCTCATTTTACGTGACACCCTACTCCTGTCTTTGACTCGGTCACCTTGACTTTCTCAGACAAGTCCTTGTCTTGATTTATGGTCAAAAATAAAAAAAATTAAAAAATAAAAAAGCAAAAGCTTTTTAGTCTGACTAGAATGTTCTCTCCCAAACCTCCACTTCTTCCCCCATATCTCCTTTAACTCATCCTTTAGCTACCCTAGGATTCTCTTCCACTTGGGCAAGATGCCATTTTTCTGTAGGTCTTCCATTACTACTCTACTCAGCTCTTTCGACGTGAAACCACAGTAACGAGATTCTTTCCCATGTTGAGAGAAATTCTGCCAAGGGCAGGGTTGCATCTGTCTTGCTTGCTACTTTCTAATCAGCACAAAGAATGGCATTATTAACATATTAGATACCAAACCCATCTCTCTTCCATCAGCTTCAGGTAGAAGAGTATGGCCATCTCAGAACTCTGCCAATAGTTCAGTCACCATGTCTTTTTTCTCACAGTCCTTAGTGACTCAATGGTGGGTCTACTGGATGTACAGATCATGTTTATGTTCATACTCCCTAGCTACTAGAAAGCAGAATGGCTTCCCATCATGTAAGAATGAACCTTTGGGGGGCTGGAGATATGGCTCAGTGGGTAAGGGCAGTAGCTGCTCTTAAAGGGTTCATGAGTTCAATTCCCGGCAACCACAGGGTGGCTCACAACCATCTGTAGTGGAATCTGATGCCCTCTTCTGGTGTCGTGTGAAGACAGAACACTCACTTATGTACATAAAATATGTTAACAAAGAATGAACCTTTGCCTTCTAGATAAACAAGGGAACTCTAAGACAGTTAGATGATCCAGGTTCCTCTTATTTTATTCAGGGTTCCTCAAAGAAACAGAATCCGACAGATATGCAATTTATAAACATATATGTATATGTTGGAATACACACACACACATACACACACACATACACACACACACACACACACACACACACACACACACAATTCTCAGGGAAAGGAATTGGTTCACATGGTTCTGAAGGCTGAGAAGTCTCACAGTCTGATGTCTGCTAGCTGGAGAGCCAGGGAGGCTGGCAACGCAGTTTAAAGGCCTGGGATCCAGGAATTCTATGGCATAACAACCAGACCCAGTCTGAAGACTGATAAAACACACATGTTAGGAACAAGAGACTGCAGATAAGCCATTTTTAAAAGTCTGGCAGGAAGTAAATTCAATCTTCCTTTTCTTTTCGTTTCTTTCAGACGCTCAATGGAGTGAGTGACACTCACTCACCAATTCTGGGAAGGATTTTCTGATTTATTTGGCTTACAAATTCAATTGCTACTGTTCTGAAACCTCCAGAAAACATTTTAAACAAGCTATCTGGGCATTCTGCAGCTCTGTCAAGCTTCCATATAGATGTAGCCAGGTTTATTGTCTCTTAAGAACATGTCAATGTGTCAGGATTTTGGGCATAGCGATTCCCATGTTCTCCCAAATGGACAATTCCCTTATGTGGCTCTAGTTGTAGTTCTCATGGAAATTACTCAATGGTTAAAAAGAAATCACTGACATTTTTGAAGAAATACCACAAACACATTTTCTGTGACATATTTTACATTTGCCACTTCAAGTTACTACCAGCATGCTAAAAAAAAATAATAAAGTTCCTAAGAAATGTACATAGCTGGAGTTGCCAGGCTTTCTAAAATATAATAAACATAATTTTCAGTGATTTAAAACATTGCTAGGTACGGTTTAAATTGAGACAATATTTCTATTTCTTTAACCTGTCTGTGAACTATTTGTGCAGTGTGTGTGTCTGCTTACTATGGACTTTGAAAATGAAAGCTGTGCTTAATTAGTGTAGCTGTGTGTTTATTCTTATTCTTTTCTTGTTTTAGATTTATTTTGTTTTTATTTATGATCTCTGTGTATGTGTGACTGTACATATGTGTGCTCACATGTGTTGGGATGATCATGGAGACCAGAAGAGAATATCAATCTTCCGGAGCTGGAGGTGAACGCTTTATAGGTGCTGGGAGCTGTAGCCCTGCTCTGAGAGAACATCATGTAGTCTCAACCAGTGAGCCATTTCTCCAACCCATACAGTCGTGTTCTTTGAGATCACATCAAAATACTGTTGTGTATTTCACAGAGAGCAAATACAATTAGCATTGGAAGACAAAGGGAGTACTGTATATGGGGAAAAAAACCCATTATACTTGAAAATGGGGAAAAAACCCTAAAACGATGTGCTTCGAGCCATAAATTATTTGCCAAATAACAGCCTGGTGTCAAGTAACTTTTAAGTTATTTGAAAGAAGTCATTTAAAAGTAGGACACACGTATTTTGGCTCACAGTTTCAAAGGTTACAGATGGCTGTCTCCATTGTTCCTGGGTCTGTGGCAAGGCACATCCTCACGGCAGGAGATTGTCGAGGACCACAGCTGATCTTCTTACGGTACCCCAGAAGAAACCCTAGTGAGCCACAAGATGCATCCTTCAGAGATGGACTTTCATCCACTTCAAATTATAAATCCAACAGTGGATAGAATCGGGTAAGATTAGACTCTACAGTCCAAGGAAACATCTACACACTCATATCAGGAAGTAAGTTCTCTGCACCTCTGGGATATTTCCTCAATCTAATCAATGACAACTGAGATCTGCCATCCCTCTTGGTGTCTAGAGAGCTGAAATAGGATAATAGGTTTCGGCGCTTTGCTTTATCAACCCAAATGTGGCACAAACCCAAACAAGATTGTCCCACTTTTCCCAATAGAAGACTGATCAAATTGATCACTTGGCTAAGTTCTCTTGACTTTGCTCTTCTACGTCCTGCTAATAAGTCCCTCTACAAACAGTTGGAAATGTCTACTCACACAGCATTAAAGAAGCAATATTAGCATCATTATAGGCGAAAACAGAAAACGGAGACATTTCTGCCCTGCCCACCTATTAGTGGATAAAGGGAAGGAAAACCACAAAAGAATAATGTAAGAAAGAAAAAAAAAGTTTTAGTGAAGTGTGATGAAGTTCGTAGCTAAATTTTAAATGTGGAAGATTCAGTCCTGAGGTTAAAATAAAATGAAAAAGAACAAACTAGCTTCACAGAATCACAGCTACCTCACTGCAGAGTTCTAGCTTGTTCTGAAATGACAGAATTGTCTCTGGGATACACCTTAGTGGTCACTGTTCGTTCTTGAAGGACAGAATAGTCTCTGGGATACACCTTAATGGTCACTGTCCGTGATCATTCATAGAGTTTAAAATCTGGGAATACCACAGGTAGAAACCCTAACAAACAGTGCGGTTTTCATTTTCTTTATCTTTTAATAATTGTTAGTAATTTGATAAGAAATGATGCCTCTTTACCTGGTCTTCATGTCCAAAGAAGATTCTAATGCTTGACACCTGGAGTCTCCTCACTCTTGAAGCCAATACAGGGTGATTGTGGGCTGCATAGTGAAACACTGTCTATAAAAAAGATAGAGGTACATTTCAAATATTTTATACAGTACATTAATAACACCGACTGCCTGACATAAATAAGTATTCACATTTAAAACACTGCTCTCCTTAGTCTGTCCAACCTTGCATTCCCTGCTGACTGCCAATGTTCCAAGCTTAGTTGGTTTACCAGAGGAAAGGTTGCCGATCAATCATAGCGCCAACACAGGGTTTAGGAAATCCTCAGACGTCCATGCATTTCGGGGAAGGTGTGTGTGTTTCAAGTTCAAATTCTGCACTCATTGCTGGGATGTCGGCCTTGAGGACCAGGCAGGGTTGTAACACGTAATTTGCCTACATAGATGACTTCCGGTACAGTATGATTCTCTCCTCTCTGGCAGCACCTTAGTGACGTGGGCACCCGATGTCAGTTTTATGCCATCGCTGGAATCACGCTTTGGAATGACAGCGTGCATGTTTACTCTCTGCGCATGTGAAGTACTTCTGGAGAAACATGCATTTTGATTACTTCTAAGTCTGCATAGCTTCTGACACATGCAAAACTGAGTGCATTTTGAGCAAATCTCTCGAGCCACGTCTAAGACCGCCGTTAGAGTCTTTGGGATAGTAACTTGTAGGCCTTTGAAACCGGAAAACATGGAGAGTGAATTCTCCGTCGCTGGCTTAGTCAGGCCATGTGCATTTTCTCTGTTCGAGAGCACTGTGCTTCTCAGTCTTCAGGAATCCGACAGATTGCTAACCACTCTGGAATCCCTCCACGTTCTCAGCCAGCGTGTCTAAATTCTGCTCATTCGAGACATGCGCACTAGGAGCTTAGAGTACCGCTGAGGGTTAATATCCGTTTTCTTCAAACGGCCAGTAAAAAAGGCCACTGTTTTTTTTCTTTTCTTTTACTTTTTTTTTTTTAAGGCTTCTTTAATGTTTTATTGCACAACCCATGCTTACCCCTGACAGGGAAAATTTCGGCTCTCCTCCCAGCCTGTCAGCAAAGTCGCATTTGGCAGTCAAGTGATGTTTTTGATGTTCCGGTACAACTCTGTATTGTAATCGCCAGTCACCAGGCTGTTCTCCCCATCTCAAGTGAGGAGATTTAATTTTAGGCCAGCCTCAGGCTTGCTGACATAAACTGTAACAGCATAACCTTTCAAAGACCACAGGCTACTCCCTTTTTCTTTTTCTTTTTTTTTCTTTTAGTTTTTCAAGATAGGGTTTCTCTGTAGCTTTGGAGCCTGCCCTTGAATTAGCTCTTGTAGACCAGGCTGGCCTCTAATTCACAGAGATCCATGACAGGCTACTCCTTTAACAAGGGCTAATGAGTTCTCTCTGAGCCTGTAAGCTAACTGTATGTGACTGTATGTGACTATGTGACTGTATGTAACTGTATGAGACTGTATGTGACTGTATGTAACTGTATGTAACTGTATGTGACTGTATGTGACTGTATGTGACTGTATGTGACAATGAACTTTTCGTAGGTAAGCATAGTTTTCATGAGGCCACTGTGGGACTTACTGAGTGAGTGAGGCATTGTTCTAAGGAGAACTGAAGCCCTGAAATGATAGTTCACTGAACATGGATTAAACATGTTCTATTAAAACTTTATTTATTTTTCCTGGGGGAAAATTCTCTTATTTTAAGAAATTAAAACCTAAATCCTAGTCCTTAACATGTCCAATTATCTTTCATGGCCATATGTGTGAAGCAATCACGTTTAAAAACATGAACAGAGCTCAGCCGGAAAAGCAATTGCAGCAATAAACATAGTGGGAATTCCAATCTTGCTAATCAAGCCACACCTTATGATCTCAAGTGGGCCTGTGTGTCGTTTCTAGCTGGTTTCCTACAAAGGTGTCTATGTCTGATGCTATATGAGAAGCTCCTAAATCATATTCCCCTTAACCCCCCACTTAAAAGTTTATATTTATTTATTTATTTATCCAGTGTGGCAACACATACCCTGAATCCCAGGACCGAGGAGACAGTTCAGGCACATAGATCTCTGTAAGTCCAAGGCCAGCCATTGAAGTCTATTGGTGTCTGGCCAGGTCTCACTTGAAGAGATGGATTCCATGTTATCCCAGACTGCAGGACATTTCTCAGCAGCCTTGACCCTGAAGGAGACAGAGAGAGAGAGAGAGAGAGAGAGAGAGAGAGAGAGAGAGAGAGAGAGAGAGAGAACACTAAGAAGGAGGAGCTCATGCCAACCGGGCAAGTGGGAAAAGAGTGGAAGTCAGCATCCTACTTCATGCACGCCCCGACCTTCCCCTGAGTTTCTACTCCATTCCCTGCACGAACTGTGGGTGAAGTAGAGACAGAGTGTGATCAGGAAGGGACATAGACACAACAGAAAGAAAGAATACAAAAATGAAAGGTGACCTATCTGTATGCTCGGGACAATCAAAGAAAAAGACTGTGATGAACATTTGATAGAGGAGGTAAAAACCCAGAGGAAGAGCAAACACTGAATAGAGAAGGAAGTGGGGGCTCAGAGGGGATATTGAATGATGAACCAAATGAGGATGAATGAAGGAGAAGCCTACATCTTTTTAGAGGCTGATAGAATCGTGGGAAGACTCTCGGTATTCATGGGTAGGCTTTTAGTGAAAAGGGAGGGTGTCTTGTAGCTCCCACGCGTCATTCTGGGGAGGAACACTGGCTTATAATGGATGGAAGAGAGAACCATTTCATGAGGTTCGCTAATGCCAGGCGTATTACTGTAGACAGGAACCAATCAGAGCAGCAGATTTGGACAGAAAGTTTGAGGCATGTTAGGGAGTTCACGAGCTCATTATGTCTTAGAGGTCACCAGAGAGACTAGAAGGTTCGAAGACTGGGAAAGACATAGACTATTAGGGAGAGAAAACAAAGCAATGCTTTTTGATAACTTTTCAGTGAAGATCACTAGGATTTTGAGGAGGAAGCAGAAACATGGAAGGAAAGAGAATGACTTGGTACAATCCAGTCCAGGTTCCAGGTTCAACAAGAATCATTTGGACTGCGGTGACCAGAGCCATGTTTCATATTGACGATGTTTGTCTCATTAGCAGCCCCTTTCTGTGTAACTGTGGGGATTTGTACAGGTGTATTTCTTTCAGAATGGTGTGGAAGTCACCTTTGTTTCTTCACCATCACAGTTGGTGTTCTGCACAGAGGTGAGGGAATGCCAGTTTGTGCAGTGATGTCAACCTTTGCTAGGAATCAGTTGACCTCAGTTAACTCTTGTTTACTGGGCAAGTTGGTGATAGAATGGCAGTGGGGCAGAGCTGCTACCTAAAAGCCCTTGACTGTTTCGTCTATTTTTTTTTCCGTAGAATTAAGCATCTTTTTTGGAAATGAATTGCATGCAAAAAAAAAAAAATGGAGGTGGCCCTCTCTCCAGACTCAGAAAACATCTCAGCAGTGCGGGCAGCGTACTGAGACGGTGGGACTGATCTAAGGGGAGCTCACCAAGGCCATCTGTATTGGGACTGATGGAGCATGTGATCAAACCGGACTCTTTGAAAGTGGCTGTCAATGAGCGCTGACTGAGAAGCCAAGGACAATGTCACTGGGTTTTGATTCTACTGCATGGACTGACTTTGTGGGAGCCTGGTTCGTTTGGACGCTCACCTTCCTAGACCTGGATGGGGGGGGGAGACCTTGGACTTCCCACGGGGCAGGGAACCCTGACTGCTCTTAAGACTGGAGAGGGAGGGGGTGGGGGGGAGGGGGAGGGGAAAGGGAGATGGGGAGGAGGTGGAAATTTTTAATAAATAAATAAATTTAAAAAAAAGATCGAAGAGCCAGATATAAAGGAAGTATTGGGCAAAAGAGTGTCTTCTGGACATGGCAAGGCAGCTGCCCTCATGAACTCCCGGCAGGTGTGGTTGTCTGGCACAAGATCAAGCCAGCATGGATACTGGGTGGGGGACTCACTAGCTCCAACACTGAGCTGAAGCACTATCCACAGTTGAGGGTTGCTGGGGGATGGGTGGTTCTCTTTTAGGATGTGTCTCCTGTTAGGTTGATCATGCTCCAGGGGCTGGGCCCACACCTATGTGGGTGTGGGTAGGGGAAGGTAGGTATGGGAGGATATGGGGGAAACGGGTGGGTAGATATGTTCAAACTGCATAGTATACATGCTTGAAATTCTCATGGTTTTAATAAAAATATATATACATATATATTGAAACACTATGTGTGCGTATATACATGTTTATTGTCTTTTTTCCCTTAGAATTAAGCATCTTTTTCTAAATGAAATTCATGGGAAATACATACCACACACACATACACACAAACACACCTACAGTATTTCAAGACATGGTTTCTCTGTGTAATAGCACTGGCTGGAACTCACTTAGTAGATCAGCATGGCCTTGAACTCATAGAGGTCTGCCTGCCTCTGCCTCCCAAGTGCTGAGATTAAAGGCGTGCACAGCCACACCCTGCAAAAAAATTTGATTTTTAATAATCAAAAATAAATAGGAAGTGGGCATCTATGTATCTCGTATACGCTTATAGTGTACCATGTTCATCAGTTTTTATCATCTTGACCTAGGATCTTCTGAGAAGCGGGAACCTTAGTTGAGAGAATGCCACCATCAGATTGGCCTTTAGACAAATCTGGGTATTTTCTTGATTAATAATTGGTGTGGGAGGGACCAGTCGAGTGTGGGTAGTTCTGTTTCTGGCCAGGTGTAGTTGTTGTGGGCTTGTTGCTGTTGCCTGTTGTGTGATCCCCATTTCCTGGGGTGTGGGGGGCAGGGACTGAGAAGATGCAGAGACAAAACCACAGAGAGGTTCCAAAACAGAAACTCTTTACTGTAAAAAGGTGTGTGTGTGGGGGGTGTGTGTGATTTTATGGGGTTAGGGAAATTAAACCGCTGCAGGAAAGCTTTTGGTTGGTCCTTTTGAAACTGGCAGTCGCTGCTGCTGTGTTGTGATTGGCTAGCAGTGCACATCCTGAGTGACTGTGCTTTTGGTCCGCCGACAGGTTGTTTAGGCCAATTTCACTTATTCATTGTGAGTTTGCATGTGCTTGCCTGTGCTTGCGCTATTGCCCTGTCTCAGGGAGGTAGTTCTGGGGTATATAGAAAGCAGGGTAAGCAAGCCTTGGGGATCAAACCAGTAAGTAGTGTTTTGCCTGCAAGTCTTTGCTGCAAGTTTCTGCCTCTAGGTTTCTGCTCTACTTAATCTCACGCCTGGGCTTCCCTCAAGGATGGACTGTAATCAGAATATGTAAGTCAAACAAAACCTTTCTTTGATGTAGGTGGGTCTTCTTTCTATGTGTTGCTTTCATTGGTTAATTAATAAAGAAATTGCTTGGCCTGATAGGTCAGAACATAGGTAGGCGGGGTAGACAGAACAGAATGCTGGGAAGAAGGCAATGAGGCAGATGGCATGGAGCCAGCCACCAGGTCAGACATGGTGAATCTTTCCGGGTAAGCCCCCCCCACACATACACAGCATGAGAAGTACGTCTCCCTTTCACTCCTTTAGGATTGATAGTGTTTTCTTTTAGCTTGATTTTTGCATTTCTGAGATGACAGAACTCTTCTAAGTTCCAAGATTCTGCTAGGTTGTGGTTTACTTCCCAAACAGTGTAACATCAGATGGCAGATAAGCAAACAATAAAAGCTTCAGCGATGTTTCTCTAATTGTGGCCTCCAGATCATCCTCACCACAACCACCGCCACTGTCATCATCACCACCACCATCACTTGAGAATTCAAAGACACTCATTTGGGGGCAGCATCCTGGACCCATGGAATCAGAACTCGGAGATAATGCTGAGTGGGCAATATTTTCACAAATCTTCCAGGTGATTCACGTAGCAGGCCTTTTCTTTTAGGACCACCAACCGGCTTCCAAATTCATGCCATGCACACTCGTTAGTTTTGAATGCTCAGCCTACTTCTGGCTCATTTCTGGGTAGCTCTTTTAACTTCAATTAACTTCTTTCTCTTTTTCCTTGGGGCATTGTTACTTTTCTTACTTCTGTATCTCTTACTTTCACTGCTCCTCTATGTCTGACTGACTGGCCGTTGCCTGATTGGCTGCCCTGGGCATCTCCCTCATTCTATCCTCTCGTTTTTTCTTCCTTTAGTTCCTCCTCTTTCCAAGCCTAGATTTCTCCTCCTGTCTGTTCTCTCTGTCTGGTAGCCCTACTTATCCCTCTCCCGTCTACCTATTGGCCATTCAGCTTTTTATTAGGCCAATGAGGTGCCTTAGGCAGACAAGGTGAAACAGATGAAAAACATCTTTACAAAATTGAACAACTGCAACATAAACAAATGCAACACACTGTTCCACAGTTAAAGTCATATTCTGCAGCATAAACAAATGTAACACATTTTTACATAGTTAAATATTTTGGGACAGATTCACATGCACCAACATTTGAGAATTCTTAGTATGATCTTCAAACTTGAAGCTTGCCAAAGAATCTCCTAGATCTGTTACAGCACTAGTT